>NW_026889805.1:17090000-17155000 GCF_033153115.1 Saccostrea echinata
AGTGCGGGAGTGATTCACTACCGCACAGAGTTCGGCTCAAATTATCAGTAAGTGGGTATTTTATTAACATATCTTACCTGAACTCATAAAATGTAGTTATGCAAGACATGAACTGATCCAAAAATATACAGAACAATCCGTATATCGGTTATTTTTCGTGTATGTCAACATCACAACTTGAATTTATCCGCCATGTTTACTGACCTTGATCGATTTTATTTTGGGACAACCAATGAGAATACGGGATCTAGGGGAGCGGATAGTTGAGGATTTCCCTTATTTTAAGCATAAATATCACTGTTTATGAAAAAATATCCCATGGAATGCTATTATTTATCGATGTTTAGTGATATCATACAACACAAACATTTATCAACACCGACATTTACTTTATCAAGTGATTCTAAATTTCAAGCGCAAGTCTCAGTGCATCACGCGAGAACTGTCATGGCTGCTGAGGAGAACGACTGGTAAACACGCAGATTTATTTTACTTGGTTTTCGCGTATAAAGGGCTATGATGTTGATAGTGAATAAAAATTCCGTCTCATTGGAAGTAAGTTGAATGCAAAAACAATTTATTTTGCCTGCAGTCGCCCGTATCTAAAAAATATATTTGCACCATTACGGAGATGCAGTGGAATTGTAGCCCTCTCCTGAAAATATCAGATTAAAAAAAATCGGAGAGGGCTACATTATTGCAGCTAAGCAAGAGCAGGAAACGGCATGCCCTAGGGGTTTCACACCTGTCCTAGAGTACCTGTGGTAAATTTCTCTGCATGTGCAAGGCGTTGTCTAGCCATACAACACACCAGTCCCTTCAACGTTTCATTATTTCATTATTTCTTCATTTTCAAATGTAACTACAACCATGAAAGTTACGCGAGTCAATATATACTTTTTTTTTTTACCCTGAGTGTATATTAAAAGGAAAAAGATCAATCATACTTTTAAAACAAATTAATAGAGTTTAAATGAAATAAAATAGATCAAATCAAATTATGTTTTATTACTTTTTTTTTTAAATGCCGACGGGCTTGGTATTTATGTTTCTGTTTAATATATATGTACATGTACATGTGCATGTATTATGCAAGTAGAATGTAAAATAATAATAATAAAAAAAAACGTACAGAATGTTACGGCACGTGCAACGTTTTTCCTTCGGTCAGTTTATTGATTTATCGAGTCCATCGATTAAAACAAAATATTCATGATAGAATTTCAATGAAATGAATTGCTTCTGGATTATTTTTTTTCCAGTTTCAATATGTCGTTTCTGTGAACAGATAATATACTGTAGCCGATTTATCAGTTTATTGTCCAGTTGTGGACTTTGACTAATTCTACGATCAAGTTTCTGAAAAACACCGAAATAGTGACAGCCACAGACACTATTTAAGGTCTTTCGTTTAAATAGGACGATTAAAGACAAAAATATCTACCGAAACAAGATCATCGTCGCAAGCCACGGGTTTTGTGTCCATTCTATTTCCACAAACCCGTGGCTGCCTCCTACCAAATTCTCTCGTTCTCGCGACTGAATCATTGAATATTTATTAAGTGACGCCAGGTTTACCCTGACCAATGAAATCACTCTGTAGCAATTTTTGGTACGCTTAAATGGCGGCGCCCATAATGAAATCATTTTGCTATGCGTGGCAGATTTATTGAAAAAAAAATACGATAGATCCTGAAGAACAGATGTGAGTAACGTATATTCTAAAATACTTACAAGGTTTTACATTAAAATACAGGGTTTCGAATGTAGACGTTGTGTGAGAACGCTGAATAGCGTTACTCGTTAAGAAAGGAAATTCGAACTGAAGTTGATGTACAGTTCGTGGTTATGGTTACATCCAAATACAAGATAGACTGATCATTTTCATTGGTTCTGACTTGAAGCGTCAGATGTTATTCCATTGGTTGAATGTATGTTATTAATATTCATGAGAACGAGAGAAATTTGAAGGAGGCAGCCACGGGTTTGTGGAAATAGAATGGACACAAAACTCGTGGCTTGCGACGATGAAACAAGATATAATAACATATTTTGGTGACATGTGGTAGGTACATGTATATGATATTTTAGGCCCGATATCCAAGAGGGGTCCAGTGTTAACAAATGGAAGTGACTTACCTTCTCTATTTCATAATACCGCGGGTATGATTTTTTAATAAAACGTTAATTCTACGTTATTTTTATGGATTTTTCATATGGAATACATTGTAATATGTACTAGAAGATTAATTTATGGAAAAAGACGAATAAAAATATTCTTGGACCCCGGGGTGTATATATTGGGGGGGGGGTGTCCTGTCCACAAGCACCTGTGCAGCATTCAAGCTTAAAAGACCATTCAAACAATACGAATCAGGAACAGTGCAAATCTTTTGAAATCAGAGGTAGAATCAAGTGCCATGGATCTGTCATGTTGTAAATTTTGAACTTACCGGTTGTCAGTATTTACTGCCACCCGGTAAATTCAAAATTTGTAGCATGAGAGATCCTTTTCATGCTAGCACTTACCCCGAAACGAGACCTTATACGGTCTCATTCAAAGGACCAATCTCCACGTTTTACTACTTATCCAAACTGGGCATAAAACATTCTCGATGATTTTTTTAATCATTATGTTGAACCTAACAAATTATTCCGACTCGCTGTATGATCTGAAAAAACATAACTGAAGTTATCCATTCAGAAACTCACAGACTGGGATTGCTTTTAACCAGTGTGTGTTATGGCCTTGATGCAAGGTCATTTGGTCGAGTCAAGGTCACTGACAGAGAAACTGTAATTTCGCTACCGTATTTGTACTAGTGAAACATTGCTGGTATCATGCAGAGTGTGACATGGCCTTGACTCAAGTTCAAGGTCACTAAGGATAAGATTTTTGACTGTATGTATGGACTAAAAGAACATGACGTGTCACTGTGAACTTTTCAAGTCGGTAACACACAGATTGGGTTTTATGACAAGAGTGTGTCATGGTTTGACGTAAGACATTTGGAATGTTCAAGGTCACGTACATTCCTTTACAGTTTTTCCTAGCGAAATATTGTAAGTTGCTTCCCCTTACAAGATTGCTTACATGTATAACTTTAGAATGTGGCATGACTTTGACTCAAGGTCACTTCTTCCTTCCGCAGCTCCAACGGAAGACCTATTCGTTGCTTTGCAACGAGCTCGCTCTAGTTTTTATAGAAATTGTAAACGACTTCCGTTCGTTGACCATTGAAATGACGAGTTGCGGGTGTTAAACATGAAAATTCCCAGGACTGGAACTACAATGGGACACAAATTAGCGATGTATCAATTAATTAATAATCTCTGAAGATATGGAAACCTTAACTTCCAGTCGGTAAGTAGCTTTCATCTTTATTTTTTGAGGATTAATCATTTCCCATCGAGGCCGGTGTCGAAAGTCGTCTGTCGAAATTCCCAACCTTGTTCTCTTTTAGTTTCAGAGTGTGAATTTTTATAAAAGGTTGTAATACTTTGTGAATGTGCCATAGAAAAATATTTTATTAAAAAAAGAAGTCAAAGAACCCTTGGGGTACGGAACACGGGGGGGGGGTCCCGTCCCCAAGCACCTGTGACATTGTTAATATGATTCGTTTTTATCATATGAGTAAATTATACACATAAATCATTTCTTTATTGCAAATGCTGTTCCAGCAACCAATACATGTATTTTTTTTCTCAATCTTCATCATTCACATATTGAAAAATGAATTAATTTGTCACTCACCGCTCCAACGTTTATCGTATCCATCTTTTGCAATGCACAATGAATTATTTTATAGACTAATTTATATACCCAGGGATATGAGATTTCCCGAAAGAACTATTTAAAGGTTGCAAAACTTTGGATTTTCCTTTCATTTATTTATATTATTTTCTAGGTACGTAGTTTCTCTTTTTTTTTCTTTCCAGAAATTGACCAAGCTCTAAAAATAGCTCAGAATTTTTACCTGAGCAAAGAAAGATAACTCTAATTAAAACAGGAAGGAAAAAAGAAAGCTTCGTCAAAACGAAAGTAGATACTTCCAGATGAGAAATTGATCCTTCAAGGCAAGTTGTCAATGCGTATATTTCATATAATTTGATTACTGAATGACCGTTCTTATTGCTAGAATAAAAAAAAGAAGACAAAGAAAAACCAAACAAAATTTGACGACAACACACTTTTAAGTCGATATAGTGTTCTGTGATTTTCTGGAAATGCCATTTTTTTCAGAATTTGTACCCCTCGATCTCTTAAAGAGACAATATTGATAACTTCTGCACATTAAAATAACGATTTTCCATATGCATGCTTAAATTATGATTGCTGAATTAATTGTCTAGTAATACATGCAAGTATTTTACATTTGTTATATATAAATGTATTTATTTGCTGTCCAGAAAAATGCCAAGGTCAAAAAAAGGCAGTCGACCAGTAACTGCAAAATCTGCTGACCAGAATCAAAAGTCAAAAGCAAAGAATAATTTTACTGAATCAAAAAATCCACTAGTGGAAGGACAAAAAGACCCCCCTCCGTCAGAATTTCCTGTAACTCCAAAATCAGAAGAGTCCGAACAGGTGGAGGAAAAAGAATCAGTTGAAGTGGTTAATTCAGAGGAACAGAGGGAGAAGTCAGATGTTGAAGGAAAATCGGATGAACATGGAACAGAGGGGCAGAGAAAAACAAAGAGAAAAGGGAAAAGTAAGCCACAAAGCAATCAAGCTCTTGAAGTTGAAAAGCAAGTAGAAGAAATAAATAAACTTGATAAACCTCAGGATAGGATTTGGGATCAAATTGAACGTCATTCCAAAGGATGCCCAGAACCCATTGTCAGCTTCTTTGACAAATTAGCCCATGGAAAACACTGGACATTTTTAAAAGATCTCAAAATGGAAGATATTAAACATGTTTTAGAATTATGCAAGGTACATGTACAAGATATAATATTAAAGCTATATGATATCATTTATTTAAATGATACATGTATTTATCATTCTGATAAATATTGAAAGTCTTTATTATTTTATTCAATTTAATTATTGCAGAATTCACATTGCTCAAACTTGCAAAGAAATAAGGAGGACAATCAAGAAAGTAAACAAGACCAAACAGGGTAATTTATGATTTTGAATTTTACATAAATGTGTATTTCAGTTTTATGAACATCTGTATTTCTCACTGCCTGCTTGAGGATTAGATGCATGGTTCCCATTTTTTATGAGAGGAACATAATAACAAAATTGATTTGACCTCAATTTGCAATGCTGTGTAAAAATTATATTTGACTTCACAATGATGACTACAAAAAGAGTTTTCATGTAAGCAATAAAACGCCTTCTTTGGTTGTTAGTATGGGAATTAATGCTGCACGGTTGCAGAAAAAAATACATAACCCATGTAATCAGGTTTGTAATTTTTTCAATAGTAGCTGCATCATTTGATTAATTCCCATACTAACTAACAGAGAAAGACATTTTATTGTTTACATTTATGTCTGTACAAATTATCATATGAAGTTGGATTAAATAGCTTAAATATAGTTTTATTGATATGTATGTCATTGTATGTTTCACTGATGGAAGAGCTGCATCTTAACAAGTCTATGCAGTTGGCTTGCTTATTGGCGTTTACCAATTGATAAATGACCATGGTTTTCAAAAGAAATAAAGGAAATAATATTCACTGGATGTCAATATTTATCAACAATTTTATTAGGCAGCAAGAGAAGATGACTAATTATCAAGAGTAATGTTTAAATTTAATTTGAAATATAACTCCACCTGCAATGTAACTGTGTTTGTGTGATCTAATAAAACTAAGAACAGTTGTTGAATAAAATCCTATCAATTAATCCTCATCAATTCTAAGTTGAAAATTTAGTATTGATGCCACTATATAAAGCTAGGAAAAGCAAACAAAACAAGAAGACAAATGTCCAAGTGAGCTTTTTCTGCTAAATGTGTTGTTTCAAACCAGTTGTCTAAAGATTTAAGCCTCATCAATAGAGTATTGTGGTTTCATTGCTAGAACAACCTTATGAATATTAATACAACTTACACTTTCTCCTGAATATGTTTTGTTTTATACAGAGATAAAAAAGGAAGATCAAGAAAAAGTGTTGATAAAACTAAGGCTGAAAATCAAGAGGAATTAAAGAAAAAGGAATATGAAACAGCCGAATTAAAGACAGAAATAGCTGGATTAAAGAAAGAAATGGTTGGATTAAGGAAAAGGTATTAAAAAAAACTTAGATGATAATGCATTTATTTAAAAAAAATATGTACACAGTTGAACTTTGGTATCTGGATATGTCAAAGTCAAGTGTGTTGGAGTCCCAACCACTTTTTATGCCCCGCGATGTTTTATTCCTGTCTGACCATCTGTCATTCTGTATATCCATCATAAACTTTAACCTTCCTAATAACTTTTGAACTACAGAACTTAGAGACCTATTTTGACAAAGTTTTATGTACAAGAAAACTTTAATATTTTTCATCAAAATTTCAACTTGCCCATTTTTCTAAAGAAAAAAAAATTAAAAAATGAATTAAAATTTAAATGGTTTTGGATTGGTGTTCTATATATACATGAATATATAATGTATACATTGTCTGGAAACTCCACATGGTGTTCAGTCACATGGTGGTGTTCAGTCACATGGAAAATAATTTAATTATATTCTTCTGAATGAAATCATTATTTATCTTGCTATTATGGATGGTCTTTGTTGTTGTTCAATGTAATGTTGAAATGTTGTACAGTACATCTCGGTGATTGCTGTGAATGATAAATAGATAGCAATGGCCGAGATGTTGCAGGTAGTTCTTTTTATGTATCATAATATTATGGGATGGGCATTTCGTAATGAATTTGTTATTATAATATTTTATTCATATGAAATTAATTTAATCATTGCTATGATAAATCACATGCATTGCCTTGGTAGTTATAAGTATTTCCTGTTCATGCAGTGCAGTTTCATACATTTCAAAGGGGTGAGGGGTCCACCTCACTCTGTTTATGGTTCAAATGCATGCCTATATTGATGTAAAATGAATTTATCAGTATGCTAACTGTTAACAAATCATTGAGAGGGCACCAAGAACAATTATGGATATTCCTTATATTATTACAAGGTACATGTCGGTACACATACAATGTAATTCATACATTTCAGACAGGAACGCATATGTGGCATATTTCTGATAGGTATAAGGGAAACTGCCCAACCACATATGCAGTAGGTTTGTCCAGTTTCACAGTTATTTTGTAATTTGTTGAAACCCCTTCAAATCATTGCCTTTTCATTAGAAATGGCCACACTCGGGGCATTGGTGTTTATCAAACAGATCTTTTTCTTTATGTATTTCAACCTCAATATCTTATCTTTAAGTTTTTTTCTTGGTCCCATAGAGTTCAATATAAAGAGGTTTGACAGTACTTAGTTTAGGCTATTCAAATTTTAGTATAAGTGTAGACACTGGACAATTTGGCTCAGATAAGAATTAGCACTTTAAGTAATATAATAAGTCTATGTATACATGTATAATAAAATCAATTTTTTTTGTGTTCATGAATTATCTTACTAATGATTGTGGCATTGGTACGAATTATTTTAGGAATGACTCTAATTCTTGGCCAAATTATTCGAGTATAACCTGGTTTGGGTCAGTTTACGCTTTATAATCCACGAAGCGGATTATAAAACAGCGTAAACTGACCCAAACCAGGTTTTACTCGAATAATTTGGCCAAGAATTAGAGTCATTCCTTATAATTTAATTTTAAAATCATTAAATAACTATGGGTGTAAAATTTCGTTGCTTTTTATTAGTTCAAATTCAATAATCTAGCAGTTTATTTTTATTTTATCTTATCCTTCTGTGGATCCTTTACAATGTTGTATTATACTCAGGTGACCATTAAGGCCCTTAGGCCTCTTGTCATTTTTAAAATATCACCTGCAAAAAATATTGCGTTCATTCAAGGGATAAATTACAGTATATCATTGTTGAAAATGTTGTAAATACTTTATTAGAAGTTCACTAATCCTGATATTTTTACTGTACAAATTATAGCTTAGAGACAAAAGAAAAGGAGGTTGAACAATTACAAACTGAAAAAACTGCATCACAACAGAATGTTGAAAAGATTTATAAACAGTAAGTTTATACTTTATATTCTCAAAGATCACTGAACCATCTGTCATATACATGTATACAGTGCTATGGAATTTTAGTTGAGTGTCTTTGTTAAGCATAAGCTTATTCAATGAAAACATTGTGTATATGAAACTCATGATCGGACAGATCTTTAGCTCACCTCAATGAAGTTGGGGGAGCTTATGTAATACCCTCGGCGTCGGCGTCCCAGGTTAAAGTTTGTGGAGCAGTTTTCTTTTGAAGTACTTCTATGCCCTATATCAATCAGAGGTGCATGGAGGATGCCTCTAGTGTGTTTTATTGTACCAGTCAAGGTTTCAGATGCTGCAATTTCAGCTAAAGAATGACCAGGTTAATGTTTTTGGAGCAGGTTACTGTTTTTGGAGCAGGTCAAAGTTTTGGAGCAGATCTCATTTCCAAGTAAATGTAAGTCCTGTGTTGACCAAAAATTGCATGGATGATACATCTAAGGATGCACACTACTGGACTTGCTTCGGATGCTGGATCTGACCTACATTTTCCGGATGAGTGACCAGCTTAAAGGTTTAGGAGCAGATCTCATTTCCAAGTAAATGTAAGTCCTATGTTGACCAAACTTACATGGATGATATATCTAAGGATGCACACTACTGGACTTGCTTGGGATGCTGAATCTGACCTACATTTTCCGGATTAGTGACCAGGTTAATGTTTTTGGAGCATGTCCATTGCCAAGAAACTGTAAGGCCTATCTGAACCAAACTTGCATCAAGGGATGGACTCTCTCAAACTTGCTTCAGATGCTGGGTTTGACTTACATTTTCTGGATGAGTGACTAGTTTAATGTTTTTAGATAAATCCATTCTCAAGTATCTGAAAGCCCTATCAGACCAAAATTGCATAAATGTTGCATCTAGGGATACACACTACTAGATTATAAGTTTAGTGTGGGACTTCACCATACGTAAAGACAACATTGTTGAGGTGAGCTCTGTAATCTCTGATTACCTTTGTTTTTCTTTTAAAGGTTGAGTCGCAGAGATGAAGAGTTTCATCATATTCAGAATGAATATCTTAAAGTAGAACAGAATGTGAGATCTCTAAATATACGGATCAGAGAGGAACAAGATAAATACCTTAAGCTAGAGGAAGCCAACAAAGAGATAGCTAAGGAGAGGGATGAGTTCAAGGACAGGTAAGGTCAAAGTTTAGGGAAAAAAAAGTCTAAAAGTAATCAAGACAAAAAAAAAATAAATAAATAAATACAAGGTTGTAAGTGGAGTTGGGAGAGGTTATTTATATAGCTGTTTTAGTAAAAATTCAGACATAGGAATACCTACCTGGTATTTAACTTTTCAAAGTGGAAGCTGAATTTTTAGGTCACCTCGACAAAGTTGAGATGATCTTTATCTTATGTTAGCCCCCTCCCCCCCCCCCCAACTTGCATGCATAATGCATCTAGGAATACACACTATCAGACTTGCTTTGGATGCTGGATCTGACCTACATTTTCTGGATGAATGATCAAATTAAAGTTTTTGGAGGAGGCCCATTCTTAAGTAACAATAAGCGTATGGTGAATAAACTTGCATGATTACAGGGTTGTCCCTAAGACCCAGAGGCTGGGGAATTTCCTCTCCAATAATGATTTTATCCCCTGGTTACTATGGTATTTCCCCTCAATCTCAGACAGTCGCCTGCTTGGCGCAGTGGTAGAGCATCTGTTCTAGAGTCGCAGAGTAAGGAGTTGATCCTTACGTAGTGGGTTCGAATCCCACTGTGGGATGTGGAGGCCGGTCCTTCGGATGAGACCATATAAACCGAGGTTCCGTGTCGCAGTAGGTGCTGGCATGAAAAAGATCCCTCACTGCTCAATGGCCGTAAGTACCCAGCATAGGTCAAAATTTGCATCTCTCCTCTGGCAAATGACTGATGTGAGTGAAAAATTCTTGAGAGGGATGTTAAACAACAAACAAACAATCTTAGACAAATATAAAACAATACTAATGATTAGCATTTTGATGTTTTAAATATTAGGCTGTGGCTTAGTTTATCATTCATTAAAAAAATACAGTGAGCAATTATATTTTGACTGTCAATGTGAACACCTCTAGATCCAAAAGATACTTTAAGTGACTTGGTACCTTTTCTGAAAAACCAAGCGGGAGTATTTGTCCATTTTGGACAGTTATAGTTTTTGGTCAGTCTGTCTGTCTGATTGTCCACAAAACTTTAACCTTGCCCATAGCTTTTGATTTGTTGCATGAAGCTAGGACTTTCATATTTCACATGTGCTTTCCTTGAGACAATGCCTTTCTTTGGGTATCAACATATTTGACCTCTTGACTTTGACCTTTGAGTTTGGCCCACTTTTGCAATTTTTACTGAACCTTGGCCATAAATTTTGAACAGTTGGTCCTAGGGTTTTCATATTTCACAGGTATATTCCTTGTCACAAGACCTTTCCTTAAGTACCAATATTTTTGACCTCATGGCCTTGACCCTGGTGTTTGACCTTCTTTTGAAAAACTTGACCATAACTTTTGAATGGTTAGTGCTAGGGCTTTCATATTTATAGGTGTATTACTTGTGACAAGACCTTTCTGACCTCATGACTTGACCTTAGAGGATGACCTCCTTTTGAAAAACATAAACTTTCACCATAATTTCTGAATGATTTTTGCAAAAGCTTTCATATTTCACATGTGTATTCCTTGTGACAAGAACTTTCTTTGGCTACCAACATTTTTTGCCTTGACCTTGAACTTTGACTAGCATTTGAGAAACTTTAACCTTGGGCATGAGCTTTCATATGTTGGGGGGGGGGGGGGGGGGGGCATCAGTGTTTCACAAACATATTTTGACTGAAATATTTTCTAGTTTTTCTTTGTATTTTTTTTCATCAAAGTTTGAATGTAAACTCCAGGAATAAGCCATTTGACAGAATTGTATACGATGCAGAGTATTCAGGAAATAGATTAATCCTGATCAAGATTTTCATATTGAATGGCTTATGATTCATTTGCATTGAAAGCATTTCTTCTATTTCTTAGTAGGTAATGGCTTATTTACTAAGCATTTATCCACTGCTTCTTTAGATTCAGTAAATTAGCTGGAGCCAAGCTGACGGCAGGAAATGCCCGTATTCAGGACCTGAGCGACATCAATCGTCCCCAAAAACTTGGAGAGAAATACTCCGAACTCTACGACAATGAGTGGACTGATGCACTGGAGGAAATTCAGGAGAATGAAGATTTGAATGAAAAAGAAGCTGTGCTGAAATTACTGGAACTATTTAAAGTGAGCAATCAAGATTTTCTTTCATCTGAATAAAAAGCAGAATGATAAATAATAAATAGGTTATACTATTGAAAATATAGTCAAATGATAATATCATTGGGTAAAATTTTTGAATTAATGAAAGAATTAAAAAATGTGCAGGAAAAAGCAACATTTTAATTTTAATTAGTAATTAAGTGTTGTCAGTGAGTACCTGGTTAACAGGTTAGTTGCTGAATGATGCAGCTATTGATTAGTAAAACTGCTACTCAGTTACTTGGATATAATGGTCTACAAGAAGTAGGTAAGAAATTTTATTTTGTTTATACGAATACTAACACATACCCCCCCCCCCCCCCCCCCCCCCTTTGATGACGATTACATTTATTTAATGTTAAGACTTGATTTAGCATTTCATACCAATTTGTTGTTTTTTTTTTATTACTCTTCGTTTAAGTTTTCCCAGGTTATCTAATTGATAGCATTGATTGCCAAGGGGTATACAAGTTGAGAAATATTACATTTTACAGCTACTGTTGATTATATATATACAACCAGCAATAAAAAAAGTAAACAATTGAGAAACTTTCCATTTGACAATGCTGATATTAATATTTCATTTTGTTTGAAGATTATGAAATTTCTTGTACTCTCTTCATGCATTTTAACATAAACAAAATCTACAAAGATACATTAACCTATATCCAATGCATCCCTGGGTTATTCCCCTTTTCTGTTTCATCTGACATTGTTCTATTTCCTGTTTTCAGTCCTGTGTTTCTTTTTGCCAAATGAAAGCAGAGGAGCAGGAGATGAGGTTCATGTCTGCTGTCAGACAGGCTGTAGATCTGAATGGGGGAGGAGGGATGTGTAATGGCTCAGTGGAGGGGTCAGAACAGGTAAGGAGGCAAAGAAAGTTAATTCATTTATTGTACCGGGTATCAAGACTTACATACCTACCTCATTCTTAGACTAATGAAAATTGAATACAACTTGGTGCATTTTTCTCCTGTTGATCTTTTGAATGTCTTTGATAATTTTTAATAACATGATTAGGAAAAAATAGTAATTTGTATAATTTTAAAGATTTATTTGCTCTCCTTATTAATAATTTTTTTTTAGGAGAGTGAGGTACATATTCTATCACCTAGTGATTCCAAAATGCTCAAAGATTTTCTTAAAGCTAAAGGAGGAACCACACTCACATATCTTCAGCGGGTATGTAAAATCAGATATCATGACTGATTCACCTAAATGTTTTGATGCATTTCAGATATCATAACTGATTCACCTAAATGTTTTGATGCATTTCAAAGAAGCTTATAACCTTATAATATTTTGAAAAACTGTTAAACAAATTGAAAAGCAAAATGATGGTAGCCAGGAACCTATGTATGATTCTGTGATTACCCTTTAGGTGTTCCAGACAGAGTATCCTGCCTATGCAGAATCAGGGCCTAAAGTGCAGGAATTCCTAAGCCAGAGTATCGAGGTGTGCTGGTTCTCCGCTATACAAGATCCACCATTAGCATTTGACTGGAATTTTCCAGAGGGCTCAGAAATGGTTGATAAATATGTCAAGGTGTTCACTAAGTCAGGAACTAAAATTGACTTTGTTGTTTGGCCTGTGTTGAAGTTACATGTTGATGGTGATGTCCTCTGTAAGGGTGTTATACAGCCCATTCCAGAAGGAAAGACTAAAAAAAAGAAAAAAGATTCAGAATCTTAAGTGCAGGGATAATGTAGTTAGTCTGTTTTGTATTTTGAGGTTATAAATGATAGTTTTTGATACAATATTTCAAGGATAATAAGTTTTAAATAGTTTAATATTTTTGTTCATATTTTAAAATATATATTATGTTTCTTTTGCAGACAATTTTTTTTTGTTAAATATAGTCAAGACTAGGGTTGTCATTGATGAAACTTTTTTTCAGTATATTGATTCATAAAAGTATGGATAAATGGATACACTGATCAACTATAACTTTTTTTAATACAATTTTTTTTTAAAACAAAGAGATTTATCACACTGATAGGTAATCTCTATTAAGGTACATTGTTCTTTATTGAAAATGACCAAAGCAAATAGAATTGTACAGGAAGCAATGTTTAATTGATCAAGTTCAACAAACTAAAAGATGTACAAGAGGAAAGAAAAAAAATTTAAAAGAGGACTTTTAAAAGAGAAATATGGTATCAATGAACTTTCACCTAAACATTAAAAAACAAGAGACCCTGAGCCAAATATAAGTAAATGTGAAACCAGACAGACAAAAATAAAAGTGAAAATTTTCAGAAATTTCATAATAATAAAACAGTAAGAAATGTATCAATATTCTAAAAAAAAATTATTGATATTGTTTTGAAGCAATTTGAATCAATGGTACATGTACATTGATATTAAGTCTATCAATGACAACTATAGTTGAGACTTTAAATTCTTTCACTCAAAATTGTGTGAGGTACGTTCCAAACAGTGAAGTGTATATGCCTCAGAGACATAAATGAGGTCTTTTGAATACGCAAACTATTTAAAGTGTCTTTGTTCAGCATCACATGTGTACTCAGAATTTATATCAGAAATATTAGGTCTTTTACGATTGAAATGATGAGTGTAATGGTTTGTTTGAATTTTTTAATGTAAGAGTCATATTTCCCATTGATGATGTATATTTCTGTTTTTCATTAGTTCCTCTGAATGAAAGGTTCAAGTTAGAAAATTTCTGAGCATCTGTCTTCTGACATCTGTATGTCTGTGCATTCTGTTAGCTTTTCACATTTTTAGCTCTACTGGTCAGAGACCAGAAGAGCTTATGCGATAGGAAGGTGTCTGGCATCTGTCCGTCTGTCTGTCTAGCTGTCAATCTGTCTGTAAATAATTTTTCAAAACGCTACTTCTCCTACAGTTTTGGTCTGATTTTAATATAACTTGGCACACAAGTAGACTACACTAAGATACATAATCAGGTGCATAGGTTTTTTATTTTGATGAATGGTGTTGCCATGGTTACTAAAAATAGAAATTTCTGTGAAATTCGTTTAAAACGCTACCCCTCCTACAGTTTTCATTTGATTTCAATATAACTGGGCACACAAATAGATTACACTAATGCCCTGTTCACACGGAAAGCTTAATTCGAACTAAACGAAAGTTACTACGAATTAAATTTGATCCACATTCACACGGAGAATTTAATGCGAATTAGTTTGATTCAAATTAGTTTACTGCGCATTGAATTACTTCGCATTAGCTCCGTGTGAACGCTAAGCAAAGCTAATTCGAATTAAATTTTGACGCATGTGTAAGGGCAGAATTAAGTCACAGGCCACATGTCGGTGGTCAAATAAAGGTACTTGTGCTATTTTTTAGTGGAAAACAAAGGAAAATGATGTTAATCACATGAAATTTGTACAGACACTATGACATTATGTCAAATGTATATCTGCTGTGCACAATATGACATGATTTGTAAATGACGTCATAATAGCCTCACTGTTTGTTGAAATGATGACCGCCGGGGATAGGGACAGGCCACAATGGGGGATCGAAAATTTTACATAGGAAGATATAGGAAAATATCTTCTTCTCAAGAACTGAAAATCGTGTTTAGTCATTTTGATATGATATCATCCTCAGGTAGTGTAAATTCAATTTTGTTCAAATAATGATTCCTGGGGGTAGGGTGGGGACCAATGGGGGGTAGAAAGTTTTACATAAGAACACATAGAAAAAATATTTTTTCTCAAGAACAGAAAAGCTATGTTTAGTCATATTGATTTATCCTCAGGTAGTGTAGATTCAAGTTTGTTCAATGATGACCCCTGGGATAGGGAGGAGCGACAATGGGGATCAAATTTTTACAAAGGAATATATGGGAAAAATTTTTGAAAATCTTCTCAAGTACAACAAAGCCATTTGCTATACATGTATTGACATGGAAGCATCATCAGGTAGTTTAAAATTCAAGCCCCAGCCCCCCCCCCCCCCACTAATATTTTCAATGCTGAACTGATTTGTGCTTTTGTCTAGCCAATGTGCTCAGGTGAGCGATGTGGCCCATGGGCCTCTTGTTTATTTTGATGAACATTGTTGCCATGTTTACTAAAAATAGAAATTTCTGTGAAATTCCTTTAAAACCTTACTTCTCCTACAGTTTTAATTTGATTTCAATATAACTTGGCACACAAGTAGACTACACTAAGATACATTATTTAGTGCATCGGTTTTTTGATTTTGGTGAAAGGTGTTGCCATGGTTACTAAAAATAGAATTTTTTTGTGAAATTCGTTTAATATGCTACTTCTCCTACAGTTTTTGTCTGATTTCAATATAACTTGGCACACAAGTAGACTACACTAAGATACATAACTTAGTGCATGGGTTGTTGCCATGGTTACTAAAAATAGAAATTTCTGTGAAATTCCTTTAAAACGCTACTCCTCCTATAGTTTTGGTCTGATTTCAAAAGTTCTTGGCACACAAGTAGACTACACTGAGGTACATAATTCTGATTATTGGCTTTTGATTTTGGTGAAGTGTTGCCATGGTTATTAGAAATACAAATTTCTGTGAAATACATTCAAAATGCTGCTCCTTCTATACTTTTTGCTTTAATTTCAGTGTAACTTGGCATGCAAATAGACTACATAATTGTCTTTATCAGTTGTTTTGATTTTGATGAATGATGTTGCCATGGTTACTAAAATCAAAATTTCTGTTAAAATCTTTTAAAAGGTTACTCTTCCTACAGTTTTAGTCTGATAGCAATAAATCTTGCCACAAAAAGAGACTAAACCAAGTGATCATTACTCTATTGCTGTAACAAAGTTTCAAGTCCAAGTGCTACTTTTCTTTTCCTTTGTTATAAGTACAAACTAGTAGAGCTACAGTCTCATCAGAGACTTCTGGTTTGATTTCTTCTCCAGAACCAGTTGAACCAATCTAAAACAAAGTTGCTATACTCAGCATTTTTGGGTAAAAGGAATTTCAGTTTGTTCAAATAAAGAGCCTAATTATCCTTTTGAATGGGGAAATAATCAAGAAGCAAAATACCAGTAGATTGTTGTCCTAAGAAATCTGAAAACCACTGTGATAGAAAAGATAAAATCCCTGTAAAAACTTCCTGATGTAGTGTAAATTCAAATTTGTTCAAATCATGGCCTGCTAAGTAAGGTACACTGTAGGAAAAGGGTATCAAATTCTTAGAAATACATCAGAAAAAAATCTCATGAACAGCAGGGCCATCGAGCATCATGAGGCAGAGCATTTTCAAATTTGTTCATATCATGGCCCCTGGGGGTAGGGTAAAGCAACAATAGGGAGACTGGATTTTACTTAGGAATACATAGGAAATAAAAAAAACTTTTCTGGTGAAGCATTGCTACACTTAATCAAATTAAAATTCAAAGATTCTTCTTTTGTGTGGATTTTTTTTCCCTAAAATTTTTGACTTCGGGTTAGGATGGGCTAAAATCAGGGATCAAATTTCACATAATGCATGTATACAGATCAAGGTAAAAAAATCTTTAAAATATTTTCTTCCACAGAACATCAAGGCTATATTAGTAAGTGATGAATTGAAGTATATCTCATTTGTGAATTCATTTAAATCATTACATCATAAAATGGGGTCATAATTTTTCATGAGGATAGAAAGAGGGGAAATTTAAAAAAAAAATCTTCTGCAGAACAACAGGGCTGATTTGTCTCTGGTGAGCATTGTGGCAGGTGGTCTTTTTGTCTCTTTTCTTAAATTTCTTCTGTATGTTTTCCTTTTTTTCTTGTGGTTTTTATGTCAGCAAGTACATGTATTAAAAGAGTATGTTATGTGCTGCCAAAATGTCCTTGCTTGATTTTGTTGATGTTTTTTTAATTGAGAGATATTTTTCAAATTGTTTTATTAGAAATAGTCCCCTTCTTGACCAATGAGTAAAAGTTTCTGCAGCTACTATTTGTTTGTCTGTATAGGAATGTTTGGAAGGTTATTTTATCTTCAACTTTAGAATAATTAACTTCAACCTTTTCAAGAGAATGTATGTGTAGTGAAAATTTGCTGTAAAGTTTTGGTAGCTTATTTAAAAGAGAGAGAATTAAGGAATTAATCTAAATTGTGGTAGAAATTCACAAACAAATATACCCCTGAACAGCATTTAAAAAAATAAATAATTGTACACATATACAACTATTTCTTATTGATAAGAATACCGGTAAGCATAATTTTTTTTTACTTATTTTTATTTTTTTTTCAGAAAGTGTCCAAGTGATTTAATTGATTTAAATATATATTTTTATAATAAATTGATAAATATTGAAAGATTTTTATATAATTTTAAAACATTGTTTATATGTACATGTACATGTATATACATTTGATGAAAAAAAACATTCCAATATTTTTGTGGTTTTTGTCATTCTATGATAGTTTGTGGACAAAAGTGTGCATTTATAGATATTTATAGATAACTTAGTTGATAATTTCATTGAAATTAGGACCTTTTTATACATCCCAAATGAAGTTTAGGAATACATTTGAATTACTGTGTCCATCTGTTTTGGTGTCTATCTGTCCACCCAGCTTCTACGCCAGACTGTAACTTGGTAATGAGGAAGCTTGGAGCATGTTGCTTTTTACCAGACAGGATGTCCCTGAGTCAAGGTCATTGGAACAATTAAGGTCAAAGCTCAAATGAGTTTTTCTGATCACCCGTTGTCCATCGTCCATCTGTCTGTAAACGTTTCACATTTCAACTTCTTTTCAAGAACCACTGGGTCAATTTTAACCAAAATTGGTACAAAGCATCCTTGGAAAAAGGGGAACTTAAATTGTTAAAAAAAAGGGCCAAGTCCTCTTCCAAGGGGAGATACCGTAATCAAGAAAAAGACAAAAATAGGGTGGGGTCATTAAAAAAATCTTCTCAAGAACCACTGGTCCTGAAACTTGTGTAGAATCTTCCTGAGGTAGTGTAGATTTTAAATTGTTCAAATCATGCCCCTGGGGGGTAGTGTTGGGCCACAATAGGAAATCAAAGTTTTACATTGAAATATATGAGAAAAACTTTTAAAAATCTTCTTCTTAAGAACCACTGGGCCAGAAAAGCAGAAACTTGTGTGGAATCTTCCTGAGGTAATGTAAATCCTAAATTGTTCAAATCACCCCCCTCCCCCGGGGTAGGATGGGTCCACAATAGGGAATAATTTACATTGAAATATATGGGAAAAATCTTTTTAAAATCTTGTTCTCAAGAACCACTGGACCAGAAAAGCTGAAACATACGGAATTTTCCTGAGGTAGTGTACATTCCAAATTGTTCAAGTCATGGCCCCCAGGGGTAGGGAGGGGCCACAATAGGGAATCAATAGGGACAAGGGGGGAAATCTGATGAAAAAAAGCAGGGTCAAAGAGACTCAGGTGAGCATTATGGCCCATGGGCCTCATGTTTTTTTTTTTTTTTAAAAAAAAAAAACAGAATAATTTTTGCCGATAAAATTTTTACTCAGAAAAGTTGTGTGTATCATAATTTCATAAATTTCAATTATGAAAACTTTGCTCTAAATATTTAATTCACAAAGGAGATGGGCGAACATAGCGTGCAGAAAGCCTATAGCTTCAGAAATACAAAAATCATGTTCAGTTTCTGAATTTAACATCTAGAGTAAAGTTCTCATTATTGAAATTTATGAAATTGTGATAGACAAAACTTTTCTGAGGAAATTTTCTCGGCAAAATTTATTCTTTTATTAAAAAAATTAATGTGGTATCCGTGGGGTTCGAACCCCAGCAATAAAAATCCTGAGTATCATTTTCTTTCGAGACTAGCACGCTAACCACTAGACTACACAAGTCCTGACGAACAGTGGCATTTAAATCATGTTTGTGATATGACCCTTGACTTAATGGACTTCAAGTATTTCTCGAAAAGATGCGAATGTTATGTCGTAAAAGTGTATTTTTAAGGTATAGTGGGTCATTGCTCCATATTTTTATGGTAACCAAAAAATGTACATTTTTATGCAAACTTTGAGGATTAACTTTCAAAAAGGTGGAGCGAAGACCCACTCATATCGAAAAATAGTGTTATAGTATGAGAAAATGACTCTTTTTGCCCGCTTTAGTGTGTGTCTAATATTTCACAGGCAAATAATTTCAAACTTTGAGGGATTTTTGCAAATTGTAGAGATTTTACATAAAGTATATTTTAATGTTAGACGAAATATCACGGAAAATTTTGATATAATTGAAATTTAATTTTTCATCTTCATGTTTGTCACACTATAGGCTTATCGCTCGTCATGTTCACCCATCTCCTTGAATATGATTTATATATATCTGACATTCGACAAAATTTAAAACAAGTACTAAAGTTTACAGTAATTTTGCCCAGGGCACAATTCCATTTCAACATACTGGTTTCATCATTCAAAAAGAAGGCTTCTACCACTGGAAAACAAAAAATATATAAGTACTAAATATATAGTATTGAAATAATTGCATACATTGTATTTCTTGTCATCTAAAATATATTAAATTCAAATATAAAGATTTTGTTTTTCAGCAATCACACTTATAGCAAAATCTGTGTCTGTCATGAGATGAACAAAATGGTTAAGGCATTTAAAATCACTTGAGAAATTTACCTTCATAGTCCTAGGGACCATCAAATGGTTGTTCAGGCTGTCCCCCGGGGTTACCAGGGTCTTTAAAAAGGGGGGGGGGTCGACTCGAATCCCCAGCCCTTCGGTTTCATGTGTCAGGACTAGTGGAACTGAAGGGTGATTTACATCCAAACAGTCCACGTTTTGGTTATGGCAACTATGATCAACAGTAAATTTTATTTTACTTCACAGATCTTAGAATGAGGCACGATTTATACACAATGATTGTTTTAGTTTTTGTGAACCCCGAATGTGGCACAATACCCGCCCTGGAGGTTGTAGATTTGCATAAACTTGTATCTTTACATGCAAAAGTTTGCAAATTAAACTGCAAGTCTTCGTGTGCCTTAATTACTTGAATTCTTGACAATATATATTTTTTACTCTTTTTATAAAGATTTTATACAGAGGTAGAGTTAGGGTGGGGTGGACATGGTTAATGGTATAAAGGCAGTTAAACATAAAAAGTCTGAAATTAATAGTTGTTATAGGTCTCATATTAGTCATATATTTACATATTCCCCTTTCAAAATAATATAGTTTGTCTACTAACAAATTTTCAAACATTTGGCAAAGCTGGTACGTGTGTAAAGAAGGATAACTCCACAAGAAATAATTTATTTTTGAAATGACCCGATATTTTGGAATTTTTTATTATCTGAATGACATGATGGTCTAAGGGACCTGTTACATTTTGATTATATTTTACTGAAATAAACCAAATTAATGTAAATGTTTGTGAACTGATAACCTTTTTCTTGGTAAAATAACACACAGAGCCGCATTGATTTGATACACCAATTTCCTAACAGTGCCAACACTTTAGAATGCCTCAATAAATGGCATTTTCAAAAGCTTAAATTAATTATTATTCAATTATGCAAATGAATTAATATATATGAAAATGGCCTGATATGATATAATAACGGTTTAATGCTTTGAAAATATGAAATGAATACATTTTTTTGGTCTGAAAATAAATGAGATACACATGCGTGGATGCCTGGAATTTGCAGAGTTATTTAAAATATATACTGAAGTAAATCAAAAATGATTTTGGACCCCCCCCCCCCCCCACCTGAAAAACGTGGACCCCACCATCACCATCAATAAATAGGATTTTTCGCGTTTGGGAAAGGGATTTTACTTTTTTTTCTATTGGGCTTTTATAAAATAATAAAATAATTTTTTGATATAACGTTACAGTAAGTAATTTATTTATTTATAGTGACATGTGTACATGTATGGGTGAAGAGGCGCTGCAATAAGCTCAAACCGTTTACATAAATTTAGGAAACTGGAAAGTAAAAATAAAAATTTCAGTTTCATTGGTCAGATCTACACGGATCCATTCGTTCTAATTTAATGTAATCAACAATTAATTAAATAAAACATCGCATAGAATAATTATTTTGGGTGTTATTTGAGTCTAATAGTGTCAAAGGGACACTGACCCATTGTTTGTATATCCTCTCTAACCCCCCCCCCCCCTTTTAGATATGGCTGTTCAGTTCTTTATTCCGTGGGACGTACATCCCATAAGCATCACAGTACAATATTATATATTTATCAGTTACATACATAGTACAATAACATGATATACACTTACAAACTTGTAATACATACATTCTATTATTTAGCTAATTGTTTTAAACATTCTAATAGTAATTTATTGGCATGATATATATATTTCCCTAACTGATTTACATCTTTAGTATTTGTACTAAAAAATAGTTGTATTAGACTAAAGACACTTGGTCTTCGGGAGTAGTAATGTTTGATGAATTTGTCTCTTAGATCATGGAAAACTGGACAAATGAATAAAAAATGAAATTCATCTTCAATATCATTTAAAAATTACATAAATCACATTTCCTATTACTCCTTATTAAATTATCATACCTTCCCGTTTCTATCTTTAAGTTATGTGCTGAAAGTCTAAAACATGAAATTACTTTTCTGTATTTTACATGAATAGGTTTCTTTAAATAAGCTTGCAAACAAAAATAGTCAACTAAATGCTTATATAACATGCATTTTGGTGATCTACATATATTAGATATATAGCTTTTTGTTTAAAAACATCACACATTCTATTGTATGTTATGTCTAATATAATACTATCTTTTTGATTACTATGGTACAAGTCAGCCAAACCTAGAGTGTACATTTCATTTTTTATACTCATAATCCAGGGGTCTTTATTCTCCACCATATCTTGATAACATGCACTCAATATACAATTATTACTTTTTCTTAATTTTAACCAATATTGTAATATCCTGCGCTTTCTATAAATATCTAGTGGTATTCTACCTAACTCCTAATAAACAGCACTATTGCAAGTATTTATTCTTATACCAAGTATTCTTTTACAAAAATTAATATGCACTCTTTCAACATCTTGACCTTTATGAAACCCCCATATTTCAGCTCCATAGCATAACACACTTTTAACATAAGTATCAAACACATTAATCTGAGACTCAACATTGAAATTTTAATGGCTATGTCACACTATGTGTAGTCCAAGTAAACCGTGTTATGCATCATAAATTGATAAACAAACACTAAAATGTTTCTTTTTTTTTTTTTTTTTATTTATTACATATAATAAAAAACAGAAATACCAGGTTTGTGCATTTGATCAAAGGCTAAACAATTTTAAAAAATAAAACATTAGATATAGTTTATGTTTCAAGCATGGTTAGTGTTATAAGTAATAGTTATTGTATATTTATTATGGTGTATCCTGATATATTTGGACGAAGGGCGGTGACGAGTGCGAAGCACGAGTCTCCGCCCCTTCGTCCAAATAAATCAGGATACACCATAATAAATATTCAATAACTTTCTTGTATCATGGCCAATCAAAACGTCAATAATTGTTATGTCCCAAATTTTCAAGCATGATTTTTAATTACACCAATAAAAAATATAGTTTTTGTCAGGTGACCGCATGGATATTCTCTTCTTCCCGCCAGAATTTTTTAATTCGCACATTTTATGTGTGTGTTCATGAGAAAGGACGTCGGATTGCAACTCTCCAACTTAATATAAAAACGGATTGTTAATGAAATTCATAAGAAAACCTTTGGATGTCAAGGATGAAAAATTCGAAGTTGAAGAAGGGAAATGCAGGTGTTAATCGAAAATCAAGAAAAAAAGATACCCATTGATCATTTGACATATTCGAGAGCTGTGGCATGAACAAAAGCGCTGTGTTAATAACTCTTCATGAGAATGGATGCAACTTACAGCTGAACTTTATTCTAGTTGAGCAAAGAATACAGCAAAGATGGTTTATCCTGCTAAAGGGCTCTATTACAATAGGTTTGATATTTTAAGATATTTATTTGTGGAATTCATGTCAAAAACTTGATTTCTCGATGCGGTGGATCGAATATTCAGTAAAAACATTTTTTCGTATTTTGGGATACATGTGCACTGTAATTCATGTGAAAGACCTTTATTTCATTGGCAAAAATTTGTCTTTGTATAGAACAAAGGCCATTTAATTCTGTAGTTCTTCAATATACATGTGTTGAAATCGCCTTGGTGTTCAATAATTTATTTACACGGCACAGTTTTTGCTGGCTCCGCCCATCGGTGTATCTGACTATCTCCAGTTGTACACTTTACTTCAAAGGAAAGATACAAATGAAAATTTAAAAACTGAAATCGGGCCTGCAAGCGAAAATTTTTTATTCGTTATACTTTTAAACCAACTTAATTTATCAATTTTGGTGATAAAATATATTCTAGTGAAAAAATTATACAATTTCTTTCAATTTACGTTGCTAAGTATTATAATTATGATACTAAGTAAGTATGCATCTGCAATATAGGCCGACCTAGTAGTAATCATGGTAAAGGCCGGCTCTGTTATAGTCCTTCTGCAGCTATGTGGGAATAGAATTTTCAAAATGTTGGCTAAATGGGAATAAACTTAACGAATTCCTATGTTCTCAAAAGGTCTACGTGTGCTCAACCATATGCCATATTGCTCTAAAATCTTCGTTATGTTTTGTACGTACAAATCACAACGGCCGGTTAGCTCAGTCGGTTAGAGCGTCGTGCTAATAACGCGAATGTCGTGGGTTCGACCCCCACACTGGCCATTTTTTTTTTTTTGTATCTTTCCTTTTTTTTTTCAAATCAACTAAAACAGCAATTCTAAAGTATATTAATTCAAAAAATCTTCTAACTCGCTTGTTATCTTTTTTATCAGTAGGATAAGTACTAAACGGCAGTGCAAAACTAAAATTCACATTGAGGCTTCTGATAGTTTTACACGTACACAAAAAATATTGAAAAAAGTTGAAAGATTTATTGTACTATGGTATTTTATCGAGAAAAAAATTATTCTCGTGTAATGTAACACTAAATTTTGTTTTCCTGGATTTTTGTTTTGCTTTCTTTGAACATTTCTTTAACCAAGAAAAACAAATTATTTTGAATAAAATGTAACATTTCTTTGCACAGGAGGTCGAAAATCATAGTCGTAGGAAGCCAAGCACGGTCGGTATGAGAAGCAAGAATGATCATGGGTTTCCGACGATGGAAACTGTCTGCAGCGTGAAAATAGGTCAATTTCTGCAAGTCACATACAATAGGGTTAGCAAGTCAATTTACCCATTAGATACTAAAATAAGATTTTCTAAAAAGATTTGTAACTAGTATGTCAACATACATGTAATTATCTTACATGTAGACATAATTATCTTGCTTGTTTACATACCTTTCTTGCATGTTGACATAATTTTACTTGCAGAGGTCAGAAATCTGTCACCATAGTTAACTAATATATAAATTTTATCTATATAAATCTTTATCACTCTTTCGTCATCTCAGCTTCGCCTCATAGGAAATAACATTTGTACTTGAATAAATTTAAGTTCTTTGTCTTATAAACTAATAATTTACTACATTATAAAATTTACCTGGTAATATGTAAAGTCATTCTCATTGTTTCAATTAAGAAACATCTAGTGTCTCAACATGATCAAACATTTCTGCCCCATACCTACAATTTCAGGGGTCTTAAGTCCACTCGTAGCTGTTGGGTCATGCAACTGCCACGACTGGATTCAGAACCTATGTCGTTGTGAGGTGGATCTACCCCTAATGTCCAACTTATATATGTATGCCTACTGTTTCACATTAAAATTTTGATGCAATTTATTTATTCTGACATATGCAACTTAGTTGCATGTATGTATCTCTTGCAGGTACTTGTGGATAGTACAATAGGACCCCCCCCCCCCACCCAACATTCAACCCCGGGGATTGTTGTCTTCTCAAATAATATTTATTACACTTATGATATTTATCATGTTTATACAATAGGAAAAATCGGGGGGAAACGCAAAATAATCGTTCCATTCAAAAATTCTCCTCTTTACATATATTTATTTGCCAGTCATGATTCCACTTGGAACATAAGATAGATACAAATATTAAAACACGATTTGTTTACATTCAAGAGGACAAGAAAACACGTCAACAAAACATAACATATGTTAGACAGAGAAACGTATGCCACTCCAGATTGTTTACATTGTACCCCCGCTGGTCTTTCTTGATTAAAAAAAACAAACAAACAAACATGTATTTCTTTTATTTAATGTCGGTTCACATTGTCTCTACATATATATCTGTCTTAGTTTATACTATATGATTGACCCTGCATCTCGTAAAAATCCCACAATTAATCCTCAAACACGATTACAGTCAGTGAGTTGAAAAATCCTTAAGTAAACGCAACGGAAGTGTATAAAGAATGTATTACCTTTTACGATAACATCAGAGAGATTTATTGACCGGACGTAATATGGTATACATGATAAATAAGTCCAATAAATATAACTTGAGAAGAAATATCCAACTAGATCTAGGGTGGAATTTGGGGCGGGGGATGGGGCCCTGTCCACAAGCACCTAAGATATTTTTGTCTCAGTCAATTGTCATTTAGTATCTTAGGTACTTAAAATTGAATGACAAGTATTTTTTTCAGCTCAAGGTCCTTCTTCCCCTTTATTTACTGTTAAATAAAAGTCTGGGAATTATATTTAAACTTGCTTGTAGATACACATAAGTATACATGTACAATTTGATTGTCAGTTAACATCCACCACTCATCATGGCCGTAGGAACGGGGGGGGGGGGGCACGGCCCCCCCCCAATAATTTTGCCGATATATAGATTACTATAGAAAACATGGCTACCACATGCTTGTGCCCCCTCAATAAAAACGTCTGATGATGTTTTTTTTTTTTTTGTTTTTTTGCTTGTCAAGGAATTTTTGGTAGTTGATAGTGCCCCCCTCAACTGAAAATGTATGGCTGTGCCCCCCCCCCCCCCCCAAACTGAAATTGCTTCCTACGGGCCTGCTCATTATACATCAAAACAAACAACAGATGCACAAAAAGAAAGGAAAAAAAATAACGTTTTCGTTATTTTACTGAAACCCATATGACTTACAGATCCATAATCTTGGACATAGTATAAACAGTTACTCTAGCATGACATATAAATATTTCAAAATAGTTGCCAATCCTTGGTTGAATCTTGGCTGTCTCCCAAAGATTTTCGGACCAATCCTGTAACTCCACGAGGGATTACATCACTTAAAACATTATGTACGGAGAGGGTTTTGATCATTCCTTATTCGGAATAACTCCGTATCGGACAAACAGGTTAGTTAATTTTCAAGATCGTAGTCCCGATGACAGTGTTTCGAATGATATTTCGCTCGCTGGTATAAAATATATTAGTACTGTAACACACTTGTAATCAAGACATTTTTGTTATTATATGAAATAATTTTTCAATATGTACAATGTAAAACATATTCAACACACATATCTTAATGATTGAATTTGTTACCTTTGCCAAATTGGATTAAATTTTACAATACATGTACAATTATTTAAGAGTTACGTCCCTTCCATCCCATTCATAAAATTAGTGTTCTTCGACGTCAATATACATTCGTTAAAAATAGATTTGTTGTTGAAAAAATATAACAATGGACAACTATGTTGATTAATATACAAATTATTGTTATTTCGTTTCAGCAATGTCTACATCCCTCATCATTTTGTCGTTGGCAGTTGTCACGGTCGCCGCTGGAAAACTTGTGAACTACTGTGATGTTGAAAAACAGTTTTACGTTAAACAGTGGGGGCAGTGCAAGGCTTGCGATAGATGTCCAAGGGGCTACGGACTGAATTCAAAAAGAGTAAGAATTTTTTTTGTATTTCACCTGAACATGTACTATCATAGTCATTAGCCACAGTTTTTTTTACCAAAGGAAAATGGACACAAAAAACCTGTGGTTTGTGATGATGCTGTATGTAATAGTCCAATCGTTTCCACATATTCTAATCGCGAGTAAAACAGAGAATGGAAGTCATTAAGTCAACCAAATCATTTTTAGACACTGACCACGAGGTATATTTCTTAAATTCAAAATTAGAATTAATAATATCAGACTAAAATCGTATAGTTACTGCGTCTCGCATAGATCTATGAAATTTAAAAAATACCTTGTAGTAAGCACATGTTCCTCCTCTGAAATATATATATATATATATATATATATATATATATATATATATATATATATATATATATATATATATATATATATATATATATATATAAAATCTCCTGTTTACACAAAGTTTGTATTAATAATGGTCATAAAACAGGAAAATATTGCTGTTATATTGTTAGGATGTACGACTGGATCCAGTTCACGGAGCGCTCCATTGCAGAGGTTGTGTGAAATGTGTCCCCGGTGAAACCTTTAATTCTGAGATAGGATATGGGGAATGTCTCAGCTGTACAAACTGTACTGCTCACCGAAAAACTGTTATTACAGAGTGTACAATAGAAACTGACACAGTCTGCAGCAAGGCTGCAATACAGGAGAACGGACAAATACAGTGAGTATAATTAATAACGAGATTCCATGGGAAAATATTTGTGCAAAATGGCAGTAAATTAATGAATTTAAATGTTTTTAAGAAGACAATATTGACGATGATGATGATCATAACCATTAATAACAATAAATTCAGGTCGCCCCAGAATAAGCGGAAGTCGGTTTCTCAGGATCAAACTAACTCAGATTCAAAATCAGACTCCGAAGTTAATATCGGCAAACAGGACCAAGAAAATACAGGTACAAGTTATAAAACTTGGTAAAGTTTAGATTATTGTTAGAAATACTAACTGAATATTAAGTTATAAAATAGCAGAGGTATATAATAGCTGCTTTTCTTTTTTTCCAGATTTGAATCCATTGCTGACATGGTCTGGTATTTCGGCAATAGCAATGTTTGTTCCTCTCTCAGTTGTTATGTTTTTCAGAAAAAATAGAGAAAAACTTAATTGCTGGAAAAAAGGTAACATTTATTGTATGTCATATGTGTATTCTTTAATAAAATTGATGACATTGTTTTCATCAAAGTATCCAGCATAAAATGCATGTTTAAATATAAATTATATATGATTGTTACTCTTTTTTTCCCCACAGACCTAGAAATTTCTATAGATGTCCAAGAGCAAGAAAGCTTAAAGAAAAAGTAAATATATTTTTTTTATTCATTAATCAAAAACTTTTTTAAATTGAAAAATCAACTAATATATCCTAATTCATCCGTTGTTTTCCAGTAGTTTTTCCCCTTGGTAGCTTTTACACCTGGAAAATCTGTTAGTTACTATATTGTAGATTATCCCCGCTAGTAGCCCCCCCCCCCCCCTCCCCCTCACGTTTTTAGTTCAAATTTAAGAGAAATGATTACAGGAAGCCATTAACTTATAAACTATATATTGCAAAGGATGGTCAGCCATAAATGTAACCGAAATGAAAAAAAAACGGGGGTAATCTACTACATTGTACATGTGTATATATGTATCATGTAAATTTAGAGGTAAATGCAAAATCTATATAGCCAGCCTATTGGCTTTATCTAAGATATAGCCAGATTTTCGGATGGAAAGACTACTAATATAGTCAGAAATCCAGGAGGGGTGGCTAAAGGTAAAGGCTAATATACAACACCGTCATTAAAACACAAATTATTTTATACAACAGAGATAACCATGATGTCCCTGTGACCCTTGAACCTGTCGAGGAATCTGCTTCTTTGAGCACCGTGAAATCAAAAGTAGATTGCACAGAAGAAACCTCTCAGTGTTTTGTACGACAGTCAGTCGTGTCTGAGGATATGCCACCATTAGAGAGCGACTTTTATTACAGTTTGAGCAGTAACATCAACTTAAAGGGATAAATGCAGAAAATCCACAACTGAGTATGATCATTTGTCATTTAAATTGTAAAGTTTGAAACACTGCTTAAAATGTATTCCTTCTGAATATGCCTGATTACTGAAAGTTGTTTATTTCTCAGTAATTTCAATTTTAGATGAAGTTCCTACATATAAAGAGCAACATGAAATATCAGATGAAGTTCAGATGAAGTTCTCAAAGACGAGAGTCAAACGATTTAATGGAATTCCTACAAAGAATTACAAGATATCTGTGGCAACAATTCTTGTAACAATCATTAAGGATTGTGAAATCCAGAGGACCAAGGAAGAACAGAGAAAAAAAGAATCCCATAAAGGCAGCTTGTTGAAATATTACCTACCTAAGGTTATACTGGTTGATTCGGCGTGAAAAAGTATCATAGTACGCTCGGACATGATGGTCAGCGTGAAAAAGTTTCAAAGTACGCTCAGACATGATGGTTTTGCGATTGTAAACCAGCTAGTTTTTTTTTTTTTGAATAATGGGTTTTGATGGTTCATGAATAGTGATGGTTGAAAGAGAAATCCTTATCTTTACGTTGTCCAGCTGATTGGATATATGTTTGAAAAAGAGGAAACGAGATGAGATGGACGGTTGCTGATACGACAGTTGTTGATTTGACAGATGTTGAATGTCATTTGAAGAAAGGGAGGAAATGCACAGTTGTGAATTGCTTTTGATAGTGTTTGATGTTAAATAATAATGCAAAAATGTAAAAGGTAAAGATAACGAACAGTGATCGATCTCAAAAAATCCATATTATCTGAAGAGGGCATACAACACGGACACCTGGAAATTCCAGAGGCGGGATCAGGTGCCTAGGAGGAGTAAGCATTCCCTGTTGACCGGTCACACCTGCCGTGAGCCCTATGTATAGATCAGGAAGACGGAACTATCCGTAGACATTAAGTACAGAAACAAAGGCCTAACGATTGGTCAACCAAAATACGACCCAATGATAGGTTATATTTTTCTAATAAGGTCACGACCAAACGAAATGCTGACTTCAAGCGAGGCTGTTGAAATCCCTGCAACTTATCAGTGATTAGCCTGCCTCGCTTTAAAAATTGATCGTACTCGGGGCAAGCTCTTGAGTAGCGAATAAGTTGGGAGACATAAACACCATAAGCAGGTAATAGTGGAATATTACTACATAAATAAGGATAGTTGACGATGGAAAAGCTGAAGTCATCTCGTTTTTATACAATTTAGTTGTTAATTGGCATTTATCGTCTATAGCAGTAAAATATCTAAATATGAAACAGATGTGACAGACTCTGGTGTCTTTTTATTTCACGTTCACTGGGATATATCTGGTCGATATACGAATGAAAATAACTTTTGTTAATTGATAAAACAACGTCGATATATCAGAATGTCGAATTGAAGGCTACAGCTAGTGTTTTCTTCTTCTTGTGTAGACGTTTTTGAATAAATTCTGTTTCAAAGGAATATAAAAACAGGTCACCTAATAAAGGAGCACAATTAGTGCCCATCGTAATTCCAACAGTTTATAGGAAAACTTGATCTCCGAAGACTATATAAATGTTTTCAATGGGGAACTCCAGCATTCTTTTAAAATCAACTTCAGAGTACTCGTGTGTACAATCAGAGTTTTTAACGAAGTAATTCTGCTTTATGACCAATCACAAGATGTGAAAATTTCCGAGTTTCGTTTTTATTTACGCGTAATTGTCTATGATATCAAAAAGTATAGATTTTAATTTATCGTGAGAAATTGTTGTATGAAGTGTAGAAAAGTTTTGATATTATAGACTTTTGAAAAATTTGGTAATTTTAAAGTTTCTAAAAGTTCTTTCGAGCTTCTGAAAGTTCTTTCGAGTTTTTAAGGATCCACATTTGATTTACACCACTTCTAGAATAAGCTGTAGCACAGTACGTCTGAAGTTTCACCTTTACAGCATGCAGTTAATATTTTTGTAAGGAGCAAGGATTAAAGCTTGGTATAGCATTTGCTGGACCCAGCAATGTATCTTTTTTTGTAAGGATATTTATGAAGTTTAAATGATATAAAATGATTTTTATTGAGCGGAGGAATCGTACATGATGGGGGCAACAACATTAGACATCCACCTATAGATAATAAGTGCATTTTAAAGTATATTTTTTTTTTAGTGTTTCCACTTGTCAGTTTTCCCCTTTATCACTCTTTTGACGGGAAGAACTAATGCACTTCATTTTCACTGACTAGATGATAATAATTTTATCCATGCCTGGTCACACAGCTAAATATTTACATCCACCGAATATTATTTCCTCTATTTCTTATGAAAACCATTGTCGTTCATATGTCAGTAAACGCTACTTAGTAAGCCACCTGCATAGGTTTCTTGAGCAATGGCTCTTCCATCAATCATGCATACAATTTCATACATATATGCAATACAATATTTAGCATACTAGTATTTAATTTTACTTTAATTTTACTTTAAATGGCTTTTTAAACAAATGTAAAAATAAACAATAAAATGTCTCTTTCTCTGTTAGTACGGGATTTAACGTCGCAGCCATTACAGAAAAACTAGAGGTACTGTGAGCTCTGAGCTCACAAAATGATACCCCGTCTACCGTATATTTGTAATGGCAAAGTCCATGTTTTGCTATGGGAGACCCAAAATATGTCCGATTAAAAAGTAAAATAGGAGGTGCACAATGACTCTATGTAATAAAGATTCTGTGAAAGTATCATTAAATTTTATTCAATGGTATAGGAGGAGTTGCGGATAAGAGATGGGTACCCCTCAATACTATAGAAAAAATGACAGTTTTCCAGGTTGTGCCATTGGAAAACCGAAATACGTCTCCCATCAAAAAGTGAAATAGGAGGTCACAATGGCACTATGAAACAAAGATTCTGTGAAAGTATCATTAAATTTTTATTCAGTGGTATAGGAGGAGTTGCGGATAAGAGATGGGTACCCTTCAATAATGAAACGCATACACCTGCTGAAACCTGTAGTATTATAATGACCCACTATTTTATGAGTAAAGGTTGCAGACGTTTCAAAGTTTGTGAGCCCTCCTGTACCTGTCAGAAATCAAGTAATGACAAAGATGATTAAAAATATCTATGAATTTATTAAGTTAAAAAGCACAAAGTCAAACGCGCTCTTTAATGTAGTTCAGGTCTCAAGGTGTTGATATTTTCTCGGGGTGATGCCTGGCTATTCATAAGAAGGTGTAGAAGTTCTGAGAAGGTGATAATCTCTGTTGATAACTAGAAGGTACACTTGGTACAGAGAAGGTGTAGAAGGTGACCTATCAACTGAAGGTGTACTTAACTATGGTACCTAACCAAGGTACATATAGTGTAGATAATATATAGGCTATATAATTGCAGTTATAATTCTAGTAGAAGTTGATAAAAGGTGATGGAAGGTGTTGAACTCTCTCTAGTTGCACCTTCTAGGGAAGGTGAGTAGGGATGCTGAATATGATACAGAAGGTAGTGATGGTGTTCCTACTAAACATCAATAGATCATGAATGGAATCTATGTTCAAATCTATGTAACTAATAGAGAAGGTGCAAAATATTCACCTTCGGAGCCGGATGGTCTGGCTGGAAAAGTTGCTGCTGACTCATTTTGTTATGTGACCGAAGTGATGATTTCAGGTCGGGATCGGCCTTATTTAGTGTTTATCACGTGACCCTTCATAATTATTCATGAAGGAAGATGGCGTCTGCGAATGAAAACACTGCTGAATTCTGCCTAGAGATTACGACTGATGCGGCTTATACAAAGTATTTAACGATGTCTTAACATTCATACGTGAGTAATTAAATCATGTAGATTCTGTTTATTATGTCTATAAATTATGGTAAATGGTATTTAAAGCTGAATCATCTCTCCGAGGTGACGATGTGCTGAGCACGTGTTGACATAATTATAGCTGGCTGTCAGCTGGGTGATTACGCTTAGTAATTCTATATAACACAAGTTGCTGATAGACAAAGTTGATAAATAGTTGTCTCTGCACCTCTAACTAATTGTTAAATCATCTTGAGGTTGTATTTCTTTCTGGATACAAGAATTATCCAATCCTTGTATACATTCACTGTAGTACAGTACAGCACTAAAGTAGACATCTACACAGACGACGTTAAATAATTTATGTATCAGGAATAATCCTTTAAATATTTGCAATAAATATTGTAACAACATCAACAATAAATAAATAATTATATATACACAGTAACATTAATAATAAATAAATAAATAGATAGATAAATACTAGGCCACTAATAATATAAATAGATAAATAAATAAGTAAATACTGTGCCACCACAGGTCCATAATACTACCCCCCACCTTTTAAAAACATTTGTCCTCAAATGTCTAAATCACATTTTGTTCAGGATGGCGAGTTGGCTACTTAATTCTTCACTTTTCAGCTCCATAATTTTCTTCTCACTTAAAAGTTCCAAATGCTTGAGTTCGTAGAACTTGGCTTCCAGAGTGATCTCTCGCAGAGCTCTGATATCATTTGGAAGTGCATCCAGCGGTAGGTCTCCTCCATTCCTCAAGTAATCTAATATGACAGAGAAGTTGTTAGGATTTCTATCTATAAAGTAGGTATAGACATTGTCCACACTGTAGGGCTTGATGCCTGATGGCGAAATCATCCTGGCTAGTAGAGCCTGAGGCTTTGTCATCAGTGTAGAGACGGATGTCTCAAATCGCCTGCCTCCTATGTTTAATATTAACCTTTTCCTTTGCGATTCTTTAACCCTTTTCATTCTTTCATCTGTCTTGGGAGTTGCAATATAATTAGGTGCAGTTATAACTTTGTTCTCTTTCTCTGTTGGTGAGTAGGTGGAATCTTGTGGGTTTGTTTGGGAGGAAGATGTGGAACAAGAAGCAGAAGTTGATGGTAGATTAGCATGATCTGGTGTTGAAGGGGCTGATGATATTTTCTTCAATGGGGGAAAGGTCACTTCATTGTCAAGTCTGGGCATCGCTTGCACAATTTCTTCAAATGCCTCCTGTATTTCGGTGTCTGAAAACTCCCCGGCATAAAGTGAAAGGCAGTCATCTTCTGGTCTTGAGGTTTCCACTGCTGGTGCCTTCTCCTTCTGTGATCTTATCTCAGGCTCCTGATTGGTGTTTTTACTTGTTTGGTCTTGCAGAGCTGACGGTCGAGCTGGCTTCACCTTATCTCTTGATTCCTTCTCCATGACTTTTCTAGTGTCTTCAGATCTAGTTCGCTTGTTGCCTTGTTGATTCTCTTTCTCCTCTTGCGTGTTACTCAAACTTCTCTGATGTGATCTTTTTCTGTTATTCTGCTGAATTTGGTGGCGTTCTGATGGTGTTCGCCGTAGGTCTTCCTTCTTCACAAAAATCTTCTGACTTAAACTTTTCATAAACTTTCGGTGTTCTTCTGCCTCCTCTTCTGTGAAAGTCTTGGTTGATTTCTTCCTCAGCAGAAGTTCATTGCCCACACATCTCCCTGAGTGATTGTCAGGTCTATTGAAGACCTTCAGGCAAATGGTACATTGATACCCAAAGCCGCTGTGTTTCTCAAACACGTGCCGCTCGCATAAACTCCGCCGCTCAAAAGATAATTCAGGGCACTCCGTACAGTGGAACATGGTAATCAGAAATTTGATATATAAGGTATCCTGAAGAAATTATAGATACTAGATTATAGATTATAGATATATTTACTTTGGATGATAGATACTAGATGATGCAGCTCTGCGCTCATTTGGTGTATAATTGGTGTTGATATTAAACTTTAATGTTGTTTATGTAGGGTTTGAGGCGATCATGATGTACAATCTTGGGCTTTGAGTGTTTGTTTTTCTGGATTTTGAAAATGACATCATTCAATTTTTGAATGATGGTGTAGGGACCCTCCCATTTACATTGTAGTTTGGGACAGAGGCCCTTAGACCTTCTGGGGTTGAAAAGCCATACTGATGCATTAGGTTCTAGTTGTAATATATTTGATTGTTTATCGTAACGCCGCTTCATGTTCTCTGAAGATAGTTGGAGGTTTTCTCTCGCAAATTGATGAATTTTCTCTATTCGTTGCTGGAATTGAAACGCATACACCTGCTGAAACCTGTAGTATTATAATGACCCACTATTTTATGAGTAAAGGTTGCAGACGTTTCAAAGTTTGTGAGCCCTCCTGTACCTGTCAGAAATCAAGTAATGACAAAGATGATTAAAAATATCTATGAATTTATTAAGTTAAAAAGCACAAAGTCAAACGCGCTCTTTAATGTAGTTCAGGTCTCAAGGTGTTGATATTTTCTCGGGGTGATGCCTGGCTATTCATAAGAAGGTGTAGAAGTTCTGAGAAGGTGATAATCTCTGTTGATAACTAGAAGGTACACTTGGTACAGAGAAGGTGTAGAAGGTGACCTATCAACTGAAGGTGTACTTAACTATGGTACCTAACCAAGGTACATATAGTGTAGATAATATATAGGCTATATAATTGCAGTTATAATTCTAGTAGAAGTTGATAAAAGGTGATGGAAGGTGTTGAACTCTCTCTAGTTGCACCTTCTAGGGAAGGTGAGTAGGGATGCTGAATATGATACAGAAGGTAGTGATGGTGTTCCTACTAAACATCAATAGATCATGAATGGAATCTATGTTCAAATCTATGTAACTAATAGAGAAGGTGCAAAATATTCACCTTCGGAGCCGGATGGTCTGGCTGGAAAAGTTGCTGCTGACTCATTTTGTTATGTGACCGAAGTGATGATTTCAGGTCGGGATCGGCCTTATTTAGTGTTTATCACGTGACCCTTCATAATTATTCATGAAGGAAGATGGCGTCTGCGAATGAAAACACTGCTGAATTCTGCCTAGAGATTACGACTGATGCGGCTTATACAAAGTATTTAACGATGTCTTAACATTCATACGTGAGTAATTAAATCATGTAGATTCTGTTTATTATGTCTATAAATTATGGTAAATGGTATTTAAAGCTGAATCATCTCTCCGAGGTGACGATGTGCTGAGCACGTGTTGACATAATTATAGCTGGCTGTCAGCTGGGTGATTACGCTTAGTAATTCTATATAACACAAGTTGCTGATAGACAAAGTTGACCTGTGGTGGCACAGTATTTACTTATTTATTTATCTATTTATATTATTAGTGGCCTAGTATTTATCTATCTATTTATTTATTTATTATTAATGTTACTGTGTATATATAATTATTTATTTATTGTTGATGTTGTTACAATATTTATTGCAAATATTTAAAGGATTATTCCTGATACATAAATTATTTAACGTCGTCTGTGTAGATGTCTACTTTAGTGCTGTACTGTACTACAGTGAATGTATACAAGGATTGGATAATTCTTGTATCCAGAAAGAAATACAACCTCAAGATGATTTAACAATTAGTTAGAGGTGCAGAGACAACTATTTATCAACTTTGTCTATCAGCAACTTGTGTTATATAGAATTACTAAGCGTAATCACCCAGCTGACAGCCAGCTATAATTATGTCAACACGTGCTCAGCACATCGTCACCTCGGAGAGATGATTCAGCTTTAAATACCATTTACCATAATTTATAGACATAATAAACAGAATCTACATGATTTAATTACTCACGTATGAATGTTAAGACATCGTTAAATACTTTGTATAAGCCGCATCAGTCGTAATCTCTAGGCAGAATTCAGCAGTGTTTTCATTCGCAGACGCCATCTTCCTTCATGAATAATTATGAAGGGTCACGTGATAAACACTATATAAGGCCGATCCCGACCTGAAATCATCACTTCGGTCACATAACAAAATGAGTCAGCAGCAACTTTTCCAGCCAGACCATCCGGCTCCGAAGGTGAATATTTTGCACCTTCTCTATTAGTTACATAGATTTGAACATAGATTCCATTCATGATCTATTGATGTTTAGTAGGAACACCATCACTACCTTCTGTATCATATTCAGCATCCCTACTCACCTTCCCTAGAAGGTGCAACTAGAGAGAGTTCAACACCTTCCATCACCTTTTATCAACTTCTACTAGAATTATAACTGCAATTATATAGCCTATATATTATCTACACTATATGTACCTTGGTTAGGTACCATAGTTAAGTACACCTTCAGTTGATAGGTCACCTTCTACACCTTCTCTGTACCAAGTGTACCTTCTAGTTATCAACAGAGATTATCACCTTCTCAGGACTTCTACACCTTCTTATGAATAGCCAGGCATCACCCCGAGAAAATATCAACACCTTGAGACCTGAACTACATTAAAGAGCGCGTTTGACTTTGTGCTTTTTAACTTAATAAATTCATAGATATTTTTAATCATCTTTGTCATTACTTGATTTCTGACAGGTACAGGAGGGCTCACAAACTTTGAAACGTCTGCAACCTTTACTCATAAAATAGTGGGTCATTATAATACTACAGGTTTCAGCAGGTGTATGCGTTTCAATAATATAGAAAAAAAAATGGCAGTTTTTGTATGTTGTGCCATTGGAAAACCGAAATATGTGTTCGATCAAAGAGTAAAATAGGAGGTGCACAATGGCACTATGTAACAAAGATTCTGTGAAAGCATTAAATTTTATTCTGTGATGTAAGAGGAGTTACGGATAAGAGATGTGTACCCCTGACGTACAGTCAGACGGACGGACACCCCCATCACTATACACCCCCGCTTTTCAAGCGGTGGAGGGGGGGGGGTATAAAAATTACATAACCCGCTTGTAAACGCGGGTTATTCATTTTTGCTACAACAGCTGCGACATTAATTCCCGTACTAACAACCAAAGAAAGCATTTTATTGTTTAAATGAAAACCCAATTAACTATGAGAAGAAAAATTGATTTTCCCCCACAAAAAAGATGCACATAATACTACTATTAAAAAAATGCATATACTAAGATATAGTGATAAAAAGACATCTTGTCGAGAGGTCCTCTTTATATGTGCGTCACTGGAGAATCAAGTGACACATATGAAACAAGCACGAGACAAAGTTTTGTGGGTGCGGATTGTCGTCTATTCAAACTGTGCAAGAAAATATATCAGCAAATTAAATTACAGCCCCTTATCTTTTAGCAGATTACAATTTACTGGAAAAAATTACAGATATAGCATATGATATTTTTCCTGAATGAAAAATGCTAATTGAAAATATGTGTAATACATATTTTACAACTATAACGTGTTTTTATCGTTTTAAATGATTTTTGCAACTTTTCAAGTTTGATTGGATAAAAAGTGGTTATATAGTGCTTATAAAACACTTTTTGGTTATTTATTTACAACCTTAGAAAAGAAATCGAAAGATTCGATTCTCTTTTGGTGTTGTAACGAATCGTCACAAGATACTAAAAATAATACAGTCATTACCCAATTACTGTGCTTCCGTAAACAATAATACTAGTATTGTGCAATCTTCGAACCTTCGAGAACAGTTTTGTATACGACCAATCCTATATCTTCACGAGGGATTTCATCACCCAAAAACAATGAACGGACGGATTTTGTTTACTCTCTCTTCAGTCGTTCTATGGGACAGACCTGACAGGTCAGTTTATTTTTATTGTATATTTACCTACATGTTGTGATACATATTTAAACTCAATCTATGATGATAAATATGCTGACATTTAAAAAAAATACTCCATTTAAAAAAATTCTTTTTAAGTTTTAATTATAATGCTCAGTTAGGCATTTCCTTTATTGGACAGTTTGACGAAGTATCAACAGACAGTACATGATTTAAATAGTTAATATAAAGCTTTAGTCTTCAAAATATTATTGTTACGTGTTTTAATATGGAACGCCATAGCTGCCTTATGTAAGGTGATTTTATTATATTCTGTGGGTCTTTTATTATATGCTGTGGATTCATAATTATATGCAGTGTGTCTATTTTATGCTGTGGGTCTATTATATGTTGTGGGTTCATAATTATATGCTGTGGTTCTTTTATTATATGCTGTGGTTTTATTATTATATGCTGTGGTTTCATTATTATATGCTGTGGGTTTATAATTATATGTTGTGGGTTTATAATTATTTTCAAAAAAAGTGGCCCCCATCAGCCGCTTACCTCAAATCACTTGACACTAATCTAGTGTTTCGACGGTGCGATATATACGAGGTTTATGATTTTGATAGTTTATCAATTAGCTGCAAATCCGCCATCATCAGGAGCCTATTTGCACATTTGATATACAGATTATTCAATAAATTAGGAGAAGAGCATATCACTCAGATTCTTATTGTGTTTAATGACACAATAGGTTATTCGGGGAGGATTGTAATGCAATCCTTTTATTTCTTAGAATGTGTATTTCAATAATTTATTATCCCTCATCGCACATGCAATAAACTTGTTTCAAATTTCATTGGTATAATTTTATGTAAGCGAATTTTGCATACAGAATGGGGTCCCTGACTTAGAACCCATCGAATATTCATTATTCAGTGATTTATTTGTAAATATTTGCATTGAATTCAAATATATCTGGGATAAATCTGAGTAATAACTTAGTTCTGCTGTAGACGGGGCTTAGACTGAAAAAAACTATTGTCAATTTCTCTGTAAGCCGTATCAACGGCAGCTATTAGCTCCTCCAATTGCATACATGTAAAGTGATGGTGCATCATAGCTGACCAGCAAGTACTTGCTGTGTGGTCGCAGAAGTTTACTCTTCAGTATGAAGTCTGAGCTTTTCGTAAAGTCTGTGCTCAAGTTATTTATGCACAATGAATGATTAAAAAATATCGTCAATACAGTTGACTTCATTTTTCAGTAAGTGCCTTTTTTGAAATGTAATAGGCCCTCCTTGAAAAATCATGGTATTTTGCAGCATCTATTACTTATAGTGGAATAACAGATTTCGGTTTCAAACTTGTATATTTTATGGAGTAGATATAATCTCTCCGTCCTCGTGTTATCTGCTTTGTGCAGAAAACTATAAGTAATATCATCAACTACACACGTTGCATTCATTTCAGCAATGCGTTCTTCAAGATGTTTTAAATTGGGATACAAAATTCAGCAGTTATATATTTTGAATTTAATTGGCGTTTATACGGTTCTCTTTAATTTATTCGATTAGAGCATGACCATAGTGAAATAATTGAGTCAGCTTTTTTGTAACTGAAGTCATTGTGTTTTAGTAAGTTCCTCCAAAGCTTTTTGTTCAAGCAAATCTAGATTGTCAAAAGACTTTCACTGATGACAATTCAAGTTTTGTTTTGTCAAATTACGTAGTATGGAGTCATTATAATTCTGGCTCAAATTTCAGTGTTCTCATTAGGATCATGGACATGTATCTGTATTCAACTTTTCAACAAGCTCATTGAAAAACGAATGTTGTGACTTTGGCGAGGGCCCTTTCGTCAAATATATTCATCATCAGACACTTTCTTTGAAAATTAATGAAGTATACCTCAGTATATAGTTTTGAAACCACAATATATAATTATGAAACCATAGCATATAATAGAAGATGCACAGCATATAATTATGAACCCACAGCATATAATAGACCCACATCGTATAATTATGAACCCACAGCATATAATAATATACCCACAGCATATAATTATGAACCCACAGCATATAATAATAGACCCACAGCATATAATGATAGACCCGCAGCATATAATAAAACAGCTAACATGAGGCAGCCATGGCGTTCCATATTTTAACTACCAAGAGTTGCATCTCTTTAATGCACATGACGGTGACTCATTATATGTATTTGACGTCAATGTATATCAATAAAAAAATGTTTGAGGCTTTAAAGAAAAAAAAAGAATCATTGACAAGATTTTGTCGAGGAAAGAAGTAAAATCGACTTAAACATTTTTAAATAGTTAAAACTCTGACATTCTGATTGTCATTTTTTTTATTTTGGTTTAAACATACCATTAATTGTCACAGACATTAAGTTTATCTTCTCTAATTCCTTACCTCAGCAATGGCTCCTATCCTCATCCTATTGACATTGTCAATGGTGACTGTAACCACAGGAGGAGCAGATGTCTACTGTGATATGGAGAACAATCAGTTTTATGTGGAACAGTGGGGACAGTGCAAAGATTGTGATAGATGTCCAAAAGGATACGGACTGGATATAAAGAGAGTAAGGAGGTTACTTTCCTATCCAGAACCTCTGAAATTCTATCTCTCTCTTTATAGTCGTGTTGTATACATTAAACTAACATAATGAAGGTAACATACATCATATACAAATTCGTCAATAACCTTCAAATAAAGATGTACGTAAGTTTAATTATTAGTTTTTGGAGGAATTAAAAAATAAACATTGATTTATCATTTCAGAATATAAATATTGACCCAGTTCACGGAGCTCTCAGCTGTAGAGGCTGTGTTAAATGTATAGACGGTGAGACGTTTGAATCTGTTATCGGATATGGCGAATGTAAGAGCTGTACCAATTGCAAAGTACAGGAAAAAAGTATTGCAACACCTTGTACAAAAGAAAGGGATACAGTCTGCACCAGGAAATTTGTAATGAAGGAGAGCCAAACTCCGTGAGTAAGATTCAATAACACTGGCTTAGAAGTTCTTTTTAAACAATTCATTGGTTTTGTTATTAAAAAACCTTTAAATTGTTTAGTTTGCTTCAAATAACATCAAAACCAATTTCTCTCAACAGTGTTGAAGACAACAATGGTGTTCAGAACAAGGGATACCATACGGGTATGTTTTATGAGTAAATTGACAGGAATGATACATCCATTACAACAAAGAGGTAAAATAAATATTAATCTATGATGTGTATAATTTTGTAATTTTTTTTTAGATCTTGACCCTTTATCTACAACAGTTGGTGCTGTGGTGGTTTTTATCTTTGTTGTTCCATCAGCAGTGATACTCGTCATAATGAGGAAAAGATTAAATTGTCGTAAACAAGGTTCAGGCAAAGAATATCATTTTCAGAAATAACTTAATTATGCTTTTTTGAAACAATAATTGATTATATATATATATCAGTATTCAACCATGATTTGAATATGATAAATTTTTCAGATTCGTCAATGTCCGACGACGTTGAAGAAAATGACAGACTCGGTAAAAAGTGCGTATCCTTAATTATGGTTATACATGTATCATGAAAAAAATTTAAAATTCACATACTGTATAGGGGGAAATTAACTCGCGGTGTTAATATTCGCTATATTCACGGTGTTAATAAATCCGTGAAATCAAGAAACAGTGAATTAGTTTTCAATAACCTCCATGTCTTATTTGGAAATTTTAGAATAGACTTCGATAGGTATATATACGTGCAGTACATGGTCATTTCAGTAATTACGAGTAGTACTTGTCATTCAATTATTTTAATTAGCACGCTTTACTTTAATTCAAATCTGCAGATAATAACCTGTATTTGTTAAAACGCTGTTTTAATAGCCAACACTACATGTTTCATGAATCAAAACACGTGGGTCATGGGTTTTGATAACCCGTGCGTAACTAATGTGTTACCTGCATTATCATGCGTAGTAGTTTTTATCGTCATTTTGGTTTTAAAAAATCATTCAAATAACTATCGAACTTGCTGAAGATGTGGAAGGATATTATATCGTCGACATACATTAACACATTTATTATCGTCCAGTGATATTTCGCCGCGGTGTATTATCCCTTCGGAAAGAAGATCTTGGGGTGTACATGCACTCATCGTAACAGCATATAGGAAAGTCATTCGACATTTATAGTCAAGGACTTTTAATAATTGCACTTATATTAATTAATCGTAAATTAATTATTAAACCGAACTATTTTATGTAAACCAACCCTGTTTTTCGTGAAGTGAATACATAACGCTGATTAATGTCGTTCTAGCTATGATACGGATTAAACGGATATAGACAAGGGAGGTAACTTTTATTATATACCGATTCCGCGAATTCAACAAACCGCGATCGTGCCAGAGGAGAGAAAAACGTGAAAATTACAACCCGTGAAATTAATCCCCTATACAGTATATGTATTTCGAAGTTAAAAGGATATAGAAAAAAAATCATAACACTCAAAAATATTTTTTTCAATCGTTAGAGATGTTGAGTGTGATCCCCCTACCTGCAAAACCGAAATGGAAACGATCAACTCATCTGAATTGGAGTGTGAAGCAAGACCTCTGACAGAAAGTGAACGGAATAAAACGAACAAGGAAAGAAGACGGCCGTCTGATGTTTCCATTGATTTCCCCAGCAATTTTTATTATGATTTAAAACATCTAGATGATAATGATTTAGAGACAGATACAGAAGAACAGAAATCAGACCCAAGTAAGTTGTCAAATCTTACGATTAGAATAATGTATGGAATTTTGTTTGTCAGTTGTAAATGTTTTTAATATTGTAAAATAAAATCTTATAAACATGTATACTATTAATTACAGGATTGAATGAAATTCCATCTGACAAAGAATTACAATATTTATGTCCACATATTGCTCATTGTAATAATTATGCTCGTCTTGGTCGAGAGTTGGGAGTTGAAGACAGTGAAATAAAGAGAATAAAAGAAGAACAGCATGGCGACCTCCGAGAAACAGCTTTTCAGACACTAAAGAAGTGGAGAGAACTAAATGGACAATTAGCAACAAAGTTTAAACTTCAATGCGCACTCGCAAGAATTGGAATTAATGGTATTTCTTTAGTTGATGATCCATGATATGTAACTTTGTTGCTTTGGTGAGATAAATACCTACCCAAGGTAAGGAATGGTGTTCAGGGGATTGCCGAAACCCTAATCTGGTTCCAGCTCCAGGTTCAAAGAACAGGTTCAGGTTCCTCAGGCTGACACAGCAATATGGTACCGACGGTGTACTTGTTATGTTTTGTTCATGGTATGCAATAGGTTGCATGCAGTATACCTTAAACAATTTAATTATACATGTATATACTTGAGAAAGAAGATAAGGGAAATTTCATTGTTGCGTTTTTTTTTCAAATATTTGTTACACATGTATAACATGTATATTGTCAAATTAATTTTTGTTGCAAATAAATAATACAACTAAACATATCTTTGTTATTCTGACGAATGCGTTTTTAAACGAGACATGTACATGTAAAAGATTCTTACAGGAAGTATATATGCTTTGATCAAACAACGGATTGTTTACATGTAATTGTCATTTGAGTTGAAAAATTAGACTTGCTAAAGTCTCTCTGTTCATTTTCAGTGCTCCCTTTAATACTTTTTGACAATACCAAATATATCATTGGGTCGTATGTTGACGGACATATTTCATGCCAATTGTTAGGCCTTTGTTTATATACTAAATTTCAGTACGGATTATTCCTTCCACCTGATCAATACATATTAAGCTCACGGTGGGTTTGACCTGTCGACAGGGGATGCTTACTCCTCCTTGGTACGTGATTCCACCTCTGGATTTTCAAGGTCTCCCTATTTTAAGCCCTTTCACAGATATGTTTTTGTTGTGGGTTTCTAGAGATCGATCAATGGTCGTTAACTTCACCTTTTTTCATTTAATAATATGGTTGGGAGCAGAGATTCAAATATCCCGAACACAGTAAAAAAAAAGTCTACATCTATTTCAGTTGCTCTCTTAAATAGTTTTGACAATGCCGGCATTATGTTTGATAAGATTTAAACATGAAATAAGGTAGAGAGCAGAGATTCGATTTTCCGAACTCGATAAAAGTTTGAATAAAAATTCAACAAGTAGATTAAAAAATAAAAACGAGCAAATCTAGTGAAAAATCTTAATCGAGGAATTGAATAAATCACGAAACAGGACCTGGCGACATTTATACTTTCGTTTGTGTTATTTATAGCTACGATCATTTTTCTGAAGATAATTGTAGATCAATCACGATTAGTTACAGATACAGCTTAATATAGTGCTTAATTTTAACGAAAGAACATGAAAAATAAATGATCACAAGAAAGTAAATGTCATGGTCACATTATTTTGCAGAAAGGAAAAAATGCTCACACTGGAAGTACAGAAAAAAGATTTTGAATTGAGGATATAGTCGTGGTTACGATTTTATTTATCTGATTTTTTAAAAATAAAAATTAAATAATAAAAAAGAAAACGAACAGTGATCGATCTCAGAAACATTTTAAACAATACAAATTTGTGAGCAGGTCGTAAAACACGGAGACCTGTAAATTTCAGAGATAGGATCAGATGCCTAGGAGGAGCTGTTGACTGGTCACAACCACCGTGAGCCCTATTTATTGATCAGGTAGACGGAGTAGTCCATAGTCAATTTAATATACAGATAATGGTCTAACAATTGGCATGAAACATGTCGGTCAACTTATGATCCAATGATAGGTTGTATTTGCAAACAAGGTTATTATGATGACCATAAAATTCTCAAAATGCTGACTTTAAACGAGGGTTTTTTTTTTACATCCCTATTACGTCAGCTTATGTGTCAGTTGCCTGTCTCTATTTCAAAATTGAATGTACTCGGAGTATGCTCTTGCGTATCAAATAAATTGGGAAATAAAAACACCATATGCAGATGACAGTGGAATATTACTACATAAATAAGGAAACTTGACAATGGAAAAGCTGATGTCATATCGTTTGTCATACAGTTTTGTTGTTAGTTGGTCATTATCGCCTGTAGTCAGTTAAAAGTAAAAAAAAAAAAAAAAGATGTGGCAGACTCTGAGGAGTCTTTTATTTTGAGTTCAGTGGGATATAACGAGTCGAATTATAAATGAAAGTAACTATTGTTATTTGATAAAATGTCGTTGATATATCTGAATGTCGAGTTGAAGGCTGCAGCAAGTATTTCCTTCTTCTCATGTAGAACCGTCCGTTCACGGTAGCTCAGTCGGTAGAGCCTCGCTCCGTGATCGGGAAGTCGTGAGTTCGAATCTCGGCTGTGACTGACCTAAGTCGATAAAAAATGGGTAGCAACTGTTCCTTCGCCATGCGCTCAGCACTTTGAAGTGAAAGTTGCGGGTCCTTCGGATGAAACCTTAAAACCGAGGCCCCTTGTCACGGCAGGCGTTGGCACGATAAAGATCCCTCACTGCTCATTGGCCCTGAGTGCCGAGTAAAGGTCAAAATTTGAAGCCCTTCACCGGTATATGGTGACGTCTCTATATGAGTGAAAATTCTCGAATGGGACGTTAAACAACATACAATCAATCAATCAATCTTCTCATGTAGACGTTCCTAAATTTTGCTTCATAGGAATACAGAAACAGGTCTGCTAATAATGGAGCACAATAAGTGCTCTCCAAATTCCAATAGATTGTTGGAAAATCTTGTTTCCAAAGACTACATATAGATGTTGTCAGTGAGGAACTCAAGCATCCCTTCAATATTAACAGCAGACTACTTGTGAGTAGGATCAGAATGGTTTTTAACAAAGTAATTTTGGAGATGACCAATCTCAAGATATTAAAATTTCTGAGTTCCGTTTTTAATGAAGAAGCAGTTGTCTATTATATCAAAAAGCCTAGTCTTTAATTTATCGCGAGAAATGGTTGTATAAAGAGAAAAGTAGTCATACGTTTTCATGTTACTGGCTTTTGAAGAAAATTTTGATTGTATATTTTCTAACTTTTTTTTTAGTTTTTGAGAATCCATATTTGATTGACACCACTTCTTAAATATGCTGTAGCACAGTACGTCTCCTTTAAAGCAGTTAATATTTTTTGTGAGAAATAAAGATAGGGGCTTGGTAGAACATTTTCTTGACCATGCAATGTATCCTTGTTTTAAGAATTTTTCTGAAGTTTAGGAACCCAGTATAGGTAGGATAAATAACTTACGTTGACTGAAATGTTAAAATTATTAAAGACTGAAATGTGATATTGAAGAATTTCATTCTTTTAAAGTGAACTGTGGGTATTTTGGATTTTAAGATGTAGAATTAAAATCAAGTTCTTCTAAATTACAGTTGTAAAGCCTTGTTTAGTGGAACCAAAAGATACTGTTCATGTAGTCTTTCTATCATGTCTATCACCTCCGGTTTAGAGAAAGAAAGGAAAGATATGGTTCGCATTTGGCCTTTTAACTTTCTGTATTAAAGTATTAAACACATGCTTCAATTGTATATTCTATATCCCCAATAATAACTATAATTATTTTAAACGCATTATTCACCAAAGTAGATTCTGTAATTGTAAGAAGTGGAACAAAATCACAATGAGACTGTGAAAAGACAAACTAAAATCTAATAGCGTTTCTTGATATTTTCTTATTTGCAAATGACAAGATATGATCAAGTTGTATTTAATTATTCTGCATTCGAGTGCCCGATAAAAATTTGTGACGTCAAAGTACGTAAAAAGTAAGTCACCATTGTATACTCACATGCATATCGGATTGATAAGAAATGCATCAGGCGATGATGTTATCAGGAAACTGTAAAAACATGACATTTGACATTTACATGTATTTTCAGATTCTTAATTATCTATGCATAAAAATTCATAAAATTGTTCCAAAATTCTTTATTTTCTAAATTTCAACAATTAAATGATTCATTGGACAAAGTTTATTTACTTGCATGGTATTTTACATTTATATATTTTAAACAAAAATGTAAATACAATACCTGTAATAAATATAAGTATTTTTCAAGTGTATTAATGTCCTTGACTTTTCTCTTTAGAAAGGTGGATTGCATAGCCAGACTATGCCTTGACTCGTGTGTCATACTGTTGATCATATAGTAAAAAGAGTTACTCTACCGTGACGATTGACGTCATGTGCAATGTAAATATTTTGCAGTCTTATGAGAAACGCGCTTAGCTCAATGTGCTGGCTAAATTCCAATGAATATGGTTTAGACCAATCACATTTCAACACGAAGAATAATATGAACAAAACCATGATGTATGATGAATTGTTAGTTGTTGACCAGCTTACTGTACTCTGGACGAAATGTAGCAGGTACAGTTACTTCATTGTTTATATGTTCCCTACTTTGGCTGACATTTTTATCAACACTGTACTCTTACAAATTATTATGCTATCAAGCTTGCTTGAAATATATTCTGTTCCTTCAATATTTATTAGTAAACATGTATTACTATAAAAGAACTTTAATTTAAAAAAAAGGGTCAAGAGTTACATCCCTTTTATCAACCACATGCCGGTGACTCACCCTGTGACGTCAATGATTCTTTCTAGCTATATTTTACATTCGGTCATGTTACTTGAACACTTTTTACATAGCTGTTTGAATGAGGTGAAGTGTTCCCAAGAAATTTCTGTTACATCTTACTTGCTTAAACCTCGAAAAACTTTTAATCCTTACATTTATCTTATATATTCAGATATTATATTATTTTAATACTTATTCTCAACTTCTCAATACTTTATAGAATTAATATGAAATTTGTTGCTTTCAGCAATGGTTTATTTCTTTATCATATTGTCACTGGCAGCCGTGACTGTCATCGGCGGAAAAGATGTTTACTGTGATATTGAAAACAACAAGTTTTATGTGGAACAGTGGGGACAGTGCAAAGATTGTGATAGATGTCCAAAAGGATACGGACTAGATGTAAAGGAAGTAAGAGATAGACTATAGCTTGAAAATTTACAAGTTCGTAACGCTACTCCACTAATGGTGAAGAACACATTGTTTAAAACCATTTAAAATATTTTTGGGCAATCAAAATTATTTCTATGTCTTACAACGTACAAAGTTTCAAATAGATTTCATAAATAAATACTTACATTTCAAAATATTTTTTCCTTAAGATTCTTTGCAAATTATAGAAAAAGTTAATGTTCTCATGAACTATCATGGGATGAGTAAGAAAATTTCCATTGTGATGTGATTAAAGTCAAAAACTAGTGCAAACTTTTTTTTTAAAAAATTATCGTTGAATGACAAAAATATGTGGCAAGTCATCAGAAAAATAATGTAAATATAAGATATGAATTTAATTTTTGAGAATTCAGGAGGTACATGAACTACAACGCTTCACGCCTGCATATTTATCATGAAGCGCTAACGCGCTTCATGAAATATGCCGAGCGTGAAACGTCGTAGTTCATGTCCTCATGAATTCTCAAAAATTAAATTCATCTCTTAAATGACTTACTATTTCTTGTATATGTGTTGTTATGATAGGACGTAAGAATAAGTCCAGTTTATGGGGCACTTTCCTGTAGAAGATGTTTGAAATGTGTTGCTGGGAATACCTTTAAATCAAGGATAGGCTACGGCGAATGTGTTAGGTGCACAAACTGCACAGCAGTAGGGAAAATTGTGGCTAAACGTTGCACTATTGAATCGGATACCGTTTGCACCGGGACAACACCAGTGTGAGTTTAAGTTCATATAAAGTTCTTATAGCATCAATCCCTTCGTATTTTCTGAAATCCAAGATTTTTTTCTAATGAAATATCTTTTACAGTGTATTTCAGCAACAAACAATTTCTTCTGAAAACGACAACAGTGTAAAACACAATAATAAGGAAAAGACAGGTATAAATATAATATATATAAATCAAAATATTCGCTCATAAAGAAAATGTCCAGGCATTTTTTAACTATGTATTTTACTGTTTCTAGGAAGTTTTGACCAAGTTCTAACCGGGATTGGTGCGGGGATACTTCTATTCTTTGTTCTTATATCAGTGTTCCTGATTATAAAGAATAGGAAAAGGTTGCCATGCTGCAGAAATGGTAATATTTAAACTTATCTTCAAATTATTTATCTTAAGCATATATTTAATGTTACCTGTTTAATTTGGTGTACTTTGTATTTTTCGGCAGGTCCCAGTTCGTCTGATGACATCGAAGAGCAAAACGGTTTAACTGCAAAGTGAGTAATACACTACTTGGTTCATCCAATGAACAGTTTATTGAATAAATAATTACACTGATAACCATGATTATCAGTCTATATTTGATTGTGTTCAAATCAGAATATATTATAGGAGAAATAGCACTTGGAAATGAACTACAACGTGTTCTATTTTACCAAAGTATAACTTCAATAGACGATAGTTTATTTGTATGTAATGTATGTTTATTAGAGGACAAAAAATGAAGATCTGACAAATAATTACAGACAAACAGACTGCGTTTCCGCATGTTAGTATTGCAAGAAAGGGTGGCTCTTTTCAGGAACGCTGGTGAATACTTCCGTACCATTGAAACTGAGGTTGAGTCCGTACCTTTAAAATCCATCGGATCCGTAGAAGTATCTCCAGTTCGTGAGCGACAACACTCAGTTGCATCCGAAGACATGCCTTCATTAGACAGCAACTTTCACTATCGTTTGAACCCCTATCAGGATGGAGAAGAAATTGAAACCGATGCAGACCAATTACCCAATCCTTGTATGTATGAAAGATATAAATTCTCTTAAAAGAATTCACTCGTAAAATTCCGTATTGATTTAGATATCTATCATATATTGTAGAGCAAAGCTTTTTATTTTCTTTATTTTCAGGGCTTTATGAAATTCCTACAGACAGAGAGCTTCAAAGAATTTGTCCCCACATTGCTCATAATAACCACTTTACTCGGCTCGGTCGAGAATTAGGAGTTAGGGATAGCGAAATACAGAGAATCAAGGAAGAGCAGAGGAACGATTCCTTAGAGGCAGCTTTCCAAACTCTGAAGAAATGGCGGGAAATAAATGGAAACTTAGCAACAAAAATGGTTCTTCAAGAGGCGCTAAGAAGGGTTGAACTCAGTCATGTACATATGACTTTGGTTGATGATGCTTGATCAGCTGTGACAATGAAATGAATAGATAATGCTGAACTCGGGTATCCACGTACCCAGTTAATGCCTTCCACAGGTATACACATGTAATATCGACCCAAGGTATACACAGAAAATACCTACCCCAGGTATACACATGTAATACATATCCCGGGTATACACATGTGGTACCGACCCAAGGTATACACAGAAGATTCCTACCATAGGTATACACATGTAATACCTACCCAAGGTATACACATGTAATACCTACCTCAGATATACCTCCTTTATAAGTGATTCAGCGGGAAAACATTGACAGATTGAACACTCAGACGTACACAGATGATTATGCATGCAAATGTGTATATGGAGGGATTCTGAATTGGTTGTATCCAAAAAATCCACGATCTTATGTCGCGGCAATACATATGCTACACTGTAATAAATTGACATTAAATGAAAAACAGTACTGTTAAAAAACTGAAGATTGATAGAAATTACTGACAGAATGTGCGTTTATAAATTTAATTTTGTTTCAAATAAATATTTTTCCAAAAAATATTCTGTTTCTTTTTTAACTACACAGCTTAGTCTGGGAAATCTGAACCTACCAAGGAATTTACTAAATCTTCCCGTTTGTAAATTTGATTAACCACAATGAATTAAAACTAGATAGGCGTCCGCCTCAATGGAAATAGCGTGGGCGACTGTACTTAGGGATTCATTGATTAAAATATGACACCTGTATTCTGTTTAGGTGAGAGAATTTTGTACTTGCGTTAAGGATTCTTCTCGGCATTTAATATTAATGTGTAGTTTAAGTAAGACTTTTATTTAAAATTCAGACACCAGTTTTAACTTAAATCATTGTAAGTGAAGCGATAAAGAAATGATTTAAGTTTAAACATTTGTAATGGCCCCATCAAAGTTGTTAATCAGGTAAAAATTGTCAATACCATACTACACTTCGTAGAGGTAATACTTTTAACATACATTGAATTTATTAGATATCAGACTGTCAACTGATCGAGTTATATCACGATATCTATAAGACCCGAAAATTCTCCAGAACCACAGGGCCAATTTCAACCAAACTTGGCACAGAGTATTCTTGGGTAAAGGGGATTCAAATTTGTTCAAATGAAGGGCCACGCCCTCTTCCAAGGGGAAATAATTATAAAATAGTGAAAAATTAATGGCATCTTTTAAAAATCTTCTTCTCAAGAAGCAATGGGCCAGGAAAGATAAAACTCATGTGGAATTATCATCAGGTAGTGTAGATATAAGTTTGTCCAAATCATGACCCCTGGGGGTAGGGTGGGGCCACAATGGACGATCATAGTTTTACATAGGAGTATATAGGAAAAATCTTTTAAAATCTTCTTCTCAAGAACAACAGAGCCATGATTGGTCATTTTTATGTGAAAGCATCCTCAGGTGATGTAGATTCATATTTGTTCAAATCATGACCCCCGGGGGTAGGGTGCGGCCACAATGAATGATCATAGTTTAACAAATGAGTATATAGGAAAAATCTTCAAAAATCTTCTCAAGAACAGCAAAGCCATCATTGGTCATATTTATATGGAAGCATCCACAGGTGGTGTAGATTCAAATTTGTTCAAATCATGACCCCCAGGGGTTGGGTGGGGGCGGCGATGGACAATCCAAGTTTTGCTTAGGAGTATATAGGAAAAATCGTCTTCCCAAGAACAGCAAAGCCATGGTTGGTCATATTTATTTGAAAGCATCCTCAGGTAGTGTAGATTCAAGTTTGTTCAATTCATGACCCCTGGGGGTAGGGTGGGGCCACAATGGATGATCAAAGTTTTACGTAGGAGTACGTCATATATAGGAAAAATCTTTAATGTATTTAGATGCTTTTACATAATTTAAGGCACCTTCTTTTATATAATTGATATTATTACGACAAGTTTTATCGACTTAAAAAAATATTGATTTTAAGATATGTGATCAAAGCAAGATATTTAATCATATCAATATAGTAATATCGATATGTAAAAATAAAGATATAGTTATATAGATATAAATTTATGAATATTTCAGAGAAAAAGTGAGAAAATATTGCTATTGAATTAACTTGCAGGGGCGGGAATTCTAATGAATCTTCACTTCACTCAGGATTCAGTGAAAGCTCCTGTAACATGTATTTGCTATTGTTTACGATTATAGGCTGTTACAGATTCAATAATATTTTCAAAAAAGGAGATAAAGAGAAATCAACAGTTAGATCATAGGTGTAGTCATAGGGGGCTATATATTGTCATTATAAGCACTTTTGAAGAGGGGGAGAGGCAAGAGTATCTTTGTGTCCCTCCTCCAGCTTTTTTTTTTAAACCTGAGTATATATATCCAATAATAACAAAGAATACTCGCAGTTGGATAATTAAATCTCTTTTTTTTTTCTTGTCATATATTTTATTTGCCTGACCCCACCCTTTCCCTCTTTCAACTCTGACGAAGCTTATGCAGATTGGCTGCAATGAAGCACAGATTATTTTACATTATTTTAAGTAATTAGAAGTTACATGTAGATCTGATGTGCTGATATAGTCAATTTTTATCTGATATATATATTCTATCATGATTCACTGCTTAATTTTTTGGAGTTGGGGGGGGGGGGTGCAAGACTGTGGAGATTCACGTCTATGTGGCACATCCTATGTTTACCACAGAGTGATAAAACATCAAGTATTTACAGAGTATATATAGCCAGTGTCATTTTTATAATATTTTATTTTCTACTTTCGCTTCATCCATAAATAGGACAAGTACTAAATGTATTTATGAATGGAACATTGAAACGATGGGAAAGGGGGGAGCTGTCCTTAATTATTTTAGTCACAGCATATTTGTTTTGCATCCAATGCTAGAATATAATTCTTATTTCAAAGGGAGTTTGATGATATTTATTTATTAATAAGAAAAAATTATAAATTATTACTAGACATGCATATACTAGTAGATTTCATTTCTCATTAATCAGAATGATTTGATTAAAATTTATATTTGCTTCAATGGGGACAATCTAACTGATCACCTCCCTCTTCTTCTTTAATTTGTTTTTTTTTCTATAACCATACAACAAATATTTAACACTTTACACATGACACCGTGACGTTATACATCAATCTAATTAAAATTAGATGTTAGATCCGCTCGCATACTCTCTACACTAACTTAGTGTAGCGAGTATGCGAGCGGATCTAACATCTAATTTTAATTAGATTGCGTTGTACATGTGCCGTCAATAAATCTGAGAGATGCGACGTTTCATTATCCCGCGCCCGCGAAGTTAGTTGGAGAATAATATTTTCAAACTTTTCCCCTAGAAATACTAGCATATTTATATCAATTTAACTCTTATGCATATATTTTTATTGTGTGTGTCGAGCTAACTACATCGATATCTTTAATTTTCATGCTTAAATCAATATTTTTCATATCGATATTTTTAAGTCGATATACTAGTAACTTTTAGCAATAAAATCCATCACACAGAAAAGACGCTTTAAATTATGTGAAAATACCCAGATACAAAACAACAAATGAATGAAAATAAGAAGTCATAACCGATTATATGTTGGTAAGACAATAAATAGATAGACAAGTGTATAGACCTTTACGCTTCCGTAGACATTTGATAGTCCCCATCGTAATGCTTTAGTGGAAATACTTACGCTGTAGTAAAGTTTGTTGGCTTCATTAGAAAAACAATGTACTTTGTCGTCATATTGTTTTGAATGACAATGAATCATTTATTTACGAATATGCAATTTATATACACTGTATGTATGTTCTTTTCTTGTCTTTAATTTTATGCCTCACGTAATTATACTTTCATTTCAGGCAGGTCTATATATACTCGAAAAATGTTTTGATTGACAGCAAACATTTCCTTATCTAATGATTATTTATTATTATAATAAATATTATTTTATTGATATTAATTTTTATTGTAAGATTGATAGAAATGTGAAAAAAGCTTTCACTGTGGAGGGCATCAAGTTTAAGACATTTCACTAATTAACCGAAGTAAAGATGTAGCACTGCCGAAATTACACTTATCTATGTTCATACAAACAGAAATCATTCATCAAATATACAAAAAAATATTTGAAGATTATCTCTCATTAAAGCCGCAGAGAGTTGAGATTAAAAAAGCAATGACAATGTAGAATTGTTTTGAACAAAGAATTAAAGACCACGGCCAGATTGATTTATTGATTGTTTATTTGTTTTACGTCCATTTTGAGAATTTTTCACTCATAAGAGACGTCATCAAATTTAAATTTAGAACTTTCCTCGACACTTACCGCAATTCAGCAGCGAGGGTTCTTTAACGTGCCTATTATGAAACAAACCTACGTTTTTAAGGTCAAATCCAAAAGATCCGTGATTTTCACTTATAATGCCGGGCGCTTAGTGAAGGAACAATCACTACCTATATTAAGTACGTCTTTGGTTTGACGCAAAACTGGGAACGAGATTCGAACCCGGACCTCCCGATCGCGAAGCAAGCATCCTAGCACTAGACTTCTGCGACTGGTATATCAACCCCAATTGAAACCTAAAACATTCACCTTAGTTCCAAAAACTTCCTTTAATTAAATCAGATTCTATCTTTTCATCTGTGGAAAGGCATAATTATATCAAAACATGTAACATAATCCTCATACGGACAAACAAGGAAAAATCCATATGTACATAATTTTTGCCGGGCAAGGAGAAGTACATGTAGAAACTTATCCGCCCTTCGCTATACTATGATATATGGAGATAACGAACAGTAATCAAGCTCTAAAGTCCATTGAAACAGTACAAATTGGGAGCAAAGCAAACACGGACCTCTATAGACATCAGAGGGGGATCAGGTGCAACGGAGGAGTAAGAATCCCCTGTCGACCGGTCACACTCGCCGTTATTCAATAATGTCCCCCCTTTTGAACAAATTGCTAACTCAAACTTTAAGACATGATTAATTACTCAAATGCACTACTTCTTCTTACGCCTTTTCAATAAAAAAGAGTTTTAAACATGTTTGAATGCAAATATGGTGAAGTATAGTCCCTTTCTTGCAGTAAGAATCATGTTTTTATATAAGTGAATCGTCTTTTTGTATTTTGCTTTCGCATCTTTGTGAGCCAGGATCTAGTTTGTATTTAAAAGGAAATGAAATATGTGTACGTTGGGAAATCAATATGGTACAATCTTAAAATAGTATTCATAATATTAAGAGGTAAACATCGTGTATTAATTTGAATATATATTGTTAATCATATTTTGAAGAAAAAAAATAACTAAAAATGATATTTTTGAACATTAAAAAGCTTTTATGACAATGTAAACAGCAACAAAAATATTTTGTGTAAAATTTTGACTAGTATGATTTTGTTAACATGAAATATTTTCTAAATATTAATACCAAGTCAAAAACGTTGCTTGTATGACATTGATGCCATAAAAAATCCCTAAAATATAAAGTAAAAGTATCTTTAGTATTATACAGTTATATTCACTTCTGTACTTAGTCTTAATAAGTCTTACTAATACTGTATATTAAATCTTATTAGTTTGGTTGCAATTTTATATTGAAGAAAATTAAGAAATGGAATCGGGAAAAAAAAGTGCTGGCCAGTGTGGGGGTCGAACCCACGACATTCGCGTTATTAGCACGACGCTCTAACCGACTGAGCTAACCGGCCACTTGTTTGCGCAGTAATGTTAATGTAGGTGTAACTTATAGAAATTCACATATTTTAAAATTGTAGACACTAATAATATAATTATAATATTCAATTCAATTTGTTTATTTACCAATTAAGGGCCCTGATGGTGCAAAAAGAAAGTACATTGTAAATTAACATTTATATAGAGTCATATACATGTAATACAATATACATATATACATGTAATACAATATACATACACACAAGAGAGAAAGAGTTGCATGATTGATAGGAGAAAGACATAAAAAAGAAGGAATACTCCAGATAGTTTTTATACATATACATAAATTCTGCACAAATAAAAATATTTGTTTTATATATATATATATATATATATATATATATATATATATATATATATATATATATATATATATATATATATATATATATATATATATATCATATATGCAAATTTACATATTTATATCATACACATATTAAAGTGCATATTTTTTGCATAATTTATCATAAAACAGTTCACATGCCTCAGACTTGACTTATGGTAATGCTTTTTGTAAAAATCTTCCAAGAGAATTCAAAATATCTAATTCCTCACAATTTAGAATCCAGAATATTTTTTGTTTATCAGGCAATTTTGTAAAATGTTTTACTTTAGATTAGATTAGGTTAAATAGGTCTACTCTTTCCTTCGTGAATTTGCTACAGTGAATTTAGGAATGACTCTAATTCTTGGCCAAATTATTCGAGTATAACCTGGTTTGGGTCAGTTTACGCTTTATAATCCGCGAAGCGGATTATAAAACAGCGTAAACTGACCCAAACCAGGTTATACTCGAATAATTTGGCCAAGAATTAGAGTCATTCCTTATAATTTAATTCTAAAATCATTACAACAACTGTGGATGTAAAATTTCGTTGCTTTTTATTAGTTCAAATTTGCCGCTCAATAATACAACCCTAGTAACGGAAGTGAAGGGAAGCAAGGGGAGGTAAAAACTGATACATAGTCCTAGCAGCCATGTTTTTTGTTTGCATGTGGTAAGATCCGAGTTACTGTTTGAAGCTAAAGGTACATCTATTAAATCTGGAATTTTCCATGAATCCGGAGGACTGGAAATGAGAGCATTGCATGGATACAGACGATTCAGCTGGTTGTCAGGGGGGTGTGTCCCCATACCAAACCAGGTTATACAGAAATAATTTGTGTTCCTTTTTGGATATTAACCAATCAGAGGCTAGAATACAAACAAAATTAAATTATTAAGGAAATGTTCTTCATCTTCAATTTGATTAAGCATACAATTTTTACATATTCTTTCTGTTCTAGGTGTGTTATTATATCTGCCTAATTCTATAAAGAGTCTATGTGCCGTTACACGTAATCTACAAATTGGCTTTCTGTATTCAGGTTTTAATAAAATTAGATATTTTTCCAGCCTAAAATTGTACTTCAGAAACAAATAAGTGACAAGTTTACCCTCTTTTATTGTTTCATTTAAGTACTGCCAATCCATAGAGTATTTTTTTCTGGGATTATTTTAATGAAGTTACAAATTTACTCTTAGTATATGACATAATGTTTGGAATATCAAGAATTCTTAGTAATTTTTCTATTGAGGAATACCAAGTTGTTCTTTTGGCGAGATGAAGTTCCTTACTACATTTGAATGCATCTTTTAATAAAGGAAAATCTGATGTTAAATTTTCTAGTCTGTAGCAGTATTTCAGTAATCTGTTGATAATATCATAATGTAAAGGATATCTACCCAGTTCTGAAAGAGAAGCATGGTTCATACTTTTCTTATTCAAACCTAATATAGTTTTACAGAATTTGACGTATAAATTTTCACCTATAAAGTTTTTGTAGCATAGTTGCATCAATACATCATCAGATTGCTTTATTTTTGAATTATTAACATTAAATACATGTAATATAATATGATAAAATTATATGTAAAAGTACTATGGTTTCTATGGTCGATTCATAGAAACTTGCACAGTTAATTATTGGTTTTCATTTCAAAATTAAAATATTATTTCGGAGTCTTTGTCGATTTCTTTGATGCCTAACTTGGTATACAGATTTTTGTCGTAAGGCAAAATTGTCCGTGGGCACCTGCGCCTGTTTCATTAAGTATGAGTACAATTTTTACCTTAAGATAACAACTTAATTATCGTTTTAATATTAATAAGAAAAGGAGGGATTGCAGGGAAAGGGAATACTTATATATTATAATGGTGATAAATTAAAAATATATGTACATCTTATCGGTTATCATGCTGTGAAAATTGGATTTACCTCCATCTAGAGAACCCAAAATTTACAGCATGGTATAAATATTTGACTGGACTGACAAAGCTTCGTGTCAAAGATCTTTTTAAGTTCTATGTGGAATATTTGCATGTCGTTATGTAATATTCCCTTCTAATACTTTGTCTGTATAAGTTGAAATTGCTGATGTGCCATGTGATAAATTTACTTTTACCTGGATAAATGGTTAGATAACTGAAGACAGATAACGGTATTAAAAGAGTTTTTAAAATAAACTGATAGCGGTTCATTCTACGTATCATGGATTTAACTATACAGCGTAGTTTGGGAAATCTGAAACTAATTTACTTCCGTTTTGCATTTGCTCGATGGAAGTATAGCGTGGGTGTCATTACTGAGAGATTCATTGATTAAGATACGACACTGAATCTTCGAGAGATTTATGTACTCGTGTTCAGAGGTCTTATTGGGGTTTAAAATAATAAAAAAAAAGAAACAGTATACATTAAATAATTTATCAAAAAATTGTTAATTTATGGAATGTTACAGTAAGAACAAACGTAGTGGATCGAAAATGAATTATCTATTTAAACAATTAGGATTCGCGCACGAAAGTCAGTGATCTTTTTTTTTTAAGTTATCAATATCAAAATACTATGTAAAAACTTAATAGCTATAACGTACTTTGAATTTATTTGAAATCGCCTGATATGACATAATGTTTAAATTTATCCAAAGACCCGAAAATCAGACGATTTCAGGCAAGGTGAAGGTAACAATTTGCTTGTACAAAACTCAGAATATCAGTAAGCATATTCTTAGCAAGTACATATGTATAGTCATACAAAAAATTATTTATCATTCTATATTGTATATATACGTAATAAACTAAAAGAGTTTTCAATGGGTTTACTTTGTGAACATTAAGACCTTTTTTTCACCAGAGCATTTAGTATTGCATACAGAAGGCAGGTAAAAATAGCAGACATGGCGTGATGTCTGAATTTGTCAGCGTTTTTTGTTTTAGTATGGAATTTCGGTTAATGATTCATGTGATACGTATATAATTATTCAGATCATTCTAAATCTATTGTCTTTTGCGCGATAAATTTTCTGAGCAGTTTGTTAATTAGTGAAAAGGGTGAAAATATCGAACATTCATGCTTTTTTCTCATATATTCATCATTATTTCAGTAAAATTTCCACAGAAAAAGAGAAAACAATCTCCATCATGACGAGCAATAAAACCTGTGTTTTAACACTCAGGTATATACAATGTCTATGTACTAAATATCGAATATTGCTAATTCAAAACAAAAACTAATCATATTAAATCATTTTAAGATTTTTGTTGGCGTCTGGGAGAAGAAGAACTAAAATGTCATGTCACAATCTCTGTGCCAACGTATCTGAACCATTTAAATGAAGTGTAACAGTTATCAAAATTAGAAGATATGGAAACATCTCCGTTCAGAAAGTTGTGTTGCTTTTATAATATTCAATAGCCCTTATCATATTTGATTGGCCTCTCGCTATATCTGAGGACCCTTATACAAAGCCGCTCACTTAGTCACTGTTCAGTGTAATCTATCGTCACCGGTGTAGATGGACGTATGCTTATACAGCACTCGGTAGCGACAAAAAATAACTGAGTACTTTTTCATATGCAGGAGAGTAAGATACCAATGAAACTTACAACAGTTGCACAGGTCAGTGCAGTATACAAACAAACACAAATACGCGTTACAATGAAATGTAAACAAAGGTAATGCAAGATAACCAGCACGAACAAGGGTCGCCATTCCACGCCGATACCCGTGACAATAAAGCAGTCAGGTGTAATGAATGCGAAAAGTATACCCCGGTGCTGATATCGTAGATAGAAATATCGAAAATGGCGTATGTCCATTAACGATTCGTGTTCAGCTTTAATAGATAATACTCCAAGTAACTCATATATTATCTAAGGGCTAAGTACAAACACAGACGTATTCCAAAAATGAATTGTTTATATATGCTTCTGTAGAGGGAGAGATAACATACCACAATTATGACATAATAGAAATATAGAAGTATCCGAAAACACGTCGTCGATTCAAAATGTTAAATGACCATGATCATGAATACTTAATTCAAAAGAGTCCTATATATGTAGAACTCAAAAGACAAGTTCATATAATAGACATGAAATATATGTATTTATATTCAAGTATACCTGTACAAATTACATTTATTAGAGACTCGCGGAACATTTATCATATATTCTTAATTTGTTTAAGAGTAAACTATAACCTTATAATTAGCCTCCCTCAAGGTAGTTACAGGGGGTCAGGTGTACCCCACTCAAAACATTTTAATAACAAAAAATTAAATAACAAATTATGCAAAAAATTTCTTCTTAAGATTTTTTCTAGCTTATTTGCTCCTCGCTGAGTTGTGAATTGAATTCCTCCAATTAAATTTCTTGATTTAAGTGATGGAGCCCCCCCCTCTCCACTCCAACCAACAGTCACTTCAATGTGTCTATAGATGCCTCAGTATCTTCTTTCTTCTCGATTTCTATTGAATCATTAGGTTTGCAACCATTATGAGAATCTTTAAAAAAAAAATAAAAAGGTTTTTTAAGTAGAAAGGCTTTGTTGTGCAATTGATACTAGTTTTGGATTCGTTTCTGTAGTTTCCTATAATAGCCTATCGAAATATGCAAAAATATATGAAGACATTTCATTACTGATATTGTCACTTTATTTGTCTCAGAAATTCAAATTGTTTTCCCAGTCCTTCGGATGAGACCGTATAAACCGAGGTCTCGTGTCGCAGTAGGTGCTGGCACGAAAAAGATCCCTCACTACTCAATGGCCCTGAGTGCCGAGTATAAGTCAAAATTTGCAGCTCTCCACCGGCAAGTGGTGGCGTCTCCATATGAGTGAAAAATTCTCGAGAGGGACGTTAAACAACAAACAAATTACCGTAATGACCAAATATAGTTATTCTCGCAAAAAACTTAATTGAATCAATTTAACAAGTGCAAGAGAAGGGAATTAAAGACCTCACATATATACTTCACGTGATTAATACAAGATGGACGCACGGATTTTTGCTATGCATTCTTTATCTGGATAAACGGTGGAATATGGTACAAATACTTCACAAATGATGGTTAACTTTCTACCCAAGCAGTTCCAGTTGTACATTTAATGCCTAGAAATAAAAGGAAAAAGGATAGAGTTAGTAGCAGCAGCGATTCTCAACAAGACCCCAAACATTACAGAATCGGAGTTGTGATCACCGGGACACTGATTCGGTATTGGTGCAAAAGGAAGAAAGTCTCATTTCTGCTCTAGGGGACAGTGTCTCTGAAAGTGTCAAAATAACGGATGTATCTCGTCTACCTGTACGATTTGAAAACAAACCCGGTCTTGTAAAAATCAGCTTCCGCAACAAAGAGGAGAAAGTTCGCGTGTTGAGAAACAAGATGAAACTGAAAAACTGTGAGTCTTATAAATCAGTGTATATAAAAGGTAGCAAATCCAGAATCGAGCGTCTTATTGAAAGCAATGCACGTGCAATACTCCGTTGTCTTCCGCAAGCGCAGAACAGATCACTCCGGGTGGATGCTAATGGACGCATTATAAACCGTAACCTAACCCAACAAATTAGCCACGAAGTCAATGAGGCACACTCGTAATATTCCCGCCGGAAAAGATCCTAGGAGTGTCTTATGTACAGAGTGAGATATATATGCGAGTTGTGATAGTGGTGGTGTACTATTCATAATTTAAGATTTTCATTGCGCTTTGGTTCACATTCTCATACGTACTCCACTGGACTAGAATGATAAAATCCACTGGACTTTCTCAAATCAACAACGACTTACACTGACTGTATTCATTGAAGAAACTTTACTTCAAATGACATTTACTATGAATAACAGTAAAGAATTCATATTTTTGAAAACCGTCTATCTGGATAGAATAAACCAGGCAATTATTCAATATATTAAGATCACGAGATGTATATTAGAGCTGGATTGTGTACAATATTTCTTATAAGGTGACATATGGGCCCAACGGGCCGGATGTTTGTATTCTGATACTAAGTATTTTTGTACGGTCGTTCATGTTGTTTAACACATGTCACTATAATAAATAAACACTACTACTATAAAAACAAGCATTCTGAGAGTATTCATAAGCAATACTAGTCCCCTACCGGCAAGTGTAATCTGGTTCCCGTTAAAAATTGTAAATGCCATAATTCTGTCAAAAATTAATGAAGCGGAACGAAATGTAAACTTGATCTATAACTAATCAAGGTTAAGTCCCATACCAAAAATCAGCTCTATATCTGCAAGCGTTTAGAAGAAATTGTGGAAAACCCTTAAAAATTAAAAAGGCCGTAATTCCGTCAAAAATCAATGAAGCGGAACGAAATGCAAAGTTGATCTGTAACTCATCTAGATACACTCACATACCAAAAATCAGCTCAATATCTGCAAGCGTTTAGGAACAAAGTGCGGAAAACCAAGTGGGACAGACTGACAGACAGAGGGACAGACAGACAGCTAGTCAGACAGACGGACGGACAGACGCAGAGGAAGCTTAGTCCCCTTTGGTTTTACCGGTAGGGGACTAAAAGACTTAAGACCCCCAACCCCTATAGATAGCCTTGCAAAAATAGTCACAGTACATATAATTCACTTATAAGGCGTAAACATGTACAACGGGCTGGAGATCATCCACAATCTTATGATTCGACCCCCATCTTTGGTCAGGGAAGGGTTCAGAGAATTACCATGATTATTTCAACCAATTATTAACGGTAAAAAAACAACAAAACACTTCCATATCATCATGTAACTTATTTATGACAAGCAGCATAAAAGGAGTTAAGTTTAAAAAGCTTTGAAAGCATGATCGAATGACTTGAATTAATTATTCAATTTCTGATAGAATTTCCCCCCTTTTGAACAAATTGCTAACTCAAACACTTAGACATGATTAATTACCCAATTGCACTACTTCATCCTACGCCTTTTCAGTGAAAAAGATTTTTAAACATGTTTGAATGCAAATGTGGTGAAGTATAGTCCTTATCTTGCAGTATGAATCATGGTTTTATATAAGTGTATCGTCTTTTTGTATTTTGCTTTCGTTTACCATACGCATCTTTGTGAGCAGGATCGAGTTTGTATTTACTCATCGGATGCCTAGCTCGCGAAGATGTTCGTTTAAAAGGAAATGAAATATGTGTACGTTGAGAAATCATTATGGGTTCAATCTTAAAATAGTATTCATAATGTATAAGAAGTATTCATCGTGTATTAATTTGAATATATCATTAATTATATTTTGAAGAAAGAAAATAACAAAAAAATTATATTTTTGAACATTAAAAAGCTTTTATGACAATGTAAACAGCAACAAAAATATTTTGTTAAAATTTTGACTAGTATGAATTTGTTCACATGAAATGTTTTTTAAATATTATTACCAAGTCATAAACGTTGCTTTATGACCTTGATGCCATAGAAAAACCTAAAATATAAATTGAGTAAAAGTATCCTAAGTTATATTCACTTCTGTACTAAGTCTTACTAATACTGTATATGAAATCTTATAAATTTAGAAATTGAATCGGGATAAAAATTGCTGGCCAGTGTGGGGGTCGAACCCACGACATTCGCGTTATTAGCACGACGCTCTAACCGACTGAGCTAACCGGCCACTTGACTGTGTTTATGTAGGTATAACTCATACAAATTTACAAACTTCAATGCAATTGTAGACACTAATAATATCATTTTAATATACATGTAATATAATATGATAGAATTATATCTTAAAGTACCATCGTTTCTATGTCGATTCATAGAAACTTGCACAGTTAATTATTGATTTTCATT
>NW_026889805.1:17757500-18022500 GCF_033153115.1 Saccostrea echinata
AAACATTTTCTGCAATTTATTTTTTAAGATAGATGTGAGTTTATTGATAATTATAAAACACTTATGCTGCACTCCTGACTGCAGTAAAATTTTTATTAAACCCAAAGAACTCAAAAATTCGTAAGATTTGGGAAACATCAAGTAGTAATGAAATTGTGCAATACTGATAGTCCCAATTCTTCATAAAACATGCAATTCTTTAAACTTGGTTTTATAGCTTGACTAATTCCCTTATAATGTAACAAAACTAGTTAAAATATATTTAGAAGATAAAGGAATATACATGTATTATGGAACATACATGTATTACTTCACGGGAGAAACATTTTAGCAATTGAGGTCAACATGAACATTACTCGTAATCATGTTTGTTTATTTATTATTTATATTTGATCATCAATGAATCTAAATTTTTTGCAGCACTTCTGAATAAGAGCATGTATGACTTTAAAGTAAAATTGTAAAGCATATAAATTACACCAAAACATGTTTTGTGTTTTAAAGAAGTTTGGTGGAATTATTTGACTTTCATTACAATTATTCAGTTTTTTTTTTTTTTTTTTTTTTTTTTTTTTTTATCATTATTTCGTTAAAAAAATAAAATAAAAATAACAACACATCTGGATTGAAAAGGGGGGATTTCAATAATAAAACTATCAATATTTTAGTGAATTATTCAAATACATACATTGATCAAAGAATACTTTTTAGTATGAAAAGAGGTCATTTCATCATTGAACTATCTTTGAAAAATGTGTTGCATTCCTGACCTTGAAATGTGGATTTGAAATACAGATACATGTTGCAATTGATAGAGTTATTAAGTAAAAAAGTTCTTTGTTTCTTTATTTTCCAAAATAGAAAGTAAAGAGTCTTATACACTGATAAAAGTTTTTCCATGTTGGGGAGCAACACATCAAATGTTGCACTCTTGACATAGATGGGTATGTACAGATACTTGACTCTCATATATGCTAATTGTGATTCATATAACATTTTAAACTTTTAAATGGTATATTAGTTATTGTTTACACTTTTCTTTTTTGTCTTAATTGTCATATATATTTTTTAAATCAATGTGTTTTTTTTTGGGGGGGGGGGGGGTTGTACATTACATTTTTACCGTTGCAGTCCTGACATGGTATAACATCTTTTTTCCAGCATCAGCCGTAGCATAACTTGTTCAAACAAAAGTGACTACATTCTAAATTTAAAACTTAATATATAGAATTTTATCAAGAAAGGCCTTATTTCCAACATAAACCATTATTATTTATTGAACGGATCTTTGAAACATTTTGAATTTTCAAAATGCCACAGAAAGGTGTTATACAGTCATGGCGTCATTTTTGGGCATAACTTTTTTGCTACTTAAGAGATGTCAATGAGATATTTGGCATGTATTTGACAATATCAAAAGACATACAGAGTCGTAGAATTTATTTACATCGCCTCTATTTTATTGCAAGTTGATAAGTAAGTGTCCTGTCGTTTTAATTCACCAAAATACGAATACTTGTAAGGTATGTAAACCAGGTGATATTAAAGAAATTTGTTTAATATATATATTTCCTTTTTTAACAAAAAGAGATTATTGCTATAATTACATTTATTTGATTTTTACCGAATTTGAATAAACGACTAATTATCATTTTGTAACTTTGCATAGCTAGCTCTTCTCTCTCAGTGACGGCAAAGGAATCAGAAAACCTTTCGGTAGTGTGTCCATTCCATGGAGCGTACACATCTGTCGGAGTCACAGAGTGGCAGCACTTAAAGGGTGTTGATAATACAACAATAAGAATGTTTACTTCAAAGTTCTTGCAGCTTCATGATATAGAGTACAAAGATTCAGGGCTGTATCATTGTACAGTAGAGTATATTCCATGTGGTGACAATTCTGGAATATCAAAACAAGGAAAAGGATTTATGAACGTTACCTTTGAAGGTAATTTTAAAACATTCAAGATCATCACAATTACAAACCATCAACATCAATATAGTAATATTAAATTTGGAAAACTGTACACCCTTACATACTAGTACACGTTCCTTTTCCCTGCAAATAGATCAGTCATTTCATTTCGGAGTTCCGAATAACAATGAAGACTGAACGATGAGAGAATGAACGGTAAGCAAACGCTGTTCAAATACTTTGTGAACGGTGAACGCTGAACGCAAAACTGTGAACGGTGAGAGCACGCTGAACGAACTGTGAACGCACCCTGAACAAACGGCAAGCGAACGAAAAATAGGAAAGTAGAACGTTTCAGGGACTGTAGCACTGCATTTTCCAACTATTGACTTAATTCATTCAGTGAATGATTCACTGTAATATATATTTTAATTAATCTTGTTTGCTGTAGTAGTAATTTTGAAACTATTACGTGCTTTTAAATTATTGGAAATTAGAAATATTTTCCACGGATGTAACAGGGAAAAGAAAGTATACTGTAAAAATTAATTTTTCTATTTCATCCATCTCTGAATTGTTAATATGGTAGTCTAATTTATATCTTTCTTGTTATGCAAAATTTAGTTTGTATACTCTATAAACAGAAGAATAAATCAAATGCACGTGTAAAGTATAAGTATCTGCAGAAATACTATTTCTACAGTGATTGAGACTAAGTAATGATTAATTAAGTTTATTTAAAAAAAAATCCAATGAAAGAATGTTCCTCATAATTGGAAGAACTTTCTTGTTTTAGGACCACCTCTAATCACTTCCGTCGTAAGAACACACGATCTGAACAGAGAAGACAGTCTTACCTACGTAGTCTCTGTGATAAGTTTGTCAGGACCTCCCGAGCGACAAATAGAGATAGAAGATGAATATGGAAACAAAACCTATGTAAACAGTTCAGAACCTGTTCATAAGTACATTTCGTATACAGCGTATGGAAAAACCTTTACTGCTCAAGGATACGAAATGAAATTCACACTTGGTGTATCGAAACGGTGGTCAAAGGATCTTTCAATTGTTGTCACAAACACAAATGGTTTTCGAATATACAAATCAATACCTGTAACCGATTCGATAGTAGACAATAATAATTTAGGTATGCATCCATTTAAGCATATCCAGGCTTATTACATATAATTCTTTAAACAGAATTCAGTGTCAAATCAATAAAGACTAAATAAAAAATCTGGGGAAAAAACTCCAGTTAATAATTTTGTGTAGAAATTATAGTTTCAAAAATGATATCATTATTATAGCAAGTGCTCTTATGTACATGTAATTTCAAGATTTTAAAAGATATAATGCAGATCTAAATCGGTATCTTCATAATGCCTGAACATGCAAATGCACGTAAGAATACTTATTTTTAAGAAAGTCATGCTTTGAATTGTCAATATAAAAAAATTCACGTCAAAGCTTTCTTGAATTTTACAACTTCTTTATAAGACCAATTCCGTTTATAGAAATGTAAAACTTAAATTTTATTATACATAATTTCTTTCCTTCATTGCATTTAGAGATATTTTTTGACAAGAATAAACATCTGGTTTATGGTGTTAGCAGTGGGAGTCTTTTATTCATCATCCTTGTTATCTTCTTGGCCATTGTCTGTTGCATGAAGAGAAAACGCAAGTGTGCAGCAATACATCTTTATTCTTGTGAAATGGCAAGCATTTTTTGTCCAAACGGTCAAAGATTAAAAAAAAATGAATATTTTTATTAATAAAGCAATTTTATATTGCAGAAAAGCACAGAAATGACTCAAGTTCGCAGCTATGTTAAGGCTGTCCGAAGGCTTAAAATGCATTAGATATATACTATTTTCTTTGAGCTATGATTTGATTTTAGTTTGTAATCTATGTATACATACACAGTTAAGTTGTAAAGAGAGTTGAATATGGCATTATAAAAAAGCATTTCTATGATGTCACATGACTGTGTTGATCACGTGACGGACACTTATGAATTTTCTTAAATGTTGCACAAAAATCGCATCGGCACAAGTGAAAAACAAAATTATTGTGAACGGCTTGTTACATAAATCAATTAAACGTATTCTTGGGTATATATAAAGTGCTGGGGGCAAGTCTGAATTTTACTTCTTAAGAAAATATTTCACGAGAAATTCAACTTACATACATACAAGGGGTCATTTTCCACTCTTCCTCGCAATTTATACAAAATGGGATAAATTACATACAATCCCCCAGCAAAATTCATTTAGAGGACATAATTCTCTAGTAGATTCACACAGAATATCTTCAATTAATCCTTATTATTCACTTGTGCCGGTCTAATATATACACGATTTATAAATTCCCACTCTGTCTAAAGACGCGTAAGGGGGAGCGTTTCACATTGTTTTTTGTAATTGTTTGAATACGTACATGTTAGACAAGAAAAAGGAATAACGATATTATACTGCAATATACTGCATCATAACAGCCATAAAACAACAATCCAGACACATGAATTAAACATCAACGTAAAAAAATTTACATGTGATGTGAAAGAAATGTAAATGTTATGACACTTTCCCCGTCATGTATGCTCAAATTTGCAGTGACTTGACGTCATATGCCATTATGACGTCATATATAGGTAGTTCAGAGAAGTTACTGCGGCTGGTACACTGTGACATTCTTCGGACAGCCTTATCCTAGCCGCGTTTAAATGTTAACCAGTGAGTATTATTTTTATATTGATTTAAGAATACTGTAGTTTTTTTCACACACTGGAAACATTTGACCTTGTAAATTTACTCACATAGACAGAAGGTTTTTTTTCTTAATGTTTAAAATCATGTAAATCTGTTTTTTTTTTCTCAGAAAAAAGTCAGAGACCAACGGTGTTGAATTAGTTGATTCATTATATGCAAGGCCTTTCTCAAATAAACTATACGAAGAACAACAAGGTAATTGTGATTTTCTACAAGGTGATAAAATATTTGAAGAAAGCTTTATCAAACTGAATATAGATGTATATAATTTTACAGATAACACTGTTGATAGAATGGAATTGGATCTAGAAATACGAATAGAAAAAGAAAGAAAGGAAATTGCAAGGTTTGACTTGATGCGATCCTATAACGAAAGAAAAATAATATTTTAGAATTTGATATCATTATAGCAGGTTAATTTTCTTAGATTTGTTTACAAATGCTGAACATAAAAAATATGAATTCGTAAAGTGAAATTTGATTTTTTTATATATATAATTCAATTGCTTCAAGAAATTTACCAGTATTAGATTGTGAAGAAATTGTTTTGTTGCAGTTTATATAGTTTTGGTGGGTTTTCAATAAGCGAATTTCAAGAAGAGGAGGTTGCATATGGAAATGATCGTGGAACAAAATACGGAAATATCGTGTAGATATAGAACTATGTAAGCAAGTTTACAGGCTAGGCAATGATTCCTTAAGATATTTACCCGGAATATAACATGCATGTTTAATTGAACAGTTTTAATTTTATTTATATCTTATGTATTTTCTCCGTTTAAAGCAATAAATTGTTTTCGAAAATTGTCATACTACTTCACTGTCTTTGGTATTTATATGAATATGTAGTTATTAAAATTGGTTTACTATTTTGATTGAATTTTTCAAGTTTTTTTTCACATAGGCAACATTAAGAGGACCATTCCAGAAGAGATTTACTTACATATCTTTAATTAAATATGTCTTTTAAAAACCTAGCTGTTTTCATTTTTTTTGTCCATAAATTGTATTCCTCGAATAAGATGCAGAGAATGCTGTCATGAATGTCAGCACTTTGTATAAAAAATGAAATTACTATCCTAAAATAAATCTTTTTCCTCATCTAATTCATGTACGCTTGATATCGTTGATAAAACAGGCAGGAAGAGATGTATTCAAAATAAACTTTTAGAAGAACACAGGAACTGCAGAATGCCAAGGGTTTTCCGTTTTGGCTCTCTGGCTATGAATATGAGTACTGTAAATATGCTATTGGGGAAAATATTTAACTTACGAATACATCGTATAAGTGCCAGCTGCAGTCATAGACAAGGCACATTATATATATAGTATATACTTCTAAAAGCAATAATATGAAAATAATATAAAACATCCTTAATAATTATATAAACACATCATTTGTAATTAAATCTGAGATCCAAAACACGAAAACTAATATATATTAAGAGCTTTTACGTTTAAATCAGTTCGTCCTCATATCAATTTTTAACTCATGATTTAATTCTCGCAAGGTTTAAAATTTCTGGTTAGAAATAAATAGGGGAAAATCATGAATTTTCAAAATCCAAAACATAACTATTAATCAAAATCATGGTAACCAGGGCGAAGCTCAATATTTTGCCCAAAGTTTTACTTACAAACATTTATAGGAACTGAAAAAAATCTCTCAATAGGTAATCATTAAAAGTAAGCATCAAAATGTACTCATTCATATCTTTGCTCCAGCTAAGAAAAATGGTTGGATATATAATAGGTCAAAGTTGTATAATGAAATAATCAAACTAGAAATACATCTATGAGAAAGGAAAGCCCTATCAATGTAATTGTATATTCCAACATGAAAAAAAAATGTACCTTGTTTCCTCGGACTGAGCTAATAGTAAAATATGAAGAAATTGTAGTAAAAAAGAAGAAATAATCTTCATTTTTTGAACATGAATATACGTAACTTATGCCTTTAGTACAGTTGTTGCATTTTGTAGCATGGCAGGTAGAATTGATTCACCTTTTCTATCTAACAGCGAAATTGTTCATACATTTTTCAGGGTATGAAGTTTGATGAAGTGATCCTTCAAAACAGTTTCTTTGAATGTAAACATAGAACAAGGAATAGTAAGGATAAGGCCATGGGTAAGATGTAGGTCAAACAATAATGACACAGTTGAAATACTCTCACTCATATATATTGATAAAAAAAAAATGAAGGCCATAAGAATGTCGAGGCCACAAAACTATGACACAGTGGAATTGCTCTCATTTATAGGTATCGTGTGAAATTTGAATCAATATATTTAAAATGAAGTATAAGGCTGTAAGGCAGGCCAAGGTCAGCTACAAGACCAAGAGTAGGCCGAACTTAGGGGGAATACAGTTTAAAGTAGAACAAGATGTGTTTGTGAAACACTGATGCCCCCGTATGGCAGCTTATGGCGAAGGTTAAAGCTTCTCAAATACAAGTTAAACTTCAAGGTCAAGAGATTAAAATTGTTTGTACCCAAAGAAAGGTCTCGTCACAAGGAATACTCCTGCGAAATATGAAAGCCCTAGCACCAACAATTCAACAGTTATGGCAAAGGTTAAAGTTTTTTTTCAAAAGTAAGTCGAACTCCAAGGTCAAAGGATCAAAATTAATGGTGCCCATGGGAAGGTCTTGTCACAAGAAAAACACATTTGGAATATAAAGCCCTAACACCAGCTGTTCAAGAGTTATGACCTAGGTTGAAGATTTTCAAAAGTAGTTCAAACTCCAAGGTCAAAATTAATGGTGCCAAAGGTAAGATCTTGTCTCAAGAAATACACGTGAAAACCCTATTACCAACCATTTAAAAGTTATGGCCAAGGTTAAAGTTTTTCAAAAGTAGGTCAAACTCCAAGGGGAAAGACAAAACAAAAGACTTATCACAGGAAATACACATGTAATATATGAAAGCCATAGTTCTATTTGTTGAAAAGTTATGGCCAAAGTTTTTCAAAAGTAGGTCAAACTCCAAGGTCAAGGTCAAAATTGCTGCTACTCTAAGGAAGGCGTTGTCACAAGAAATATACTTGTGAAATATGAAAGCTCTAGTTCTAACCGTTCAAAAGTTATGGCCAAGATTTAAGTTTTTCGAAAGTAGGTCAAACGCCAAGGTTTAGATCAAAGGGTAAAAAACGTTGGTACCCAAGGAAAAGTTTTGTCACAAAGAATACACGGTGAAACATGAAAGTCATAGCTCCAACCAATCAAAAATTATGGACAGGGTTAAAGTTTTGCGGACAAACAGACAGATAAACAGACAGGCGAGCGGACAGAGCAAAAACTATTTGCTCCCGAATCTTCAATTTCGGGGGCACACAAATATAGCTGAAAATCTCTTGTCAAAACAGACGGGTCATAGGAAGTCAAATTAATAATCAATCCTTACAATAAAGTCTCGATTCAAATTTGTATCAAACAATATCCCTGGGCTTTAAAAATGGATCCATAATGGGAAGTTAAAGTTTAACGTAGGAATAAACATAAGGGGAAATTTTAAAAATAAATTTCCCCGTAAGAATGAAAACAATAGGACTAGAGTTAGTCAAATTAGAACGAAATCATCATGCATCAAATACAGATATTAGGAAGAAAATTGTTTATAGCATACCCTGTTGGGCTAATGTGGGGAAAGACTTTGGTAAGAAAGTCATTAGATATGCATAACTGAAAGGAATAAGAGAAATTATATGACTTGATAGCATTATGTCCAATACTTTAACTTACTTTGATATATGAATGCAAATTCGTACAATCTAACAGCACTAAAGAAGAAAACTATGTGCTAAATGCTAGTTGTATCATTCGTTAATTGAAAGTTTTGTTATATCATAGACTACCATAAAGTACGATTTTAAGATGATTGTCTTAATTAACTGAATATTTTAAGCATATTTATGCTTTTAAACATAGATAATTGACATGTAAATATTATTGAAATGTATTCGTAGAGATAAACTGATAGCAAAGCTTAGGTAATAGTTTACTTTTATTAATAAAATAGGTGTAGTATTCATTGACTTTATGCTTTGGAAGATAAAAAATACACAGACGTAGACAAGTCGAATAATGATATTTTTACAAGTAGGATTAGACATATCTTGGTAAACATTTTCTATCCAAAATTAATGTAAGATTTTTTTTTAATTTTTATATGATAATTTAAATTATGTAATTGTTTAAAGATAATTTAAATTATGTAATTGTTTAAAGATATTTTCAGGAGAGGGCTTCAATTCCACAGCATCTCCGTAATGGTGCAAATATATTTTTTAGATACGGGCGATTGCAGGCAAAATAAATTGTTTTTGCATTCAACTTACTTCCAATAAGACGGAATTTTTATTCACTATCAACATCATAGCCCTTTATAAGCGAAAACCAAGTAAAATAAATCTGCGTGTTTACCAGTCGTTCTCTTCAGCAGCCCTGACAGTTCTTGCGTGATGTACAGAGACTTGCGCTTGAATTTTAGAAGCACTTGATAAAGTAAATACGGTGTTGATAAATGTTTGTGTTGTATGATATCACTAAACATCGATAAATAAAAGCATCCCAGGTGATATTTTTTTTTTCATAAACAGTGATATTTATGCTTAAAATAGGGGAAATCCTAAACGATCCGCTCCCCTAGATCCCGATTTCTCATTGGTTGTCCCAAAATAAAATCGATCAAGGTCAGTAAACATGGCGGATAAATTCAAGTTGTGATGTTGACATACACGAAAAATAACCGATATACGGATTGTTCTGTATATTTTTGCATCAATTCATGTCTTGCATAACTACATTTTATGAGTTCAGCTAAGATATGTTAATAAAATATTCACTTACTGATAATTTGAGCCGAAATCTGTGCGGTAGTGAATTACTCCCGCACTTGCACCAATACGGAGATCCTAAGGAGTTGTAGCCCTCTCCCCCCCCCAAAAAAAAAAATCGGAGAGGGCTACATTATTGCAGCTACAATTCAACAATAGGGGAAAAGTTAAGTTATTTTCAAATTACCACTATTATTATAGGATTAATATAAAAATGGGGAGATTTTAAATCCCTAAATCTCAAAAAAAAGTTCTTTAGTAGATATACCACTGAAAATTAAAATTTAGCTTCATAGTAAGTCAGTGTATCGATTTAGAATAAATTAAATTTTTATAGTAAATCGAAGGATTAAGTGTCTACTATTGTAAATAATAGTTTACAATAATAAATTGTGATTATATAGTAGTTATTTTAATTTTGGGGTAGGTAAATAGCTCAGAGTTTTGTTTCATTTTGTTTCATACATATCTAAGTTTAAAGACAGTTTAATTTATTATTTCACGTTGACAGAGTTTTCGGAATAAGCAGAGTGTAAAAATAGAAGATAACGAACAGTGATCAATCTCATTAATTCATGAACAAAACGAATCGTGAACAGTTGAAAGGGTAAAACACAGACCCTAAAAACACTAGGATCAAGTGCCTAGGAGGAGTAAGCAACCCCTTGTTCACCGGTCACACCCGCTGTGAGTCCTATATATTACCGGTAATCAGGTATACTGGGTACTCCGTAGTCAAATTCAGTATAAAAGGAATGACCTATCAAATGTTATCAAACACGTCAAACAAAAAAAAAGACCCAACGATAGGTTGTATTTACAAACACGGTTCAAAAATTGATCGTACTAAAAGCATGTTCTTTCGCATCGAATTAGTTGGGAGATAAAAACACTATATGTAGGTGATGTTGAAATATTACTACATAAACAAGCATTCTGAGAGTATTGCATTAGCAATACTAGTTCCCTACCGGAAAGTGTAATCTGGTTCCAGTTAAAAATTGAAAATACCATAATTCCATCAAAAATCAATGAAGCGGAACGAAATGCAAACTTGATTTAATAACTCACCAAGGTAAAGTCACATACCGAAAATCAGCTCAATATCTGCAAGCGTTTAGGAAAAAAAATTGCGGAAAACCCTGAAAAATTAAAAAGGTCGTTATTCCGTCAAAAATCATTGAAGCGGAACGAAATGCAAACTTGATCTGTAACTGATCTAATACACCCACATACCAAAAATCAGCTCAATATCTGCAAGTGTTTAGGAAAAAAGTGCGGAAAACCAAGTGGGACAAACAGAGGGAAAGACAGACGGACGGACAGCTAGACGGACGGACGGACAGACTCAAAGGAAACCTATAGTCCCCTCCGGTTTCACCGGTAGGGGGCTAATAAGGAAAGTTGACGATGGAAAAGCTCAAATCATCCCGTTTGTTATACAGTTTAGTTATTAGTTGGTCATTATCGTCCATAGTAAGTAAAACATTCAAATATGAAACAGATGTGGCAGACTCTCTAGTGTCTTTAATTTTGAGTTCACTGGGATATACCGAGTCGACATATGACTGAAAGTTACTATAATAGTTAATTGATAAAACGGCGTCGATATATCTAAATGTCGAGTTAAAGGCTACAGCAAAAGTTTTCTTCTCACTTAGAAGTTTTTGAAAAAATTCTGCATCCTAAGGAAATAAAAACAGGTCGGCTTATAAAGCAGCAGAATTAGTGCCCATCGGATTTCCAACAGATTGGTGGAAGACTTGGTCCCCAAAGGTTACATAATAGATATTGTCAATGAGGAACTCCTGCATCTTTTATATATCAACTTCATAGTACTTGTATGTAGAATCAGATTGATTTCAACGAAGTAATTTTGTAAATGAACAATCACAAAAAAATTTACGAGTTCTATTTTTATTGAGGAAGCAGTTGTCTATGATTTCGAAAAGCTTGCTCTTTAATTCACAGTGAGGAATGGTTGTATATTGCGCAGAAGAGTCAAATATTTTGATGCTATTAATGTTTGAAAAGTTTTGAGATTTTAAATTTTCCAAACGTTCCAAATTGTAGAATCCGCATTTGATTTACTTTACTTTCAAAATAAGTAGTTGCCCAATACGTCTTAAGTTTAACAGTTCTGGAATCCAGTACAGGTACAGAAATCAAAACTCATTTCCATTGACTGGAATATTAAGAGTATTTAAAACTGAAAGGTGATTTTGAATTGAAGAATTTCATCTTTTGAAAAGGAACTATGAGTATGCAAGCTATTGACAAACAAGTTGATGAAACAAGGAAATCAACAGTTTTGTTTGAAGTCAACATTTTGCAAGTTTAAAGGTCGATACAATGACCTTGCGGATCTCACCATTTAAATAGGGTAAAAAATGTTCAACCATTATTCTTAAAAAGCTATATAATTATGATGTTATAATTTTTATACATTGTCAACCTTTGATTACTGCATTTAGATACGTACATTACTGATGACAATTGATTTTTTTTTTTTTGATAGATCAATTAAATGTATTTTATTCTTACTCAAAGTCAGAGATATTTCCTTATACATTTTTGTTTTGTTGTGCCCTCATTCTGATTCCATTGATTTAAAAATGACTGTAGCATGTTTTATGTAAAATTGAGTGGTTTTCATAACCATACAATATATTTTGAGTTATGAAATGATCAAAATAATTACAATCCATGATTTATAATCTAGTTTGAACTTTATCTTGAAATTTATATCAAAATTGTATGTATTTATAAGTCCAAACTTCGAGAAGTAAAGTTTAATCTTTTGTCATAATGGGTTCAACGATTCCAAAGTTAGCTCGGTTCCATACTTGATGGAAGTAATTAAAAGATTTCAGAGTGTATAAATATACAAAGTAAATAATATTTATTTATGTGCTGGCATAATAGTTAACTGAATTTTCACTGCAGGAAAGTTACAAAATTGTTATCAATAATGATTTTCAGATTTTCATCGAGGTGTTTAGTTTTCTATATCTTGATTGGAATAATACGTGTTTGTAAGTAAAATGTTTAATGATATACATTTATCATGCAATGTGCAATAAATTATGTTTTAATTGAAACAAATATTAACTAAAACCAAAAAATAGAAAAATAAAAGTACATGTATAAAAGAGGAATATAATATCTTTTCAGGCTGCAAAAAATTGCAGGACGACAGAAGAATAAATGTTTTGATAGAAGATTGTAATCTCCATTTGAATTACTCTATTCCCAATGAAACTACTGACTGCCTTCCAGTGGGGTACAGAGTTAAAATATACGAAGGCGCCCGCTTATTAGTAAACACTCACACGAACACTCCTGATTACGTGTATTCTGACATTCATTCCAATTTTCGGTACCGTGTACAGGTTGATCCAATATTCATATGTTCGAATTCCTCAACCTTTTTTGGAGCAAGCAGTGAGCAAACAGTCTCAACGATTCCAGGTTTATTCAATTAGAACTTTGATCTCCTAGAAGAATTTTACCTGTACGATAAATAGTATCAAATGAGGTCCAAATTGTAATCACTGAAAAAGAAAACATATTTTCTCATTTTCAATGCAATTTAATCAGCTTACACTTACATACATGTTCTCATTCTATATTATTTTCCTTTCTCTGAAGAAAAACTAGGAAAAAACATAAAGGCAAACGAGTCTGAAAATTTAACTTTGGTATGTCCAGTCTACGGAGCTTATGAGACTGTTGGTGTAGAATGGCAACACATGGTCGGCTTGAATGATTTAGTAGTTAGAGAATTTACATCAAAACGCGTGCATCTTTCAAATCTCACGTATCAAGACTGGGGGAAATATTCATGCACAGTGAAGTACAAAGAATGTGGAAAACGGTCTGTACGAGAATTGACAACTTATATATCTCTTCTTGTTTATGGTAAGCCTACTTATATAAAACAGATTGATTTTTAAAAATAAATATATAAATACTTATTTTAAATCCTTTTGTTTCATCAGGAAAAACATGAACAAAAACGATACAAATTAAAACATCTTTTTTTTTTCATTTTTTGAATCAAAATCAATTTCAACAGAAGTTTAATATCGTAATCATTATTTATTTATCCATTAGGGCCTCCGTTTATTTCAAGTATGGTGAGAAATTTTAAGGGAAAGAAAGAAGAAGATATAGAATTAATGTTAAGTTTGGTAAGTTTTCCATATCCATCTCGACTAGTGGAGTTAAAGAACATTCATGGAATCGTGTTTCTTGCGAGGAATATTACATATGTTGCGGAACTGGTTTTATTTGAAGTGTATGGGGTAAATGTAGAAGTCCCCGGATATTCAGCCAAAGTAGACGTTTCAGAGGTATTAGAAAACTGGATAGAAGCAGCAGTTTTGACAATTTTTGTATCGAATAAGATGGGTTACAGGTCGAAGATCTTAACAATAAACGGAGGCAAGGAAATGTTTCACTATTCTAAATTTCTGTTTTGAGAACAAGACGTTTTGATATTTCTTAATAGAAGCAAACTTATTTTAATTAACTTAACATTTTATTTCAGTAAAATGTGTTTTTATTAACTTTTTTTTGCCAAAATACTCAAAAGATACAAAACGATTAAAAAATCCTTCTTTTCAGAGAGACCAGATTCGAGTGACCTATCTGCATGGATTGAAGACTGTTCACTTCATGTGAATGTGCCCAAATACACTGGAATTATTGACTGTAAAGTAGTAAAGTTTCGATTAAGATTATGCCAAAACAACGTTGAATATTTAACTGTTGACTTCACTGGTCTAAAGTACTCTTACGTGGGTATAGATTCTAACTCTCTCTACCATATTGAAATAACACCGACACTACTTTGCACAAATAAATCTCAAGTATCTGGAAAAACTTTGGAGAAAAACTTGTCCGCAGTTCCAGGTATTCTTTACCCTAACATAGTGATGGTTTACTATCATTCAATTCAGAATTTATGTCAGTTTAGCTTTCAAAATCATTAAAGATAAAATAGAAAAAATGATTTCTTTTGAAGGTACCTACATTAAACACATCTCCGAACGTCAATCAGAAAACCTAACTATAGTTTGTCCGTTGAATGGAGCATATGAATTTCGTGGCGTGACATGGCATCATACAATGGGGACTGAGGATACTGTTGTGAGAAGTTTTTCATCACTGCATATTAATCTCAATCACATAACATATAAAGATATGGGAAAATATGTCTGTTATGTGAACTACACGTCTTGTAGACTGAACTCTAAAACTATAAAGCAATTGACAGGAAAGGTTTACCTTAGCATCAGTGGTAAGAATTCTGAAGTATTCGAATTAACATAGAATTTGTCAAAAATAGTTCAGTTATAAATTCAAGGTTTAATAAGAATGTATATTCAAAAATCAAAATATATGTTTACTAAATATGAAAAGAACTTACTTTTACATAACTTTTGTCAACGGCTTGAACAAAACTATCTTCTCGTCCACTTTGTATTATTTATAACTAATAACCGTTTATATTTTCCGAATGATCACTGAGCTATTCACAGCATAATTTGCCACCCAATCCTATGTGCAGTGAATTAACATTTTTTCAATGGAGATTCACGCTATTTATTACAAGGAAATATAGTAAAAGTATAGAGGGGTCAATCATAAAATCTTAGCAAAACTTAAGAAAATACTTCTTCTTTGAGCGTTCATTTTAATAATTAGTTCAAACCTTGGCCTCCGGGACAAGGGAGGGGTCACAATATAAAAACAAAGCATGAATATAGTTAAAATGGTTTCTCAAAAATATCAGGGCGCAGTTAATTGATATTCAAGCCTCCCCTTATATAAAATTTCAAGTGCGTACAAATTATGGTTCCTGGGGCCTGGATAAGGACTCAGTGGGGAAACTTAAATGACATGAAATTCGACAGGGAAAACATTTTTGAACAGCAGCATTACAAAATCAGTCAATGTTTGAACAGCAGCATTACAAAATCAGTCAATCAGATCTCTGCAAATAGTGAAGACTCCATCTTATTCTCAGGACAAGAAGGGTCCTAATTAGTCATATTAATATTATACGGCCGCCAGGGCTAGGGTTTGACCATGCAGAATAAGTTTAAAGTGTAAAAATACAGCAAAAATTTAAAATTTTGTAGAAATTAATCATTTTAATGTACAAGCATGCCCATTTAGAGAGTATTTTGATTAATCAAGTGGCCTCAATAGAGGATCAAAGCTTTATATGGAAATATGTAGAAATAAATCTTGAAGAGGACCAGGGTCACAATTAATCAATTGCTGTGCAGGTATACTTATTCATATAAATCCTTTTTTCCCTCAGAACGAGGATGGGTGATACATACATATAAAAAAAAATCTTTAAATTTTTTTCTTAAAATTAGTCAAGGTGACTGAGGTGAGTGTTGTGATCCATAGGCCTCTTCTTCTTAAAGTCTTAAAATAATTTATTTTCTAGGATCACCAAGGGTAACAATTATAAAGACGCACGAAGATACTTCCAGAAAAACTTTTGACTTTTTACTGAATGTAGTTAGTTTTCCGAAACCAGACAATCTTATTCAAATTCGGAAAGAAGACGGGTTTGTTCTTTTTGAAAGAAGTGCCAATTTTGATTCCTCAAACGTTCCTTTATATCTTGTTGATAAAGTTGTTGAAGTACAGGGGTATAGTTCAAATTTAACTGTCACAAATATAACTGACCAGTGGTATGGAAGAAACACTATTGTTATTTCAAACAAACTTGGATCTCATGCGCATGCTTTCACACTTGAAAAATCTGACCAAAAAAGCCACAAAAGCAACGTAGGTATGACACATTAAAAACATTCAAAATAAGATTTGAACATTTTATTTTTTCTAATACCGTAAAGAGACATATACAGAGTTATACATGAAGAGTATACATGTACATGTGATATTTTTAGTAATGGACATTCATAATATTGATCTGAAATATCATTTACAACTACACAGTAATTTAATTTTAATTATTAATATCATTTTTTTTTCAAATGCAGACTCTATTGCTAAACATTTTGTAACATTATCAACGATTGGTGCGTCTTTTACATTTTTGTGTTGTATGTTTATTACCCTTTGGATCTTAATAAAACGGAAAAGTAAGTACAGATAGATATTCATTCTATTTCATACTACTGGAATAAATGTCCATTACTGCGATTCTCGTCTCTAAACAATGATATTAAAAATCACAGGTCTAAAGCAAAAATTTGCCCTGAAAAGAAAAGAGTAAGTACATTTCATCACATATTTTCTGGTTTTGCTAAGTAAATTTGAAGTTATTTGAAATTAGATGGGAAGATAAGATTTTATATATTATCTTATAACAGAGTACGTGTTAACGACAAAAGAAAGATTCAAACACGATCTGATTCCTATGAAGAACCTGTAAATACCCAGGGAATATCTCCCAGAAATAGTGGTGAGCACAGGAAATATATATATATATATGACTCCAAAAGTCCGATGGTCTACGCCAATCCCCGATGGTTTGGTTTCGGTATGGAGGCCAAAGTCCGATGGTTTTCCAAAGTCTGATGGCTCGTCTCCTACGAGACGCGCTGCGCTAAAGTGCGATGGTCTTACAGGCCGAAGTCCGATGGTGGGGTTAAACAATCAACGTATATAACGTCAAAATAATCCGAGACGTCAATCATTGACACCGTTGTCTCCGTTATTTTAAAGCCAGTAGTTTACTATAAATCCTCGAATAAAATTTGACACATTTTGGTAATTTCTTGCACCCACTTGAGATATTTGGGTTAGCCCTTGCACCAACCTGAGATATTAGGGTTAGTCCGTGCACACCACTCGACTGATAAGATTTTCCTTACACATGCACTATTGGACTAATAATAGGATCGATTCACGCCCAACCGAGAAATTAAGGGTTAGTCCTCGCACACTATTCCACGTACTGAGGTTAGTCTCGCACCCACCAAAGAGATTAAGTGTATGCCCTTTCACACATTCGACTCACTAGCCTTAGGATACGTCTCTCTCCCCATGCATCAAAAATATGTACGTTAGCTGTTGCTGTTTTTGAGCGATCAAAGTTAGCATCCCACCCATCCGCACATATCCCAAAATTGGCTTGACCATAGGACTGTGGAGTCCCATCGCACCTTAGAGTGCTTCATATGTAATACTGTCAATGAAATTGTACTGATTTCTTAGGTTTTTTCTTCTTTTATTTCTTCATTTTTTTTTCTTTTGGAAAAAGAAAGATTTATAATTACCTAGTGTATTATTAAGAATTTCCTTTTGTATTTTAAGGTACAAAGATAGTAATAAAGAGGAAATAGACGTGTACACCTAATATATAACAAATTACTAGGCATGCCGTTGTGTTGTAATAGTTGTGAGATATTTAGTGGAATAATTTAAGCATAGAAGCATTAAATTTGAGGGCATTCGTTTAGATCTAGAGTAATTTTACAGGCCCGTAGGAAGCAATTTCACTTTGAGGGGGCACAACCATACATTTTCAGTTGGGGGGGGGGGCACTATCGAGTACCAAAATTCCTTGACAAGCACCAAAAAAACGGTCATCAGACGTTATTATCGAGGGGGCACAAACATATAGTTGCTATTTTGTCTATAGTATTCTATATATCGGCAAAATTATTGAGGGGGGGGGCGTGCCCCCCCCCCGTTCCTACGGCCTTGTTTTATTAAGTAGCTGTTAGCTTAATATATAGTTGAGTAATAAACGATCCTATTATAACAAATCTTGTGACTGTGAATGTATATATCTTGAGTTGCACTGTCAGAAATATCTTAAAGAAAAAAAAATTATCACAATTGCATTTTATACCTTTCTTTTCATATAAAAGTTCATTTTTAATTGGCATTTTTGTTTGCAGATTACACTTCCATTGAAACGTACATGGAGATGGAATAACGATTTTACAGAAAAAAGATAGGGAAATACTTGACTGTTTTATCTGTTACCATAGATGTACATTTGAAAAAAGGGATTGGAAAACAAAACTAAACTAACAGGCTCTAATACGGTTTTGTTACGGCATTAAACAAAAACACTGTTGTAACAAATCTATGTGTGCTGATGAGGAAAGGATACAGATACGCGTAACTGAAAAAAAGTCTTCATCAATGAGTTCACATATCAATACTATGGACAATACTCTATAATGTCTACTGCACATGAAAAAGTGGTGACTGGACCATCGGCTCACGAACTAATATTTGTACACAAAACCGTCTTCTGGATGGATAGTCTGATATATGTGTCAGATACAGTGACTGCATTTTAACTATATTTCATAATCAAGCATAACTGATTCCTTTTACGGCCGGAATTTTATGTCTACTTCTGGCTCATCGCAAGTGATAACCGAAGGAAGCTTAAACATGTGGTACCCTTATGGACTGTTGAATGCTGCTTCTAACCTTTGTGTGACTTTGGTTAAGGATACTGTTTAAGCATATTTATGTCTTCTAATGCTAGGCAAGCTCACCGCAGCTAGTTTTTGCTAAATTTGTAAAAATCAAATAAAACCCAATCATAGAGATGAATTATGTCATTTATTTAAATGACGGTATAAATGTAAACAATTTAACACACAAGAAGGGGATCAGACTCACAAGCTCTGATTGTAAGTTACGTAAAATATGATCATGTCTGATCCCCCCAAAAAACGAGTAGAAAAAAGTACATATAAAACAAGACAAACAAAACATCACAAGAAAAAGTTAGCAAAAAGATGGCACATCAAAACAAAATGGGCCAAGTACCTATAAGAAGACAATCAAAACTATCAAAAATATAGGGGAAAAAAAGAACATTAAGATGGCATATTAAAACAAAATGGCACATATAAAATATTAATCATTAAAAACGGGGTAGGATTGAAGGGGTGGTGGTGGGTCTTCAAATTAGACGTGCCTCGTGTAAACGGTGGTCAGCGTGCGGGCATCAAAATACAACTGACTCGCTAAGCTGACCACGTGACGTTATACCATCCTTGGCTAGGCGAAATTAATTAGTACATTGGCCAAGGCGTGGATCTAAAAATTTTTACAATAAAGGAAGTTTACAAGCATTTAAGTCTTATAGAATCCTCTACATAAATACCCGCATTAAATACATAAATACAATTATTATTCTAATAATTGTTGTTTTATGTCTTCTAATGCTAGGCAAGCTCACCGCAGCTAGTTTTTGCTAAATTTGTAAAAATCAAATAAAACCCAATCATAGAGATGAATTATGTCATTTATTTAAATGACGGTATAAATGTAAACAATTTAACACACAAGAAGGGGATCAGACTCACAAGCTCTGATTGTAAGTTACGTAAAATATGATCATGTCTGATCCCCCCAAAAAACGAGTAGAAAAAAGTACATATAAAACAAGACAAACAAAACATCACAAGAAAAAGTTAGCAAAAAGATGGCACATCAAAACAAAATGGGCCACAAGATGTGATATGCAAGTCACAACAATGCAAGATGTGACATGCAGATCGCATCCGTGCCATCCAAGGTGAGCTTGCGCACAATGAAATTACATTATTCATATCCAATAACAATTCTGTATGGAAGCAGTTAATCACTGGCCAATCCATTTAATGCATCCGAAAATAATTTATGAACACAATCCAAAACAACAAAAAGAAAAACTGTATACTAAAATCTACCTTCTGTTAGTCCATGGACAAAAGTTATATACACGACTAGAGCCATAAATATCAATAAGAATACTACATTAACAGTAGCTAGACTAAGTATATATATATATATATATATATATATATATATATATATATATATATATATAATGTTAAATGAGCCAGCAAGCAAGCTAAGTAAGGGAGATGCTAACAATCTTCGACAGCAGCTGTTCACTGACCTGTCTCAACCACTATAGGTCTTACTGGGAGTAGAACAAATACATCAGTTAAACACTGGTCTGTATTTGAATTGGGAGTAGAACAAAACAGTAGTTAAACACTGACCTGTATTTGAACTACCTACTAGTACTGCCTATTTATTGGGAGTAGAACAAAACAGTAGTTAAACACTGACCTGTATTTGAACTACCTACTAGTACTGCCTATTTATTGGGAGTAGAACAAAACAGCAGTTAAACACTGACCTGTATTTGAACTACCTACTAGTACTGCCTATTTATTGGGAGTAGAACAAAACAGCAGTTAAACACTGACCTGTATTTGAACTACCTACTAGTACTGCCTATTTATTGGGAGTAGAACAAAACAGCAGTTAAACACTGACCTGTATTTGAACTACCTACTAGTACTGACTATTTATTGGGAGTAGAACAAAACAGCAGTTAAACACTGGCCTGTATTTCAACTGGGAATGGAACAGTTACATGTAAACACTAGTCTGTATTTCCACTACCTACTAGCAATTGACTGTCCATAGCGAGCAGAACAAATCAGCTGTTGAACACTGACCTGCATTAAAAACTACTAGTACCTACTAGCACTTGCCTGTCATTGGGAATAGAACAAACAGCAGTTAAACACTGACCAGCATTGAAGTAACTACTAGCACCTGACTGTTCATTGGGAGTAGAACAAAAGAACAGTTGAACACTGATCCGCATTTAAAATACACTTCAATTACCTAATATATGTATATATATATATAAGGAAAAAAAAACAAAAAAAAAAAACACGAATATCATAGTTAAAGTGATGAAAACCCAATAGATCTATGCAACACATTAGAACTGGAGCACCTAAAATGATTGATACAGATTTCAAATTTACTATGAGTGGCCAGGCCTAAACAAAATGTGCTTGAGAACCAACCTTGCAAGTTATATAGTCTTAGAAAAATGAGAAATGATATGCGAGTGACATTGGGGCTGTCTATGCATCGAAGGTATTACTAAAATTTCATGAATTTAAGAACGCTTTATACCAGGTATCATTGTCCAAGTGATTGGTAATGGCATAGTTTTGAGAATGTCATATTTCGGGGAATATGAGAGTGATGCAATGCTTATAGCATGTATGCTTTTCCAAATGGATATTTGTTAAAACGAGGACAATTTCATGCGGGAAAATTTATTTAAAAATAAGAAATAAAATATTAATTAGATAAATAAAATTAAATTAAAATAAATAAATAAATAACCATGAAATAAGAAATACCAGAATTGTCCAACTCATAAAGTTACTTGTAATTTAAAGATGTAAACCCGAAACTAAAACAATATAAACCATTTCAAGTTTTTACAGACCAACTTGTTCCAAATGGTAGATAACCTCCATAATGCCTGCATAACTGCTCTTTCACTGTAGAACCGAGAAGGTATTAATCATAAATTTAACAGCATGCTATGAAATGCCTGTAGAATCTTGCCATAAGGAATCTATTCCTTCAGTTACAAATATGTGTTACGATGCTGTTAATATGTTGTTAAATAGAATCACCATGATTGTCAGCAATTAAAGAAAAAGGTATGAAAGACTCTAATTATTATATTATTTGAATTCTGTAAACAACGCCCTTGTGAAACACTGAAATCATGGAAATGGGGATGACAAAATTACATTAGTAAATACCTTAGCAGAAAAATTGGCATTAAAATACACGTTCATATCCTGAGGATGTTCAGAAGTCTTTATATCATTACCATAGACATTATGAGAGCGTAGTTAATTAATAGGGATTTAAGAGTCTAAAATTGTTTAAGCTATCGACTGAGATAATTTAAATTGCAAGTTACATAACCCTTATGTTCATCTTCAAATGTTCCGTAGTCGCCCGCGTGGCGCAGTGGTTAGAGCGTCTGCTCTAGAGTCGCGAAGTAAGGAGCTTATCCTTACGTTGCGGGTTCGAATCCCACTGCGGGACGCGGAGACCGGTCCTTCGTATGAGACCGCATGAACCGAGGTCCCGTGTCGCAGTAGGTGCCGGCACGGAAAAGATCCCTCACTGCTCAATGGGCCCCAGTGCCAAGTATAGGTCAAAATTTGTAGTCCTCCACCGGCAAGTGGTGGCGTCTCCATATGAGTGAAAAATTCTCGAGAGAGACGTTAAACAACAATCAATCAAATGCTCTTTATGGTGATTTATTGTTTGAGGGATAGGAACCTTTGTTTAACGATACGATTCAAAACTGGCATTTCCGGAGATACATATACCAGGACCGAATTTCATTTTCCTAATTTGTAACTTCTTGAGGCAATATCAAAATTAAGAACACTTGTTTTTCTTTCTTACTGAATAAGCTTACACAAATAAATTTTATCTGTTGGAAGATATTGTCCCTTTTCAAAATATACATCATTAAGATGTAAAAGCAATTTAATTACATTGAAGTCTTGATTGCTGATGTCTAATGAAATGAAATTAACTTGTTCTTACTAAATATGCTAGAGGTCGTTTGTGAGAGAACAAAGTAGGTGCAGATTCACATAGTTTTACTCCTTCGGTCACCATTGAACCGAGAGATAATTGGACCTGCGTGTGCTTGCTGACTCACCTATAAGAAATTGACTCTAGTGATCTGACTGGTATGGATGCTCTGACAGCCAACAGTGGTGGGACACCTTCTTTATTCGCTGGTTTAGGACATTATCCAACGGTGGCAACAATGCTGCAATTTAGCTTGTAGATGTGGATCTTATGCAGTTTATTGGATAAAACCTGTTGCTGAGTCAATATTTGTTAAACAGTGCAGTTAAACAATAAACATATGATTTATTGCCCTTAAATTCATGGCACACAACTCTGCTAGGCTCTCTGGGCTATGAATAATATAGCCATGTTCCCTCTACACTGGGGCTGCTAGCATGTGGCAAAGTTGCTCATTGGTAAGGATGGTTAGACTCTTTCTTATGTTTGTGTGTTCTCGCAAGTTCTTCAGAAGGTATCTGCAACTTAAAAATTAAAATTATATGAATATTTTTCCAAGTCTAAGGTGTCATATAAAAAGAGGACGCCACAAACCAACAACTGAGTAGTAAACAAAAATCCCCATCATCATAACCATCAAAATAAATGCAACAGCATTGAACAGAAAGAGTAAACTTCCTATCCTAGACTAACCTTGTTAGCAAATGTATTACAAACATATTGATCATAATAAATTATTAAAACGATGAGAGGATCTGCTTTGACTAAATTGGAAGAACTCTACCCATTTGACCAACAGAAAAATTAAATAAATATTGATAAATCAGAGGTAATCTATTTACTCCATTACAAAAGAATAGAATGTCACCCGCGTTAAAATAACACATACTTTGTAGCAAATGGGGGAAATATCATTATACTCTACTTAATATAAACTGTAATCAACATGAAATTAATTGTTACCACATAAGGAGGTAATAGAGCATATAAACTTTAAACCAAACCAGTAAAAATATGGATAGCTTCGACCCATATGTCCACATATAAACTCCGTGAACACTACGGGTAACTCTGACCCATAGATACGTAAAAACTCTAAACTAGATAAAATCATGCTACATAAGACGCAAATTATGTCGTTATGTGCAAAAACAATAGATAACTATGACTCCTTGGTATATAAATAAATTTACAAATATAGCACCAAGAAACTCTTTTTAACGTTAGTACGCCAATGCATCACCTATTAAAACCATTGATCATGGTAAATTCCCACATCTGACCACAGTTAAAATAACTTGATAAACAAACTCCAACTCAAAAAGTCCAAGAACGACCTAATCTCCGTTACTAGTACAAAGAAACACTAAGCCCTGTACTTATCTTAAACATGTGGATATGTACATAAAAACAATGAACCCAGATTCCCACACAATAAGTACAATTCAGGCCCAAACTCTGTACTATTGCTAAACAACGTGGGTAGGTACAGATATACTTTGTACCCAGACTCCCACACAATAAGTACATATATACGGCCTAAACTCTGTACTATTGCTAAACAACGTGGGTAGGTACAGATATACTTTGTACCCAGACTCCCACACAATAAGTACATATATACGGCCTAAACTCTGTACTATTGCTAAACAACGTGGGTAGGTACAGATATACTTTGTACCCAGATTCCCACACAATAAGTACATATATATACGGCCTAAACTCTGTACTATTGCTAAACAACGTGGGTAGGTACAGATATACTTTGTACCCAGACTCCCACACAATAAGTACATATATACGGCCTAAACTCTGTACTATTGCTAAACAACGTGGGTAGGCACAGATAAACTTTGTACCCAGACTCCCACACAATAAGTACAAATAAGGCCTAAACTGCATTATTGTTAAACAACGCGGGAAGGTTCATATATACACTTTGTACCTCTACTTCCACACGATAAGTACATAAGGCCTAATCTCTATATCACATATCAATACTAAACAAACTGGTGGAATAAAAACTCTGTACCATAGTTCTCTACAAGTTCTGTACCAAGATTAAACACTACGAGAAACTTTGATTCATATGGTACATATAGATCTGTATAACCATGTCTTAATGAATCATTACAACATAAGACGGAAACCATTGTCATTATGATAACCGAACAATAGGGCAAAATCTGTTTTATGAAATACTTTTCACAAAACTGCCTGCGTAATTATTAATATTTGGAAAATATTAAATGCTTGACACAGAAATTCATATCCTTGCCTTTACTCGATAGCATTGGCTGACAAACTTTATCTATATGACCTTAATATTCATAGCTTAACCCAAGCATAAGCACCCCACTGTGCAATAAAATGGAATGTTATACTGGCCTTAATAATAAAGACGACTGCATTCCTTGTACATCGAAGAAACTTCCGCAAGGGCTGGTCGTGCGAGGGGGTGCAGCACAGATGTCCACCATCTGGACCTGATAGCTCAAGTTCTTCCTGAAACCTTAGTGGCACCAAAACTGAATCCCTGATAAAGACTTGGTCAAGGTCTCCAGCTGCGTATTCGTTTTCACATCAACGCCATCCCGCAGACACTGGCATTTTTTATCACAACTCCTCGACCAAACAACTCCGTGTCGTCATTGATATAAATGTATCCGGTTAAAGTCGTTCAATTATCAAATTCACTTATATTATTTCAAAATCTGGAGCAAAACTACGTTTGCTGGAAAAATTAAAATAACCACAGAATATTATCACGCGCCCTATGTGGGAATCTCCGTCCATCAAATTTATGAAAGAGTGCCAGTCCGAAACACAACACAATATTAATCAAGTCCAATCATCAGAAAAATATACCCCACATGGGTAATGAAATATCTGTACGTACATGTATGTATGACCCGCGCACATCTACCACCAACACTATCGGTCAAAAAAACAATAAAATACACTCAAACAGCACAAACTGTGCCAGTACTCGACAGTATTTTGCTTTTTGCTTTTCTTTTAACGTCAGGTACTCGACAGAATGAGAAAGCACGCCTCCTGGATGACTATAACGATCACAAAAAGTTGTAATGTCTTCAAATTAGACGTGCCTCGTGTAAACGGTGGTCAGCGTGCGGGCATCAAAATACAACTGACTCGCTAAGCTGACCACGTGACGTTATACCATCCTTGGCTAGGCGAAATTAATTAGTACATTGGCCAAGGCGTGGATCTAAAAATTTTTACAATAAAGGAAGTTTACAAGCATTTAAGTCTTATAGAATCCTCTACATAAATACCCGCATTAAATACATAAATACAATTATTATTCTAATAATTGTTGTTTTCTCAGTCTACACATGTTATATACATAACATTTTTATGTGAAGGACATAAAAAATGGAGCTTGAGAAAATATTTGACGATTGATCTTAGAATATTAAAGCGAAGAACTTTCAAGTTAAATGCATCTAAAATCCTTTTAATCAATTTAAAATTTAATAAACATTGTTAGCATACAGTGAGTGTATATATATATTTTAAATTGACAGTATAAGTAGAGTAATTCGTTGTTTAATGTGGAAGAATTTAGAATGCATTCTGAAAAGATTCGAACTACATCTAGAAATTGAAATACATTTACATTATTTATAATAGTTTTCTTTGTTTCATTTAAATTTATATTCAATACTCAAATATGACATAATTTCTTTGAAATACACAACATTTTTTTTTAAAACTGTGAACATTCAACAGTATGCAACTTTAAATGCAAACTACCCCTTATCAACGTAGAAAAACATAAACATAATGTAATTGCAAACACGCGAGCGGACATATACAAGTACATTTAATCATGTTTTTCTTTCCTCTCTAAAACTGTAGTCTTAAAGTTTTGTTTGTAATCACGAATACGTTTTTAAAATAAATCATCAAAACTTATATACTATATACGTGCAAGGATGACGACCAAGGACTCGAAAAATACAATGTAGTAAGTTTTTCCCCAATAAGAAATTTATCCTTTAATGAATTTTGTTTCATTTCCTTTATTGCATATTCTTGCGTAAAAGAATTTTATTTAAAATATAAAATATCAATGCGATGGTGGCGGGACTATCATTTATTCATGAAACAATACAAGAATTTTTTTTTAAATTGTGTTACAGCGGGAAGTGGAACTCTCTCAAATTAAGGGTTGAAAAGGTTAAAGATTTTTCTACACTACTTCAAATCTATATTATTTCCTGTATTTACATACATACTTTTGATACAATCAAATATTCTGTATTTGTTCATCATACAGATTAGATCTAAAATTCAGGTGCAACTCAGAGCTTATCTATAAAAGAAAAGATATGCAAATATTGGTAAAGGATATACATCACAAGTCATTCCCTTGTAAATTTAGGATTTATTTTGTGATTAAAAATAATCTTAAATAGACATTTGAATTTTGATTTATCCTGGTGTTGCTATACACTTTTTACAGGTTATGAGACAGTCTCGAATATATGGTTACTGAAGCACCTTTATTTTGATCCAGTACTCTAAATCAAGAGGCCAATGGGCAACTTCGCTCATCTGAGCACATTGGCTAGGAAGAAGCAGAAATCAATTCAGTATTGAGCAAGGAGGGAGGGAGGGGGTAATCTTAAATTTACACTACCTAATGATGCTTCTATATCAGTATTACTAATCATGGCTTTGCTGTTATTAAAAGAAAGAATTTTAAAGTTTTTTCCCTTATGTATTCCTATGTAAAACTCTGAAAGCTCATTGTGGCCCCACTGTACGCATCCTAAATTTAAACAAATTTGAATCTAGACTACCGGAGGATGCTTCTATAATAATATTACTGGTTCTTAAGCAGAGGACTTTTTCAAGATGAATCCTATTTATTGTTATGTAAAATGTTGACCCTCTGTTGTGCCCCCCAACCCCTGGGGAGTCATAATCTGAACAACCTTGATTCAACAATACCTAAGGTTGCTTCTGTATAAATATGACTAATAATGGCTTAGTTGTTCTTAAGAAGATTTTAAAGATATTTCCTATGTAACGTGTATGATCAGATTCTTACAAGGGATATACTGTAAATGTATTATATTTAGCGTGTACAATATTTGGCGGAAATTGATTTTTGAATAAGTTAAGCGTAGATTTGATTTAGCGCATTTCTTATATTCTTATTTATGTGTATATATGCAAGACATTTAGCTTTGTACTTGATTTAGCGGTTGCTGCATTCCGCCAAATCCGCTAAAAAGAATACACAGCCAAATTAATACGTTTACAGTATAGGTTTTCCTTTAACTCTGTCTGAGTTAATGATTGGAATGATTATTAAGCTATGTCTGAGAGTATATCACACAGTAATTAAATTTTCTCTTATCTAAAATGGTGACTGGGTAAGGTACTGCTTGCACCGTGTTTCTCCCCTAGGTTCCCATTGATAGATAAGAACCAGTTGTCTCAAGCTTCTTCAGATTTTTACACCCAGAACTTAAAATCAATTCTCTAGGATACTTGTCACTAGTGTTTATGACTTTTATACTTTTATTTTGCTCTTACCCTTAAGCTTTTCCATCCTCTATCCTTAAATATCCATCACACACATAATACTCTAATATTAATTTAAAGCATTTTACACTAAAAAGGATTTAAAAAGAGAAACTTTCAAAAATATAATTAACTAAGCAGTAAGTACTTAACAAAGATTGCATTGAAGTCTATGAGGCAATTTTTTGAAAATAGAAATTCAAATAATTAGAATACCAATAAATACTGTAGTGAAAAAATGCACTAAAACACATTAGAAATAGAATGACAATTTAAAATGATTTTTTTTTCTGATAAGATTTTTAAAATTGATTTTTTTATTAATTAAAAACAGAAGGAGATCACTCTTACCAAAATTCAAGGTCATAAATTAGGACACATCCCACCCTTACGTGCTAATAGAAATAAATGCGAATTATGTCTAAATATACTGAGTATTCAACACCTGCACATCTATATTCAATTTCATTGAATCTTTTGCTATTAGGATGGAATACCTTAACTTCTTTCTTGCTGATTCATCATTCAACTTCTTCGGCTACCTTCTGAATGTCTGACTTTCCCAAAGCTTTTCCTTATATACCCTTAGGCTAGTCCATTCCAAGGGTTGTCAGGTCATTCTACTATATCTGAAGTCTTCAATGCGATTTACTCAAATGCTTCTTAACCATTACATCTATATATTCCTATGTAAACCTTGACCCACTGTTGTGGCCCTGCCCTACCCCAGGGGTCATGATTTGAACAAACTTGAATATGCACTGTGTTGCGCCTGCATAGCAAACCTTTAGTGTTGTTTAATAGAGTGTATGTTTCATAGTTATGTTTACGTTATAGAACTAAAGATGCATGTTTACACTTGGAACAACAAACGTCTGTGCTTAATCTTGATTACGTGGAATACGTTTACCTTCAGTGCATATTTAAGCATATGTTCCTTTCTAAATAGTTTCCTTAGAATTATTATGAATTTTTGATTAATTAATTAGAAGTCTTGTAGTACTCGGTTATTGAAAGATTTATTTATTACCGGCATTTCGTTATATGATAACTGGAAATGCTTAATATTCAGTAATTGCGGAAACTGTATGGTAGAGATGAATATATCCGGATTGTTAGCAGACGAGTAGTTTCTGGATATATAAATCATAAGCTTAAAATAAAATTATAGATATATAAAATAGATCTTTTGGAGCATTATAAGTAGGTTGGATAATCCTAGTTTATTGATAAAAGTATTGTTTTTGGAATTTTACATTCTACGTATGACGTAGTCGCAGCATCACTGCGTCACAGTATAAAAGCAGCAAACTCGAAGCAGCGTTGTCAGATCCTTTGCAGAGAATTTAGAAAGAACATCTAGATCGGTGTCAGTCGATGTCAGTCAAGATAAAGGTAATCTCATATTTTAGATAAGTTAGAAAATTAGTTTTAGAGTTTCTTAGCCTATTTAGAAATAGCAAATTAAAATGTGAATTCTTTAGGAAATATTTGAGAATTTATTGTTTTAAAGTATTCAAATATTGACTACTCGGTTTGGGATTCTGAACCAAAGTTTGTTTCTTAATTTATTAGAATCAATTTAAGTATTATGCAAATTTAGAATAATTTATTCCATTGTTATTGAGAATTTAGCTAAAGTTAATTGACGGAGCATTTTGGCACCGGCGATACCGAACACAGTAACACAGTGCACCTGGTTGCACCGAGCACCGAGTAGTCTCGAGCACATGGTAGCACCGAGTAGCCCCGAGCACCGACTCGGATATTAGACCATTCTAAGTTGCATAGGTTATAATTGATGGTTGGAATTAGCACAAGAACTTTCCTATCTACGCATGACATGCTAGCATAGGAGGGGGGGGGGTGGACTTTTTGTTATTAAGAAGTAGAAATTTGGATTTCTACTTTTTGATTATAGTATCAGAGTTCCTGATTCTGCCTGTATAGTTATACATAGCAGTAGCAGCAGATAGCACCGAACATCTTGAAGCTCCGAAAACCGAGAAGTAGTACAGAACACCTAGTAGCACCGGATACCTTGTAGGCTTGTAGCACCGGAAACTGATTAGCACCGAACTCCAGGTAGCACCGAGTACCGAGAAGCACCGAACATCGAGAAGCACCGAGCTCCGTAGAAGTTCGGCAGTATACTTACTATGGATGAGATATTTTTAAATATTTATTTAACTTTATTGTCTTTGATGCTTTAATAAATTATGTATTGATGCTATAATAAATATATGTATTAACTATATATATTTCTTTTCTTTATTAAAACTAGGTACCTTCGAACCCAACTATTGTAACGTGCCTCATACGTACCAGGTTGATGGCAGCGAATTTATATTTACTTATAAAACCCAAAACGTTACAACTACCTGGGGATACTTCTGTATTAATATGATTCATAATGGCATAGCTGTTCTTGAGAAGAAGATTTTTAAATGTATTTCCTATATATTCCTAACTTTGACCCCCTCTTGTGGCCCTGTCCTACCCCCAAGGGGTCATGATCGGAAAAAACCTGAATCTACACTACCTGAGGATACTTCTGTTATAATATGACTGATCATGGCTTTGCTGTTTTCGAGAAGAAGATTTTTTAAAGACATTTCCTATATATTTCTTTGTAAAAATATGACCCCTCTTGTTGCCCCGCCCTACCCTCGGGGGCTATGATATGAGCAAACCTGAATCCGAGTATATAATAAAGCTTTCACATAAGTTTATCTTCTCTTGCCCAGTGGTTCTTGAGAAGAAGGCTTTTAAAAAGTGCCACCAAATTTTCACGCATTCTTAATTATCCCCCTTTGAAAGAGGGCGTGACACTTCCTGTGAATAAACTGTGAATAAAAATTCCCTTCCCTGCTTTGAGGCAAGTTTGGGTGAAATTAGCCCAGTGGTTCTTGAGAAAAAGTCTAGAACAGACGGAGGCCGGACACTCTTTGATCAGAAAAGCTCACTTGAACATTCAGCTCAGATGAGCTAAAAAAAAAAAAAAGCTACAAATTTCCGGAGGCGTTTAATTAGCATAAATCCTTAACTTTCAGGATGTAAAATGCATCCTTTATATTTAAGAAAAATGGAAAATTTGATTTGTATGAATAACAATTATTAAAACTCAAATGCAGGAAATTCAGAGTTGAGAAAACAAAACCAACGCACCAGTGCCGTCAGTTCGTGTTCAGTGATGTGTGAAGAGTTAACTAACTGAATACAAGTGGTTAAACGCAAACATTAACAATTACGAGCTCTTGCCCATGTTTATAAATACAAATGTTTGACGTAATGTTTAGAAGATTGTCGTTGTGACTGAATTTTAAGAAAAATTCATATTAGTTCATTTCATTAAACTAAAGTTATTTACATGTAAATGTATGATTAAAAGTATAAATTCAGAATTGTAAACAAAACAGCAATAAAAGTGTGTCCAGACCCCTTTAATAAACATGTTATATTTTTGTTGTTGTTATACTGAATGTATTTAAAATGCATTTAAAAGAAATCTTCACGGTTATGTAAGGCCACCCTTAAAAAAGGTTTGTTTGGAATTGCCCCTTGGGAGGATTCAGACCCATGAGGGAGGGAGGGAAATTTTTTTTTTCAAAATTAAAGTGAAATTAAAAATTGATGATAAATATCTCAATAAGGGATGAACACATTATTTTCTTTCTTTTTGTAAAGGGAATCTTCTATCACCCAGGATTCCACTTTTGCTTAGATCCTACACTTATTAAGTGATTGGTCGGCACATGTCGTAACAGACCAAGAATTAATTGATTAAAAATATCTTCTTATTTTTGGTCAATAAAATTTTTCCAGGAGGGGTCATTTCAATGAGGCGGGAGGCAATTTCCAAACAAACAATAATTTTATTTGGACCTAAGCGCAAACATTTTACGGAGTAAACATTTTTGAACTGTCTTGATGCATTTTCAACCGTTGTGATCTACAGTACATGTTTTATTACCCAAAGGCTGTGGTTTATGCACCCAGTTGGCTTAAAAACTTTAATAAAATCGTTTTAAACTTATCATGTTTGACTTTTTAGCATGAAAGTATATTAGCAAGTATGTTTCTTAACATTTGTTGGCTGAAATAATCATACCTGTTAAGTGTGCATATCATTTTAAAGAACTTCCGTCAGCTAAAACATTTCCTCGTATTTTTTTCTTTACACTGAATAGAGTAATAAAGTTTAAAGTCAATATTTTCTGTTTTACAGAAACTTGCACAGCACATCAAATAAGACGGAGTAAATGTTCAAAACAAAATGTTTGATCAAAAATGGAATGCAAATTGCCTTATTTTTAAAGTAATATCACTTTATCTAGTAGTTGGTTGTAAGTATATACTATACAATAGAAAAAAGTAAACACTTATTGCGATTGGATGTGTAAATTATAAACGCTATTCATATTATCAGTAACTAAGTAAAGTTTATTCTAGTTTCAGTATCCCAGAATCCGACAAGCCGTGGTGTTTACACCTGGATTCATAATTGTACACTTAATGTCAACTGGAGCTCTGAAAATGAAATCAAAGGATGTGTTCTGTATACGTATCGCTTAAAACTCTTTCAGAATGATACAGAAGAAAGAACAATTGATACAACAGCCTTGATGTATTCTAAGGAGGGAATCCTTTCCAATTCTGTGTACCGAGTGGAAATCACGCCCGAAATGAACTGTAATGGCAATTACACTGAGCACAAAACAAGGATAAACACTATCTCGGCATTCCCAGGTATTTGAATCTCTACTATTGATTACAATGATGATATTGATCCTGAAGTTGACTCATTTTATAAATTCAGGATTTAAGTTGAAAATATCGTTGTCGTATGTTTTATTGGAGATCACTGTAAGGTACTTTTGCCAAATTATTTCTGTCAATATTGTCTGTTCTTTCCTATTCTTTTTAGAGCTATAATTGTTTACATATCCAAACAGCAGTTTCTATTGCTTATCTCATTCCTCATCTCCTACAATATGAAGGATATTAAATTTAGTTATTATGGGGGTCATCATTCAAAATCATATATTAAGCTAATAAGGAAAAAAAAAACATAATTATGTGTCAAATATTTATCTCCGTTGAAATATACACACAATGCATAATGTTTAAATATTTTCAAGATATGAGATTTTAAAAGGTTTATATTGATATTGATTTTCAATGATAAGCACACTATTTATTTTACAAAACCTTAGTGAACACAGTACTGTAACCGATGATTATACGCGACATTTTTTTTTCAATTCACGATTAGCCTATAGATGATTAATTAATATCCGCGACTGGGTTTCCCTATTTTATAACCCTTTTAAGTTTTTCCATTCCATTTCTAAAAACTACAAAATTTGTGACGGCTTTACGTGAGCAACGAATATGTGATATGTGGCCAATAGAGCGTAGAAGTGTGAATTCTTATTTTTTAATTCTGCAAGTGGTAATCCAACTTATACCCATAGCTCCCTTTCTTAGCAGGAAATTCTTAAAAAACGTATGTCAATTTTAAATATTTTTTAATATTCCCAACAATCAAAATGAATTTGAATTACCATACCTATACTGGATTCCAAAACTCCATAAAAATCCTTACAAACAAAGATTCAATGTGGGATCCAGTAAATGTTCTACCAAGCCTTTATCTTTACTCCTAACTAAAATATTTACAGAAGTGAAGGAGAAACTTCAGGAGTACTGTACAACATTATATTCGAGAAGTGGTGTAAATCAGTTCAACACTTTATACAACCATTCCTCATGATAAATTTAAGTCCAGGCATTTTGACATCGTAGACAGATGCTATTTAATAGAAATGGTACTCGTAAATACACTTATCTTGTCATTAATGTCATTTGCAAAACTATTTGTCAAAAAGCATTCTGATTGTACACACAAGTACTCTAAGTTGATATTAAAAAGATGTTTGAGTTTCTGATTCACAATATATATGTAGTTTTTGTAGATCAGGTCTTTAAACAATCTGTTGGAATTCCATGGGTACCAATTACGCCCCCTTATTAACAGACCTATTTTTGTATTCATATGAAGCCAGAATTTATTCAAAAACTTCTATATGAGAACAAAAAAACACTTGCTGTGGCCTTCAACTTGACATTTAGATAAATCAACGACGTATTATCAATTAACAATAGATATTTCCATTCATATGTCGACTCGATATATCCCAGTGAGCTTAAAATAAAAGAGACTACAGAGTCTGACACATCTGTTTCATATCTGGATATTTTACTAGAAAAAGACTGTAATGGTAGCCTATCAACAAATCTTTATGATAAACGTGATGACTTCAATTTTTCAAATCGTCAACTTCCCTTTCTTATGTAGCAATATACCCTTATCACCGGCATATGGGGTTTTTGTCTTCCAGTTGATTCGATACGCAAGAGCATGCTCTACTTATGCTTACATATGCTTGTTTACTTACAGTCAAATGCTGACTGACGTAAATAAATGAATAAATAATACCCAGGAACAGAGAAGATAACTTTTCAAAGAATTAATACATTTTCCCTATATAATCAATAGAGCCCCACCTTAACACAAGAACCGCTGACCAGGGGCCATGAAATTCACTTTGGGAAGAGGCATTCTTGCTCATCATAACTATGTACTTACTTAGTTTGTTTTATACAGAGGAACAGAGAAGATTTTTAAAGAAATAATGCATTTTCACCATATAATAAATAAATTCACAATTTTGGAAGAGGCATTCTTGCTCATCATAACTATGTACTCAGTTTGTTTAATACCCAGGAACAGAGAAGAAGTTTTTTAAAGAAATGATGAATTTTCACTATACAATCAATAGAGCCCAACCTAACACCAGAACCCCTGATTCGGTGACCATGATATTCAAAATTTCGGTGGCAGCCTTGCTTGTCATAACCATGCATGTACATGTAGTACATCTACCAAAACCCAGGAACAAAGAAGAAGAAATGAAAAGAATTTTCACTACATAGTCAATAGAGCCCTCACCCCTACACAGAACCCCTGATCCAGGGGTCATGATATTCGAAATTTCATCAGAAGCACCTTTGCTCATCATAACCATACAGATAGTTTTTTTTGTTTAATATACACGGGGAGAGAAGAAGCCTTTTAAAGAATATATGCAATTTCACTATGTTAATAAAGCCCCATCCTAACTTCTGAACCTCTGACCCTGGGGCCATGAATTTCACAATTTAGGTAAAGGACTCTGTTATAATCATGGTTGTCTGCAGTTAGAGTCATAACGATAGCTTGCTGTTTGATGTCCAGGAGTAGAAAAGAAGATTTCTTAAAATTGCGTTTTTATGGTTTTGGCCCCACCCCTCAGGCATCAGGGGGGCAGGGACCATGAAATTCACAATTTTTGCCACCCTTCGCCCAAAATCTATACATAATTTGTTGAAATTGGATAAGCGGTTCCACAGAAGAAGCTGAAAATATTCAAAAGTTTACGACTGACGAACGATGCACGCCGACGGACGAAAACAGATAGCAAAAGGTCACCTGAGTGACTCATGTGAAATAAAAATGTTGGATAAATACATTGTTCCTTTAAAAAAGTCAGTAGTACCCATGATATTTTATAAATGCAGCTCTACTGATCGCGAATTGCTTTTAATCCAAGATTTGATAGCTTAGGGATTGGTATTCAGTAAGTGGCAGATCACTCTTCTTGCAGTATATATATATTTACCACTCGATTGTATTTGCAAGATACAAAACGTTAGATTTTTACTTCATTACTGCAAAATCATTATAATTTTAAGTATTTTAGCATTGAATTCTTAATATTGGATGTCGTCGGTCGTATAACAGCACCTTGATAGGTCGATAAATTGAATACCGCATTATGATAGTTCAACGTTTATATTTACATATTCTCTTATTTAATCTTAAATTCATTCATCTCATTAATTTAGCACCTTTCAGAGCTGGTGGTAAATAGACGAAAGGGCCATTTTGACGTTGAAAGTTAAAAATCGCAAATGAATATCCGAGGGGGAAAATGAAAAATTAATTTTAAACGTACAATCGTTATATTTTAACAACAATTTAATAGGGTAATGGTTTTTAATGAAATGGAGCCAAAACAATTTACATTCTGGTGTTCCTAGTATATCGAAAGTGTATGTAAGTGTATTTATCCTTCAAAATCATACAGCCAATCTGAGTGGTTTAGAGTATACATGTGACGTGCGAAGAGACAATTCGTGATCTCTCCCTCACGCGCAGGGTGACAACTGTGTCGTCTCCCTTCAAAAGTTAAGACAATGAAATTGCGCAAGCGAGTGTGCAGAGTGACAACTGTGTTGTCTCCCTTTAGATTAAAATATAGTGTCGTAAGCAAGATATATATGCAAAACTTCTAACGGTGACGTCAAAGTTGTCTGTTGACATATTTATCTGTTTGACACAATTATATGGAATCCGAGCAGTGGATAAGAGAACACAAAAGGTTTATGTGACATTTTCTACTCATATTCTGGGGATATGGAAATTTAGACATAATAGAAAAAGTTCACTTGAAATTTCTTAAATTTATTCTTAATCTTAAATCTAGTACCCCAAATTGTATGGTGTATGGAGAAACAGATAGATATCCACTGTCAATATTTATAAAATTAAAACTGGTTATGTGCTTGGCAAAAATTTTAACAGCCCATGACAGTTAACTTACAAATGTGATTTATTCATAATTTTATAGGTGTTGTATGGATGGGTCTTTTGTACACCCATAGATAAAATACTTTATTCTTGTGGATTGTGTTATATATGGACAAGTCAAACATTTCATAGCTTTAACTGGCTCAAGTCAATTATTTAAGAAAAAATCAATTTGAACAAGAATGGAGAAGCATTGTTGATTGTTCACCCAAGTGTATTAATTAGAGAATTTTCAAAACAAACTTTGGTTTCGAAAATTATTTGCTGAATTTACTAAAAGATTGAAGAGTTACACTTACAAAACTACGAACATGTAATCATCATTTGCCAATTGAAACAGGTAGATGGAATAATATTGATAGAAATTTAAGAATATGTAGCATTTGTGATTGTAAAACTATTGGTGATGAATTTCAGTATGTTATGAAATGCAAGTACTTTTCGAATGATAGAAAAATATTTCTCCAAAAAAGATATTGTAAAAATTCTAACACTTTCAAGTTTAAAACTTATGAACACAAATAATGTAGAAATACAAAAATCATTGTCCAAATTTATAAAGAAAATTTTCAAAACTGTTTGTCCTTGAATCCTCCATATATATAACTGATTATATGACAGTATTGTTTATTTCATTCTATTTCTTTTTTCTTTATATACATGTCTATTTTTTTTTACCCTTGACTGTAATTTTTGTTTGTATATATGTATCTCTTGTACCAGTGATCTGGTTTAGAGAGAAATAAAGAATAGAATATTAATAACTTAGATCCTTCAGGATAATAAAACAATCATAGACTGTTGAAAAGGGAGTCATCACCAATTATCAGGTCTGAGTAGGGTTCCTACCCGAGGGTGCTGATAATTGGTGATATCCCCTTCTAAACAACCCATATTTTCTACCGCGGCGTGGCAAGGTTTCTTGTGTGTTATAGGGGATTGGAATTCATTAAGAAAAATACACTGAATATAAATATTAACTATATTTGAATGCCAACAAAGAAAACGGTAACATCATATCAATTCTGAAAACATCCACTATACAACTTGCCTCCAATCACTGTCCCACATACGATCATGATATTTATGTGAATAAAATATGACATTGGCAGTGTGACGTTAAATATCCGCGAGCTTTAGTTACTCGCGAATCTCTCGGATATTTCTAGCACGCGTAAAAAATTGGTTTACAGTTACTTTTACATCTATGCATGAGAAGAAAAATGTCACTAATATAATAATCAATTCATGTTTTAGAAATGCAGACAAAAAATATCACCAAAATTGTATCAGAAAATGATGTATTAGAGTGTTCCCTTACGGGAGCTTACCATCCACTGAGTTTTACCTGGCAGCACTTGATTGGACCAGATGAAACCATTGTGAGAAATTTCACAACGTCACTGGTCAGACTCCGAAACGTATCATATAAAGACGTGGGGGTGTACAACTGTACGGTTCAATACAAGCTCTGTGGAACATTAAACCAACAGATGACATCAAGTGGCTCCATTGTCTTCAACGTCAAAGGTAGGAACAACTGTGAACCACCTTTCCTTCGCGTTGATAACTTTCTAGGTTTTCGGGTATCCCAAAAATGTTTTGGTGAACGAGTTTAGAGCTGGTTTTTCAATTTATTAATATATGCATTCTCTGTATAAAGTTTTGTCATTGCGTTCAAATGCATTATTAATTCGGATTAAATTTAAAAAAAAGAATGTGAATTTTCAGACTTACTAATTTTTCATTTTTACAGGACCACCGTTCATAGAGACTTCTATAGGCACTCTTACTCTAAAACCAGGACAAAACATAACAGTAACCTTAAAAATTATATCATTTCCAGCACCTTATGACCAAGTGATCATCAGAAGTCAAGGCAACAATTACGTTAATAATACTGTAAATTACCAAAATACATTAGTGCCACTGAAAGCTTATGGAAAGACAATTGAAGTGGAGGGATATATGGCGCGCCTTACAATGCTGAATATTTCAGAAATGTGGTTTGGAACAAATACCATTATCGTGTCTAATAGCTTTGGAAATCATTCGACCAGTTTCATTATACAGCATTCCTCAGAAAATCATATCTATAATTTCATAGGTATACTACATTAACATATATAGCGACAAATCTCATGTAAAATTAATATCGATCACGGATGTCTGCAACTGATAAATCTACGGGGGGGGGGGGGGGGGGGGAATCAAATCTTAACATAAAGAAACAAAATATTGCGATTAATTGCAAAAGGAGAGGTTTTGGAATTTTGTTGTTGTTTGGGGAATATTAAACGCTTGGGCTTTGGGATTTTGATATAGTTGGGAAATTATCAGGATAGTCTATTTCTCTCTCTTTTTAGCTCACATGAGCTCAAGTTAGCTTTTCTGATCAAAGAGTGTCCGGCGTCCGTCTGTCGTCTGTAAACTTTTCACATTTTCGACTTCATCTCAACAACCAATGGGCCAATTTCAACCAAACTTGCCACAAAGCATCCTTGGGTGAAGGGGAGTCAAGTTTGTTCACAGACAGTGCCTCGAGATATTTAAGAATTCTTGAAAATTTGTTGGCATCTTTTAAAAATCTTCTCAACCACCACTGGGCAAGAAAAGATGAAATTACATACTCTAGATTCAAATTTGTTCATATCAACACCCCCGGGGGTAGGGCGGGGCCACAAGAGGGGTTAAAAGTACCATAGGAATATATAGGAAATATCTTCTTCTCAAGAACAGCTAAGCCATAATTAGACATATTATTACAGAAGTGTATTTTTCCTCTACAGTATTTATTGATATTCTTATTATTTGAATCTTTATTTTTAAAAAATTGCTTCATAGACTTCAATGCAATCTTTGTTAAGTACTTACTGCATAGTTAATAACAGTTTTTCTACTTTCTCTTTGTAAGTTCTTTCCTAGTGTAAAATGCTTTTTAAGTTAATATCAGAGTATTATGTATGTAACATTTAAGAATAGAGGATGGAAACCCTTAAGGGTAATAAAAAGTTATATTAACACCAGTGGCAAGTATCACAGGGAATTATGTTAAGCTCTGGGTGTAGAAAATCTTAAAAAGATTGAGGAGATAGCTGGTTGTTATCTATCAATGGCAATGGGAACCTAGGAGAGAAACACGGTGCAAGTAGTACCTTACCCAGTCCCCACCTCTAGATAAGAGAAAATTTAATTACTGTACTGTGTGATATACCCTCAGACAGAGATGTCTTAATAATCATTCCAATCATTAACTCAGAAAGAGTAAAAGAAAATCTATATATCCTTTGTAAGAGCCTGATTATACACCTTACATAGGAAACATTGAAAGTTGTTCTTCTCAAGAACAACTAAGCCGTTATTAGTCATATTAATACAGAAGCAACCTTAGGTATTGTAGAATCAAGTTTGTTCAAATTATGACCCTCCAGAGGTTGGGGGTACAACAGAAGTTTTGCATAAGAATATATAGGAATCATCTTGATAAAAATCAACAGCAAAGCCATGTTTATTAGTCATGTTATTTTAGAAGCATCCTCAGGTAGGGTAGATTCAAATTTGTTCAAAATTTAAGGAGGGTAGGGTGGGGTCACAATGAGCAATTAGAGTTTTACATAGGAATACATAGGAGGAAAAATCTTTGAAATTCTTCTGTTTAAGAACAAAAAATAAAGCCATGATTAATACTATTGATATAGAAGCATCCTGAGGTAGTATAAATTTAAGTTTAAACCTCCCCCTCACCTAAAACTTTTCTATACTGAACTGATTTCTGCTTCTTCCTAGCAAGTGTGCTAAGGTGGGCGATGTGGCCCACGGGCCTCTTGTTTAAATAAACAATTTTCTGATATTTAAAGTGGGTCAGTTTTTTTTAAAAAGAGGGCGGGGACCTCATAATTGTGAAAGGCAGTTGTCTTTTATATAAAAACGTAATCATTTTCAAATGCACCTCCTCACTTCCCCCAAAAAACATACACTAGGACTGTCTGGCAGAAAACCATTTTCTTTAAACTTTTTTCATATCCTCCTAAAACTTCAGCAAGACTAGTGTAAAAAAAAAATCAAGCGCAGAACCTAATCACCCCTTCTTACATATTGTTATTTCTCTAATATTTGTCTCCAATGTCATATACATTAGGGTATATTCTAAGTATTGAATACCTTGATTTTGCTAAAAAAAAAAAAAAGATCTTTGTAAGAGAAAAATAGGTTAATGAAATCAAATCATTTGAGTGACGTTATTGTTATGACTATAAAGTCTGTGTTTTATTTTTTTGCCTCTGTGTGTGTGTGTGTGAGTGTGTGTGTGTGTGTGTGTGTGTGTGTGTGTGCGAATAGGTAGGTAGGTATTTAAAAGATGGGTTGACCGTAGACAGAGAAAAAAACTTGGAATGGCCTTTTGAAAAAAATCGTTGACTTAATAAAAATAATTTTCATGTCCATTAAAGTGGAATTATTTTTCAAATAAAGAAATAAATAAATTCAAATTTATAAACAAAACGACAAAAAGTGTGTCTTATTTCAATCACTTTATCGACTCAATATTATAACTCATTAGGTTTGTTAGTGACCGTCAGACTTTCTACGTAAACATTTCAGTCTGAGGGAACTTTTTTTCTTATGTATCTTTTAGTTAAAGTTCTGAAGGAAAATATGTATCTTCTGGCTGGAATTGGAGGAGGGATTCTCGTTTTGTTCATCATCGTATTGGTTATTACTTGCAAGAAGAAAAGTAAGTCTGACCTTTGATTCTATTTCTAATAACTATAATATGATAAAGATTTGTATTCAAAGACATAAACATGTGCAACATGTTTTTATTTCAGAAGGAAAAACTAACCTTTCATTAAACAGCGATACGTGAGTATTCTAGAAAGTAGCATTTTAATTGAAATAATCAATGAATGGCTGATCCCCTCTTAAAAAGTATACAAACATTTTTTTTTAGGTTTGTTTGTTTGTTATTTAGCATCCCTTTCGAGAATGTTTCACTCATATGGAGACGCCACCATTTGCCGGTGGAAAACTGCAAATTTTGAATTTACTCGGCACTCAAGGCCATTGAGCAGTGAGGGATCTTTTTCGTGCAAGCATCTACTGCGACACGGGACCTCGGTTTATGCGATCTCATCCAAAGGACCGGTCTCCACGTCCCACAGTGGGATTCGAACCCGCGACGTAAGGATCAACTCCTTACTCTGCGACTCTAGCACGCGGGCGACAATATACAAACATGTATATGAGATCAAATTAGGCCAGTTTTAGGTAATGCAGACCAAGGAGGAAATATTCCTTTTCGGAGAAGTTGGTTTTGTTTTGTTCTACATACCATGTGAGAATTAGACATCACCAGCTTTAGGCAAAGTTCCACATATTTTGACCTATGCACGGATCTTAAGGTCTAAGATGAGAGGGTTCTTCATTGTGCCAGCGCCTACTGCAATACGGGGCCTACGTTGTTAAGATCATATTCAATTATTAGACGTCTAAAGAACAAGGTACGGTTTCCATACAAATCTTGCCCGCTGTTTTTTCTTAAAAATGAAAGTGGTGTAAAAAATTTAAATTCATGCTTTCTGAATCATTGAAATTCCATGCAGAAAGATCATACAAATTATTTTTCTCACATGACCTTCTAAATGCTAATTGTGACGTCATAAACTTGAGCATTTTCCTGTAAATTCTTAAAACGTTGCAAAAGACACCAATTTTCAATGGAATTTTCTTTCAGATAATATTGTCCACAGGCATCGCCCACAAAGATTTTGAGATATGTGATTTTTTGTAGAATTTTACACAACATATCTGAAAATTAAGGTAGGCAACGGCTGTGGACACTATTTTCTTAAGGAAAATAACCCTTCAAATGGGTCATTTTGAGGCTCTTTCTGTTTAAAATAGAGAAATACTTTAAAAATTAATGACCTCATATTTCCAGAATGGTACTCCTCCATGCCATATTCTTTCCTGATTTATCAGTCATATACTCAACTAATATTTGAGCCAGTTTCAAAACTGTTTGAAAACATTAAATTTTAAGGGCACAATAAAGCTAAAACTGTACCTTCTTCTTTGTTGCGGCACTAGATGCGTGATTTGAGCAAGCGTCCTAACCATTGTCCTAACCTGGCTATAGTGATCGGTGCTACCTATTATAATTTCCTTGGTACACAAATGAAAAGATCTAAAATGTCTGATTTGAATTTATCCCTTCTAAGTGTGTTCTTCTAGATAAGTTTCTATTCGATTTAATTTGTTCAATATTTTTATATATCTTCTGGATACTTTTGTTTTAGTAAGCATTACGAAGAATCGGGAGTTGCAACAGTAGGTGAACGGATGTATTCAAGACCCTTTTCGTTGAGCAATACGAAAAAAGAAGAAGGTAATTATTGAAACTCTGTACATTTCATATCGTCGTGCTGTGGAATAAGTTGACAATGATGATGATACTGATCCTAATTTGTGAAGTCTGAAGTAAACATGTTTGCTGTGGCTTAATGGTAAAACTTAATCTGTATCTTAACTTAAACATCGGTTAGTATAAAATGATTTACCATTATCAGGGTTTGTCTGTGGTCAGACTAATGATTTTTTAATTGCTTTGTGACCCTATTTTTATGATTTTTTTCCCCAGTCAAAATACAAGAGCCCAGATTTGACTTAGAATATCGTTCATATTTATTTAGCAAAAAAGGTCAGTTGATTGGTTAGTTTTTGTATTTCTGCGAAAAATGTTTTGCTTTATCCACAGCTAGACATCATACTGTATATGAAATGCCGGCCTTTACTTAAATTTTGTTTAAGGCTTAAGGTTATTTTATCATGTCGATGTCAAAATTATTGTGGCGAAAATTTAAGTACAGTGTACTAAGGACCCATTTTTGATGCCTCGCAAACATCAATTGGTTATGATAGGCCACAGAAAATTAACAATAAGGAAATACGCTTCTCGAATTGAATTTTATCATATTTATACCATATTAATTAATGTAATCGAATTCATAATCTATAGGGAAATGACATAGGATCTTCATATAAAGCACTTCATTCATTCTTCGAACAACTTGTTTTTTCTATATTTTTCGAATTTCAAAAAGGTCAACCAAACATTAAATAGCCTCGTTGTGACGATGCCATGCATACGAAGTAGAATTGCGATCGTTTATATTCCTTTTTAAGACGCAAAATAGATAGTTACTTGTATTAGAAATGCTTTGGTGTGTTGGATGGGATATTTTACAGCTTACACCGTGTAAAATATGAGTCAATCTAGGAAGTGAATGTTAGATATGGTTTAAGACAAACCGCTTTTGTTTCAACACATGTGAGGTCTAAAAAGATTTAAACTTTAAATTGCGTATAAAGTGCAGATATCTTTATTGAAAAGAAATATTTTAATGTTATGTGCACTTATTGGAAAAAGGAAAAGAAAACCATATGACACGTGTATGCAATAAAAGATGTTGCTAATAAAGTTAATAGCCATTCAATGACGACCACCAAGAAATTTTGTGAATTAACAGAGACACCCATCTTACTGCAAAAATGGAAGGTTTGTTAGCAACATTTTTACTTCAATTTAGCTTAATGGAATGTAAAACAAAAATGCACTAGTAGATACATGTCTTTCTCAGTATCTTGTATGCAATCTCTAGAGTCGGACATGGAATGCTCAATTTAAGAAAGACCAATAACTATATACATGTAAAGCATAGCACTGTGCACTAAAATGTCAATTAAGGGTAATGAAAGCAGAGTTTCAATGAGGAGCATAATAATACTAAATTTTACCTTCCTTATTTACAGGGAAACAGAAGTTGCCAAGGGCACTTATTTTTATGCATGCATCAATATTCCTTGTACCATCTTAACTCTGGTTGTAATTGGATAATCAAAATTTCATTTTTTTTGTCATAGGAAAGGGATACTTCAATCATTGTTAAGCAAGATAATACAATGCATAATGAGGTGAAAGAGAACAATTAACAAATACAATACAAGGAACATTTTCTGTTAGCTACTTCAGCACGAGAAATATCAGCACCTATAATCATTATCACAAGTATCAGCCAAGAAAACATCGTTATTGCCAGCAGGATAACTAGAAGTACTAGCACATGCATTATTAACATTCAATTCAGTGGGAACCCCCTTTTTTTTTTTTTTTTTTTTTTTTTTACAAAGAATTTGTACTGAAAGAAGCTCGACCCCCCTTCCCCACGGAATAGGATTTTCGGGTTTTGACAATTTTCTTTTTTGTTCTTCTTTTTTTTTGGTTGTCAAGTTGTTTTCAGGTTTGGAATTTTTTTTCTCTTACAATTAGTCCTCCCCCCACTTTCCATGTGCTTCCGACGCCTATGTTAGACAAATTATTTCAGCACAATCTTGTATTTTGCTAACAACTGTTTGAAAACGATAAGTCTGTTCTTAATTTAAGTATATAGGAGATATACGTAGAAACCATTCGCAATTGTTTAGAAAATAAATGCTGCATCTGCCTCTTGTTGCTTACTGGCATCGATGCTTTCTTCGTTAGCATTGGTACATTTAAATCGGCATTGGGTAAAACTTGTTAATTAGGAATCATAGGATCCTTATACATGTACTTTAGTTTCTTAAAACCGAGACTCTTATATCTAATTTAAAAAAAGTTGAAATATCAGGGATAGGGAACAAACATAGCTTCCTTATAAAAAAAAATTTCCATCTATCCAAGTTCCTTACAAGCAGGTTTTATTGTATTAGTTTCAAAATTTAGTTGTAAAAATTTCAAAATTTTAAGCAAGTAATCAGCAAGCTTAATGAATTATTGAAATCATCACTAAAGAAATGAGCAATAATTGTGAAATATGAAAGATTTATGTACATTTAGAATGTTGGCAATGATAACTAAACGACTTGCAATTTACTAAGAGAAGAATGCACTAACTTGGAATAAGCCGGGCAGTAATTAAATACCTTCTCCAAAACATTTATTTACAAGGAAACTGAATATTATTCAGAATATTAAGCGAATTCACCCAATTTTGAGGATCTCAATTGGACATTGCACATTCTGACCAGGATGAATTTGATATAAAATATCTGGAACATGATTGGCGTTCAAGTATTTGATAATGAAGAACTTCCTACAAAGGGTCTAAAATAAGTGAGCTTATTCGTAGCTGTTAGGTGAAGAATGATGATGCTGAATATTTTGATTTTTAAAAAATGTTTAATAAGTCAATGAATAAAGGTTTCATTTGTACTGAATTATTTAAAGTTCTTCAATTACTGTTTGCATCATAACAATGGATACTTTTAAATTTTGAATACATTTTATAGGTGTGCATTTTCTACGCACAATAAGTTAAACCGGGAAGAGAAACCTTTGAAATACAAGTATCCTTTACACGATTCTGCTCATTTTCTCGCTATGATAGGCCACAGATTTTTTTTAAATGTCCCTATTCCATAGTAAAGAATAACTTTTGTCTTTGAAGAAATAGAACACGAGGGTAGAGGGCTATGAACTTTCCTCAGTAGCTCCCATAAGAATTTCATATTGTATACATCGTAAATATGTAGTTGAAATGTGCTTTTCAAAAATCTAAATCATTCAAAAGCGTTTCAGCTAAATTATACAAAAAATTACACAAATTATGTTTTAAGTGTTGTATTTAGGATTTAACCACAGATGGATAGTTGTTTTCATAATACTTCGCAGATTCTACAAAATAGGGATCTGAAATCAAGTAAAGAGTTTAATAACTAATATTTGACATGATCTTTATTCTACCAGACCATTACAATTATATAATAGAACAAACATATTTAATAAGTACCTCCATCCCTGTTCCACCATACCCTACTGGTAAAAATTAGAATCAAGTCAAGCAAATACTCTCGGTTGTTTGTTCAAAGTTAGAATCTCTTAACAATGGTAAAACGTGGATGTTTAAGATCATTGTTTTCATATTTTAGATGTTCAGAAATTGACTGTTCGAGAAGAGCCCATAGAACTGGAACAAAGACAGTGTGCCAGGTAAGGCATTTTATACCGAAACTGACATACATGTACATGTAGGAATTGTTTTATCCTTATCGCAATCATATTGCTGTATTTCCATCTCTAAATACATATATCCTCTTTACTTTTGTAGTATGTTCAGTTGTGATGGATTTGACGCGGATGAGTTTCAGATGGATAAAATATTGTATGATAACCACTTTGCTCCAGGATACAAATAATAAAAAATATATATGTTCAAAATTTTATGATGGCTTCACATCGGAAATGTATATTTCATGCTTATATAATAAAATTGAAATCTTATGAAAATAAACATATAATCTGAATGATGTATAAATGTAATAATTTATACAGGATTCTTATAATTGAAAATGTGCAATAATTCCTGCATATAATGTACATGTAAAAGGAAACATGACTTATTGTATTTCTCCCATTTCTAAGAAATTTTATTTAATAAATGTTATTTGAAATACAGACGTTTGATTCTTTTAAATACATACATTTATTTCTTTTTTTCTTCTGAATGAAATACTGCGAACACTGATTGAAAGAAAATGAAGGCAATTTAATGCAGATAATTGTCAGAGGCATTCTTGCTGGCATTCTTTCTCCTAAAAAATTCGATTAAGTTCGTGTAAACATCTTAAAAGACCTTTAGTCAGGGAGCTGGAAAAAATAGTTCGAGGAACTGGTGAATAACAAATATCCACATTCCATTTTTTCCATTTTGACCGATAAAGATGAACAACAGATATTTAGCAATTAGCAATCTCCTATCAGAGACAATAAGTGACTAGCTCGTTTTTTTTTTTTGGGGGGGGGGGGGGTTGTATGTATTATAATAATACAATTTTTAGCCAAAAAAGATCTGCTATTGGAATTATGAGAGAAGCCATGAATAGAGACTTTTTTAAAAAAGGGAGGGTTAAAAGCTCAGTCTTTGTTGCTAACTTGTTTTGCTAACTCACATTCTCTTCTAATGGATATTTCTTCAGATTTCTATGTCTGCAACATACTCTATAACATACCAAACACAAGAGACAAAGCTCTGAATGTCACTTGTATATTGAATCTGACCTAATGCGTACTTACTTCCTGCTAAAGCATGAAGCGTTGCTTAAGTATATGTAATACTTGTTACCACATTCGTATCTAATTTGATATACTTTCTTGTTGATACTTCTTTTATATTCGTTTCCATTCGTACAAAAGTGATTTTACGAAAGTTTTCCAAATGAAGTCTGAATATAAAGAACAGTTATCATTCTCAAAATTCCAAATAAATAATACAAATTATGAGCAGAGCCAACACGAACCCCTGAAAAAAGAGGTGGGATCAGGTGCCATGGAAGAGTAAGCATCTCCTGCCGACCGGCCAAACCCGCCGAGTGCTCTCTGCCATGCATGCTCGGGTAAACGGAAAATCCGTTGACAATTCAGTGTGTGAATAAAGACAAAACAATTTGTATGAAAAACGTCAGTCAACAAGAGTCCTATCAACAGATTGTATTTGAAAACATCCTTGTATCATCAACACATTTGCCTATAGCCGGCCTTTTTTTTAAAAAAAAAATGGAAATCTTTCTTTCGTAGAACCTGCTCTTGCATATCAAATCAACTGGTAGACATAAACTCGATATGCTAGTGATAATGGTATATTGCTATATAAGAGTAAGGGAAGTTGATGATTGAAAAATTGAAGTCATCACGTATATTATAAAATTAAGTTGCCAGTTTGCCCTCAATGTCAGTAAAACATACAAATATGAATAGATTTTTCAGACTTTTTAGCTCACCTGAGCTGAAAGCTCAAGTGAGCTTTTCTGATCACATTTTGTCTGTAGTCCGTCCGTCTATAAACTTCTCACATTTTCGACTTTTTTCCAGAACCACTGGGCCAATTTCAAACAAACTTGCAACAAAGCATCCTTTTGTAAAGGGAGTTCAAGTTTGTTCAAATGAAAGGCTACGCCCTCTTCCAAGGGGGGATAATTAAGAATTGGTAAAAATTTGGTGTAATCTTTTAAAAATCTTCTCATCAAGAACCATTGGGCAAGAAAAGTTGAAACTTATGTGAAACCTTCATTACATAGTGTAGATTCAAGTTTGTTCAAATCATGACCCCCGGGTGTAGGGTGGGACCACAATGGGGGATCAAAGTTTTACATAGGAATGTATAGAAAAAAAAATTAAAAATCTTCTTCTCAAAAACAACAGCCACAATTAGTCATATTGAGATGGAATCATCCTCAGCTAGTGTTGATTCAAGTTTGTTCAAATCATGACCCCCGGGGGTAATGTGGGGCTACAATGAACGTTGAAGTTTTACATAGAAATATATAGGAAAAATCTTTTAAAAATCTTCCCAAGAAGAACAAAGCGACAATTAGTCATATAGATATGGAATCATCCTCAGGTAGTGTAGATTCCAGTTTGTTCAAATCATGAACCCCGGGGGTAGGGTCGGGCCATAATGGGGAATTTAAGTTTTACATAGGAATATATAGAAAAAATCTTTTAAAATCTTCTTCTCAAGAACAACAAAGCTACGATTATTCATATTGAATATGGAATCATCCTCAGGTAGTGTAGATTCAAGTTTTTTTTTTAAATCATGACCCCTGGGGGTAGGTTGGGGCCACAATGGGGGACCAAAGTTTTACATAGGAATATATAGGAAAAATCTTGTAAAATCTTTTCAGGAACAGGAAAGCCATGATCAGTCATACTGATATGGAAGCATCCCTAGGTATTGTAGATTCAAGTTTGTTCAACGCATTCTCAAGTAGTAGGGTAGGGCAGTAATGGGGGATCAAAGTTTTACAAAAGAACATATATAGGAAATATCTTTAAAAATCTTCTTCTCAAGAACAACAAAGCCATTATGAGTCATATTGATATGGACGCATCCTCAGGTAGTGTAGATTCAAGTTTGTTCAAATCATGACAGGCGATCAAAGCATTACATATGAATATATAGAAGAAATCTGCTGACGAAGAACAACAGGGCCATATTGACTCAGGTGAGGGTTGTGGCCCATGGGCCTCTTGTTGATGTCTTCATATTCAACTTAGGAAAGGAGATAGATGTTGTTAATTGATAAAACATCCTCGATATATACCAAACGTATAACGTTAAATGTCAAAATTGAAGGATACAGCGAGAGAATTGTTCTTTTCATGTAGAGGTTTTTGAACAAGATATACAAATAAACGTCTTCAATTTTTACTGGAGAAGCAGTTGTCTATATATGTTATAAAGTCTGGTCTTTAATTTATTTGGGGAATAGATGTATGAAAATGAGAAAAGGCGAAGATAACAAACAGTGATCGATCTCAAAAAAAATCTACAAACAATACATATCTGTGAGCAAGACATAAAACCACGACCCCCGAAAATTCCAGAGGTGGTATCAGGCGCCTAGGAGGAGTTAGCATCCCCTGTTGACTCGTCACACCCACCGTGAGCCTTATGTAACGAGCATAGAATTTGCAAAATGCTAATTTCAAACGAGATTGTTGAAATTCTTTAACATCAACCTATTTGTCAGTAGTCTGCCTCAGATTAAAAAATGACAGTACTCAGAGCATGCTTTTGAGTATGGAATCATTAGGGAGACGGAAAAACCATATGCAGGTGATGGAGGGATATTACTACATAAATAAGTAAAGTGGACGATGGAAATGCTGAAGTCATCTCGTTTTTTCATCTAGTTTTGTTGTTAGTTAGCCCTTATCGTTTAGAATCAGTAAAACATCCAAATATGGAACAGATGTGACAGACTCTTTGGTGTTTTTTATTTCCAGATTACTGGGGATATAACGAGTCAAATCAACTTATTTGTAAGTAGCCTGCTTCATTCTAGAAATTGATCATACATGTACATAGAACTTACCCTTGAGTATCGAATGAACAGGGAGGCGTAAACTCTATATCAGACCTCTTATGGAAACTTATTAAGTCGCCATGGTGCCTAGGATTTCCAGTTGGCGAATAGATTCTAACACTTCCTTAACTATTCTAAATTTTTAACAAAATCTATATCATTTATAAACTAATGTTTTGCCAGTCACTTTTGTGCTTTTTATTTCGAGTTTAATGGGGCATATCGAATCAACGCAGGACTGGAAATAAATATTGCTAATTGATAAAACGTCCCGGATATATCTGAATGTAGAATTGAAGGTAACAGCAAGAGACTTCTTTTCATGATGAAGTTTTTAAAATGAATTTTGATTCATAAGAAAACAATAACAAGTCTGCTAAAGACGGGGCATAAATAGTACCCATGAGAATTCCAACAGATTGAAGCAAACTTGGTTTCTAAATATTACAGTCGTTTAGCCATTTCCGAATAAGGTACCGATTTGACGGTGCTATAAATATACGCAGGCGTTCTTTGAAATCTAACTTGTTCGTCAAAATAGTCAATATACCTCTGGTTTTAAATGTACCGTATTTCCAATTCGAAAAGACCTTTGACTGTCAAAATTCGTAACTGGCCAAACGACTGTACGTGTTGTCAATCAGAAACTCAAGCATCCTTTTGATAGCAACTTTTGAGTATTTGTGTGTAACATATTAAGAATAAGTTTGCAGATGAACAATGACAAGGTACATGAATGTTATTCACATGTTCCATTTTTATTAAAGAAACAGTTGTCTTTGATGTCAAAGAGCCTAATCTTTACTTTTTCGCGAGGAATGGTTGTGTAGTGTTGAAAAGTCATACGTTTTAATGCTACTGATTTTGGTAAACAATTGCGTGACTTCAAACTTCCTAAAAGTTCCTTAGAGTTTTTGACTTCATTCATATGCAATTTCCAATCAATCGTTCTTATTTCTACACAGAAAACAAAATGGATATTGGATGATGATTCTCAAATGATAAATGCAGGATATTCAAACTTTTTATTTTCAAAATGTCATAATTAAAGACACTTTTGTTATTTAAAAAAAATAATTTGAATCGTTTGAATTTTTTGTTTTCAGTGTTTTTTTTAATTTCGTAAAAATCATTGATCAATGAAATGTTTTGAAAGATTCCTGAGAAGATGATTTAAATGATTTCTACTATGTATTCCAATATTAAACTATGATCACCATCCTATACCCAGAGGTCATGATTTGAACAAATTTGAATCTACACTACCTGAGGATGCTTCCATATAAACATGACTAATCACTGCTTTGCTGTTCTTGCGAAGAAGATTTTTAAAGATTCTTCAAATGTATGCTTATGTTAAACTTTAATCGGTCATTGTGGCCAAACCCTACCCCTGGGAGTCAGTATTTGAACAAACTTTCATCTACACTACATGAGGATGCTTCCTTATAAATTTGACTAATCATGGCTTTGCTGTTCTTGAGAAAATTTAAAAGAATTTGTCTTATGTATTCCTATGTAAAACTTTTATCGGTGATTGTGGCACCGCTTTACCCAGCGGACTTGATTTAGACCAACTTGAGTCTACACTACCAGAGGATGCTTTCATATTAAGATGATTAATCTTGACTTTGCTGTTCTTGAGAGGAAGATTTTTTTTTCTATCTATTTCAATGTTAAATGATCGGTCATTGTGACCACACCCTATCCCTGGAAGTCAGTATTTGAACAAATTTCTTAAATCTACACTACCTGAGGATGTTCCAACTAAATAACACCAAACATGACTTTGCTGTTCTTGAGAAGATTTTTCTTATGTATTCCTATGTTAAACTTTTATCGGTCATTGTGGCCCCACCCTACTCCTGGGGGTCATGATATGAACAAATTTTAATCTGCATTACCGAGAATACTTCCATATATATATGACCAACCATGGTTTTGCTGTCTTTAAGAAAAAAGATTTTTAAAGATTCCCCCCTGTTTTCCTTTGTAAAACTTTAATTACCCATTGTGCCTCCCCCCCCCCCCCACCGCCGAGGGTCAAAATGTGAACAAATTTGAATCTGCACTACCTGAGGATGATTCCACATAAGTTTTATATTTTCCAGTGGTTCTTAGGTAGAAGATTTTCAAAGATGCCATTATTTTTTCCATAATTCCCTTGGAAGAAGGCGTGGCCCTCCATTTGAACAAACTTGAATCCATCCCTTTTAACCAAGGATACGTTGTGGCATGTTTGAAAATGACCCAGCGGTAAAGGTTGAAATTGGCCCCATGGTTCTTGAGAAGTCGAAAATGTGAGAAGTTTACAGAGACAGACGCCGGACAGAATGTGATCAGAAATACTCACTTGAGCCTTTGGCTCAGGTGAGCTAAAAAGGGATCAAAATTTTATTGATTATTTCCATTGACCAGATACATGAACATAACAATGCATATATCAATTAAGTATGGATATAACGAACAATAGTCAATTCAAATAATACTTATTAGGAACAGAGCAAACACGAACCTCTAAAACATCAAAGGTGGGATCAGGTGCCATGGAGGAGTGAGCACCTCTGCTGACCGGTCAAACCCGCCTGTGCTCCTTGTCATGATCGGGAAAAAAGGAAAAATATGTAGACAATTCAGTGTGTAAATAATGGCCTTGCGATTAGTATGAAAACGGCAGTAACCATTTGGCTTAATGATAGATTGTATTTATAGACTGAACTTGCAAAATGATGACTTAAAACGAGACTGTTGATAGACTGTTCTTGTTTCATCTCTTTGTTTGTCAGTAGCTTGCCTCGTTTTAGAAATTGTTTGTACGTAGGGCATGCTCTTGCGTATCGAATCAACTGGGAGACATAAACCCCATATACCGGTGATATTGGTATATTGCTACATAAGTAAGAGAAGTTGACGATTGAAAAGTTGAAATCATTACGTTTATCATAAAGCTTGGTTGTTAGGTTACCATTAACGTCCTTTTCAAGTAAAATATCCAAATATGAAAAATATGTTTCAGACTCTGTGGTATCCTTTATTTCAAGCTCACTGGGATATATCGAGTCGTCATATGAATTTCATCGTGATCACAATAGTGAATCAAAGTTTTCATAGTAATGACTATCGTGTAATAGTGATCACTATAGTTAATCAAAGATTTCATAGTGATCACTATAGTTAATCAAAGATTTCATAGTTATTTTATAGTAAATCAAAGATTTCATAGTTATTTTATAGTAAGTCAAAGATTTCTTAGTTATCACTATCATAATTAATGAACATATGATAATTAATTTAAAGCATTAAATATTTGTTTTATAATAACTCTAAAATTGTTTTTTAGATTTTTATAAACCATGATAGTATGTAAAATTATTGAAAGATTTAGTAAAAATCAACCATAACCGGCAATTTCCGGCGGATATTTTGTGAAATGACTGTCATGACCGGTTCTGCGATGGCCCAATATCCATATTTCTTTATAAAATGAATCTTTATATTCATGCAAAAATGGCGCTTTTAACAAAAATTGCACAATATGTTACCTAGCTGTGACGCAGTGCTATAATAAAAATTCTCTAAACTCAACATAAAACAGACTAATGTAATGGTCTAGTTTTCCCCCCATATCTTTGAAATACTGTTAAAAGAACTTGAAAGATTGACATATTACATATTTAGGGTATATTGTAGATTCTAAAAGGTATTTTCAGTAGCTCAAAAGATACACTGTTCACTTTTACGTACTAACATCGTTTGAAAGAAAAGTCGAAACAATTTTGACCTCCACAGAACATTTGGGTAAATGTATTTCACTTATACATCAAGTTAAAATAATCACGATGTTAAATGTGCACATTTATAAGTGTAGTCTTCCCCTGAACGACACATTTCCTTCCACTCTCAGTTTCTTTACACTGTATATGCTTTTGTATGTGGGATTGATCATTTGTTTACTCAGATTTCTGTTTTATCTAGACAACACTTAAAAATCAACGTATAACATACAAAACAAAATGTATGTTTGTACATCGAAAACGAAGAGTTTAAGCTTAACCATTTTCTTACAATGCCTTCTATTTGACAGTAAGTACCTAATTAAGTAATTAGTTATAAAAATTTATCTTTCAGATATATTTATGGATTTTTTGGTTGCTTTTACAGTAAAAATTTAAAATAATATTCAAACATGTGAGTGACATATGCGTGCAATATACATTCTATAGTTTCAATGTCTCAAGATTTCTCGGGTAGTGATGATGTTGATATCTCGATTAAACGTTGCACACTTTACGTAAACTGGACCACAGAGAATACAGATGGATGTAGTTTGTTTATTTATCGAGTACAACTGTACCGGAATGAAACAGAGATAGCAACTCTAGATACCAAAGCCTTGAGGTATTCAAAAGATGGTATAGATTCGGAGTCTGTATTTCGGGTCGAAATTACACCAGTGCTTCGCTGTGGGAACAATTCTGATCTTTATAGAAGAAAAAGGGTTAAGTCTATTAGAACAATTCCAGGTAATATATTTCCTTTTATTAGATAGAATATCGTAATGTAAAATATATTTTTTATTATTTCTAGCTTTCATTATCTCTTTTTTTTTAAATCAACGCAGATATAACATTGGGATAAAAAATTTCCATACTAAAACTATACAAAGAATTCTATTCATTATTAATATTTAAAATATCTATAAGTAAATAATTAACTAATTATTCAGGTAAACAGAGGGTCTATATCACCAAAAATATATCCGAAAATGTGACATTAGAATGTCCTTTAAATGGAGCATACCAGCCTTTTAATGTTAAGTGGCAGCACGTGATTGGAATAAATAGAACAGTTGTTAGGACCTTCACAACACAGATGCTCAACCTTCAAAGTTTGTCATACAGAGACATGGGACGGTATATATGTACTGTAGAATATAGTTTTTGTGGAACATCCAGATCACTGAGAAAAACAGAGAGTTCGGTTACCTGCAGCATAAATGGTAAAAATAATATATTTATGCATTCAATTTTTATACAATTTTTCAGACTCGTTTGACATTTGAAGATTGAAATTACTATAATAGAATTTTGAATTCTTTCCTATGAAATTTTTTTACAGGTCCACCATTTATATCTTCATCTCAAGATACTTTCATTGTAAATCCTGGACAAAATTTAACTTTAGAGCTAAAAGTTATATCATTTCCACCACCAAATAGCCAAGTAGTTATTAAAAATATACGCGGATATGACATTTTTCGAGAACTGGTGTCCTTCAAAACAGAATCAACGCCACTGCAAGCCTACGGAAAGACTGTCGAAGTTGAAGGGTATAACACGAGGTTTTATTTGCTGAACATTTCAGTAGACTGGTTTGGAGCAAACAACATTATCGTATTTAATAGATTTGGAAACTATTCAATTAGAATATTTCTTCAGAATTTCTCAGAAAAAGAAAAGAATTTCATCGGTAAGATTTGGTGATTTTTGAAGAAACGATTGTAATGTGTCCTTTTAAAAGTCGACTGTTGACAGACGTCTTTCATGACAGTGAGCGCACGTCAGTGTGACCGATAGACAGGAGATCCTTACTTCTCCAAGGCACCTGACTCCACCTCTGCTGTTTTACATTGTAAGAGGTCCGTTTTACTCTGATCATAAACTGTATTGTTTCTACTGTAACGAATTCTATTGAAGCGTTAAAAAAGAAGGTCAAAGGCTGATTTTTTATTGGGGGGGGGGGGTCAAACATTATATTTTAGAGAAAATTTTATGATATAGTAGTTGAAATATTTTAGGGAAATTTGAATATTTAAAACATTTACCTCACCTCGTTACAAATATAATTTAATTTGATACGATTCTAATTTTTACAAGTATGTCAAAAACTGAAACGGCCTTACCAGTAGTGGCCCACTCACTTATTGCTGATATTTACAAAGAAGTGAGGGAAAGTAACCCTTTTAACCGCCACAATATTTAATTCTGACAGTTATGATAATTTTCTGACGAAGGATAGAGATAATATGAATTTTGAGCAAATAAATTATGGCGTTTGTAATGCGGGTCAAAATATGAGACTTTTAAAATAGATTCTTTTTAATTTCATTTTTTGAATCAAAGCCCTCTTTAAAATTGTGCTTGATATTAAACAAATGTTGGGGACTTGATATTGAAACAATTTTATGGGGACTTGCGATTAAAGTGTCAAAACAACGAGGAGAAAGCTCTGGCATGTAGGATGGAAATTTTGCATCATTGAAAACCCTGGAAACCCTTTTTTAATTTTTTTAACTTACGATACAATAATTTGTCTACAAGAGTTATTAATAGAAGTACATGTTTAAAGAATCATTTTTTGTGCAAAAAGTTTTATTCTACTACCAGGAATAAGCATTAATCATAATGAACGCATTTGTTAATTCTTTGCCTTAATTCCCCAAAGCTTATACCAATATATCATTTCTAATTAGCAAACCGTGACAAAAAATATACAAACGATATCAGTTAAAATATACTTGAACTTTGATGAGCAAAACAAATATCACTTGTATTCTGTACCATGTATTTGAATGGATTGAGTTTAATATATATCTTTTATGCACAACAGTAAACTTTCTGAGAGAAAACACAATTCTTTTGGCTGGAGTTGGAGGGGGGATTCTTGTGTTGTTCTTGGTTGTCATCGTAACGGTTATAATATGGGATATAAGAAGAAAAAGTAAGAGTTACTCATACTATTCTACAAACAAATTTAACAATCCTTGAGAATTACAATTATAATTAGCCAACCTCATTCAACTTAATTTAATTTTTTTGAAAAAAAGTCAGATTGTCCAGTGATCCATATAATAGCTTTTAATAAATGTTTGACTGTTTAGTATACAGTTTTTTCAAATGAATTTGAACAGCCGGAATTTAACATTGTCAGTGTACTGAACGTTGTGAAAGTCATTTATTCCTTACGAAAATAACTGCTGTAAAGGAGAAACTTCAGACGTAATGGAGAAAATTTAAAACCATCAAATTGTTCTTATGTCAATAACATCAAAATGTATGACTTTTCTACGCTTTATACAGCCATTTCTTACTATAAATCAAAAACTAGGCTTTTTAATATCGTAGACAAGTGTTTCTTTGATAAAAATGGAACTCTTGAGATTGGTCATCAACAACATTTTTTTGTTAAAAATCACTGATTCTATACAAAAGTATTCTGAAGATGATATTATGAGGATACTGGAGTTCCTCATTGACAACATTTATGTAGTCTTAGGCGACCACATCTTCCAACAAACTGTTGGAATTTCGATGGGCAAAACTTTGATCCTTTATAAGCCGACCTAGGCCTGTTATTAAATTCCTATGAAGAAGAATTTATTCTACATGAGAAGAAAACACTTGCTGTGGCCTTCAACTCAACATTCAGATTTATTGACGTTGTATTACCAACTAACAATAGTTATTTCCATTTATATATCGACTCGATATATCCCAGTGAACTTGAAATAAAAGATACCATCTTTATCATAAAGCTTGGTTTTTAGATTACCAGTATCACCTTTTTCCAGTAAAATATCCAAAAATGAAACAGATATGTCAGACTCTGTGGTATCTTTTATTCCAAGCTCACTGGGATATATCGTATCGACATACGAATGGAAATAACCATTTTTAATTGACAATACGTCGTCGATATATCTAAATGTCGAGTTGAAGGCCAAAGCAAGTGTTTTCTTCTTTTCACGTACAAGATAATATTAATAATATTATTACCATGACAAGGTAATATTATTCACTTTACAGAGAGACAGAAAAATATGACATTAAACGGAAATCAGTAAGTATTATTTAATGAGAAGGAAGTAGTTATATACATTCATCTGCTATCTGCCAATTCATCTCAAAGATTTCATGTTGACAATGAATCCTCACGTCTATATAAATGACAGATAATAATGGATGCAAGTGCATAATTATGGATCTGTTCAAGATTATTTTAAAAGCTGTTTCGGAGAGGTTAGGCTAGATATAAATTAAATGTACTTGTTCTCCGACCGCGTTTTATTCACAACACTTACATTTCACACAACTGTCCATTTAAAAAATAAAAACATTCGATATATTCCTTTTTAGAAACCAAAATGGAGAAGCAGAGAATCCTACCTCGGTTCCATCCAACTCTGAACGCATTTATGCGAGACCGTTTTCGTTTGGAAATAATAATAAAGGAAACGGTAATAAACACCTCTATTCAGGATGATGTGCATGATATTTCATGCCATTTTAAGAACAGTTTTGATGTATTAAGACAAGTTTATATTAAATTCATACTGTTAGAGTTGTTTACAGTTTTAAGTGGAAGATTAATATAACAATCGTTCATTGTCCCAACATTATAACATTTTTTTAAAACTATTTATCTTTGTAGCTTCTGCAGAAGTCCAAAGATTAACAGATCATGAAAGACAAATTGAACTAGAACGTAAACAATGTGCAAGGTAGGGTGTAAAGACCGAAATTAAATATTAAACTTTTATAATGCATCAACATAAGACATTTTCCGTACGCATTAATTGTATTTTTAATACTTTTCTTCTCATTTTCAGCATGTATAGCTACGGAGGATTCTCAATGAATGAGTTTCAAGATGATGAAATAATGTACGACAACCAGTTCGCCCCAGAATACAAATAATATTCATTACTATAATGACATTTTTAAAACAGAAACTGAAGAATACATATATATATATATATATATATACTTCCAAATCTTGATTTACAATGAAAATATCAATGGAACTATTATGAAGCTTAACAGCATTATATCTCCACCAGTTCAAGAAAATGATGGAAAGTTTGAAGATATTGGCAAATATGTTTGTTAAAAAAACTATAAAAAAATAAATAAATTGATTTTAATTTCATTTAATTAAATTTTAATCTTAACTACATGTATTCTCGATTTTTCATTCATTTTTTTCATTCCTAGATTGTTATTTTTTCAAACCTGATATACTGTATTTTAATAATGTATGAGGATATACTTGACCTTTAAAATCAAAATTTTATCAAACTAGATTTAAAAAAAAAAAGAAAATTATCTTCTTTCAGAAAAATTGGCTTTACATTCTTAAATATATGAAATATATTGAGATAACGAACAATATTCAAGCTCAAAAGTCAATTAAACAATACAAAATAGGAGCAGAGTAAACACGGACCTCCAAACATCAGAGGTGGGATCAGGTGCCATGGAGGAGTGAGCATCCCCTGACGACCGGTCACACCCGCCGTGTGCTCCTTGTCATGATCGGGAAATAACGGAAAAATCCGTCGACAATTCAGTGTGTAAATAATGGCCTAACAATTAGTATGAAAAACGTCAGTCAGCATTTGACTCAATGATAAATTGTATTTGCTGACATTATATCGACCATAGAACTTACGAAATACCAAATATGTCAAATACTTCTTCATTTCTTTCTACTGTTAAGTTCAGGATGGATCAAGAATATATTGAATTTATATGTTTATAGATGAGGACATTTAAATTGTATTTCGAAATTTTTGATTTTTTTAAATCGAATCATTATCACTCTGATTGGACTTACATTACACCCAAGAGAAGTTAAATGCCCTCTGCGAATCATTTTCATTTACCAACTCAGAAAGAGGACAAACAATTTATTATGAATTTTCATCATCTGAAGCTATAGATAATTCATATGGAATATCTTTGATGAAACAAATAAGCCTGAACCATTTGGATCCTAATTCTCGCTTTTACGCAGCTTGAAACACGCAACTACAATACGAAATCTGATAAATATTGTCTATGGGTTATCTATATATTTCCAATATTCATCATCAGTTGTTTGGAAAATGCAATCACTTAATACGAAAACCAGTTAACAGTTAGCATATACCATGTCACCTCTGAGGTATTCAGACACAACTTCATAACAAAATCTGTATTCCGTCTGAAAAGAGAACATGAAACAAAAAGTGATAAGAATATTTTTTAATGAAATAGGTAAACTAAACAAGGGTTCAAAGGGCCACAACGCTCACCTCAGTCAATATGACCATGCTGTTCTTCATCAGCAGATTTTTTTCAATGATATATTCTTATGTATAACTTTGATCCCTGTTTTGACCCCAACCACCCCCCAGGTGTCATGATCTATATGTTTTTTTTTTTAAAATTGAATCTGCATTACCTGCATGAGACTGCTTCCAAATCAATATTACTGAAAATGGCTTTCCTGTTCTTGAGTAGGTTTTTAAAGATATTTTCCTATACATTCCTATGTAAAACTTTGATCACCCATCGTGGACACATCCTACTAAAAGGGTCACGATTTGAACAAACTTGAATCTTTACTAGCTGAGAATGCTTCCATATCAATATGACTAATTATGGCATTGCTGTTCTTCAGAAAAAGGATTTTAAAGGATTTATTCCTTTATATATTCCTATGTCAAATTTGATCCTCCATTGTGACCCCACCGTACTCCCAGGGGACATGATTTGAACAAACTTGATTATATACTACCTGAGGAGTTTTCCATATCAATATAACTAATCATGGATTTGTTGATCTTGGGAAGATTTTTCCCTGCATATTCCTATGTAAAATTTTTATATCATATTGTGGCCCCATCCTACCCCAGGGGACTTCATTTGAGCAAACTTGAATCCACACCAGCTGAGGACGCGTCCATATCAGTATAACTAATCATTGCTTTGCTGTTCTTGAGAAGATTTTGAAGATTTTTTTTTTCATATATATTCCTATGTAAAAATTTTGATGTTTCGTTGTGGCCTTACACTACACTATACCTCCGGGGGTCCTGATTTGAAGAAACTGGAATTTACACTATGTAAAGGAGGTTTCACATAAGTTTCAACTTTTTTGGGTTAGTGGTTCTTTAAAAGATACCACCAAATCTTCACTTTTTCTTAATTCTCTACCCTTGAAAGAGGGAGTGGACCTTCAATTGAATGTTAAAACTTGAATCCCCTTCCCCCAAGGATGCATTTTGGCAAGTTTTGGTTGAAAATGACCGAGTGGATCTAGAGAAGAAGTCGAAAATATCAAAAGTTTACAGACGGACGGATGGAAGACGGACAAAGTATGTTCAGAAAAGCTCATTTGAGCTTTCAGCTCAAGTGAGCTAAAAAAAAAAAGCATGATCAAATAGATAAATACTCGGAATTAAAATGTCTTACAAAATCAGAGAAAAATTCTGGTCTGCGAATCTGAAGCTGGCGAGCTATGGTGAAGATGTCAACTTCATGGTCAGTCATTAGTTCTTCTAATGCACTGAACACAGCACAAAACATTCCACTTTTCGAAGCTCCATCACTGAAAAGCAAAATGTGAAGACCGTTCATGTCATCATTTTGCGTTCAAATTAACATGTATTTAAATAACCTGATGTTATAATCATAATCAAATGCATGGCGTATGCGTCGACGATGAGATGAATTTACATGTATCTAGTACTGAAGCAAAACATTTCATTCAATTTTGCAAATACTGACTAGTTTCCAAATGACAGAATATGTCTTATGTACAAGTACAACCTCTTTTCAGAAACAATAGCTTTGCAATCAATAGGGATCAATAACTAGTATTCTGTGTACATTTTAAAGAAAATGTTTCGTTAATAAACCTTGATAATACAACAATGGAAGATCTGGGCCGGATATATTGAGACATTTTGATTTCCTTCACTAAATCCACCACCACTCCAGGATTCACCTTCCAATCTGCTGCTTGCCAAGGAATACATTCAAAAACATCTAAATGCACGTCTTTAGAACCCTAATATAGTAAGTACATTGTAAATTTCAAATTGATAGACATTTAATTGAAAATTTTAAGTTATTGGTTTGTATTTATTGAAATTTTCTCTATTTCGGAAAAGCATTTACTTTAAGGAAACAACAAATAAGAAATACTGAGTACATGTATTCCTTATTTGCAAATTTATTAAGTAACTTCGCCCAAACATCTGGTAATCATTTACCTTTTTTCTCAAGACCAATTTGGTTTTGGAGACATTTGGTGTCTTTAACGTAGATTTATGTGTTAAGATAAAGGATCCGACAGTGATGGACGATTGTTCTTGAGGCAAAAATGAATTTGTCTGTAAAAAGAAAAGAAATCGACCACTAGCTTTACAAATGAAACATGTATTATTTCTTGAACTGGGGCAGAGAGTACTTTTTAGCTTCCTTCCCCGAAGTGAAATAAGATATATGCAATAAACCTCAAATGCACAATAATTAACTTTAGAGAAAAAGTACTGCAATTATTGCATGTTATTATTACTTGAACTTAATAAATATATCTACAGCATATAATAAAGTAAGATAAACCATTTTACATAAACTGATTCTATGTCCGTTAGAGAGGAGAGGGCTACTATAACAGACGTGTCGAAGTCTTTGAGTAGTCTGAAGAGTGATTCCGTTGATCCAGCAGCTGGAAACTGGGCACTAATTAAGGCGTCAGGTCGGGTGTAAGACTGAAACATACCATCAGTAGTAGGAGTAAGTATTACACGTAATACCATAAATCTTTCCAATTCAGTGTATTCAAAATGTACATGAATCAGGAATTACATATGTCATCTTTTTTTCTGACTGTTTAAGGTGTCACAATTATGGCGGTATTCATAAATTAGCGCTCAAACATTTGTGACAAACGCGCAAAAAGATGTATTCTGCGAAGACAAGTACACATAAGGCTTATTTAAAAAGGAAATAAAACATACGAAAACCAAAACGCAACAGATAAAGAGAAACCACATAACAGGCAATTCAAAAATTTTCTTCAAATAAATCAAATTGCTTTGTATTCTGGCCTTGTAATCTGCTCGATGAGCTTACCATATTTATAATTGTAAACAGATTTTCGTAGCTGAGCTTTACCTGTAGTAAAACAGCGTTGTAGTAATTACTTTGTCCTTTGACGTAGGTAAGGTGGCAATGATATTTGTCCACTGTGCAAAAAAAAATGTCAATGTAATTTCAGTTCATCACTAAAATTTGACGTTTTATAAAGATTTTTTTTTCTCATAAAGATTAACTAAGAATAAAAATGGACCTGGCAAAATATCCGGTGAGAAGTTCCTTTCCAAATTTTCTTTAGCAGTTGATAAATCTGATTCGGAGTAAATTGGCTTTAAGGCTTTCAATGTCTTCAAAACACCAAAATCGAGAGATTTATGGATTTGTTATTAGACATTTACGTTAATAAATACATATTAAGTTAATCATCTAATGATTGTTCGGTAATTGAAATGGTTTGTTATAGCATTACAGTACCTTGTATTCCATCGCCAGCTCTGTGGATGAATCAGAAGCATCGTTTTTCAAGCCGCCATATTTTTCGACAAATTCATCTCTATTAACCAAATTGTGTTTCGCACGGAAAGCCTCGTTCAGTGTTTCATACACCATTTTGTATTGCTCCTGATTAATATATGAAAACGAGTACAAAAGCAAGGGTTTATAGAAAATATGACACCTTTGAAATCAAATAAACCTTCAAATCTTAAAAGAGTTTTTTTTTTTATTTTTTTATTTTTTTATTTTTTTTTTTTTAATTTTTTTATTTCTTTTGTAAAGTGTAATAGCAAACATTAAAAAAATATCATGATTTTTTTTTATAAAACGTTTCAGATAAGACAAAAATATGCAAAACACACGTGGCCTTGAATCATGTTCATTCGATGTTTTCTCATTGTTCTGACATAACCCGGGATATCAACTTTTCCGAATTTTGTACCTTGACTGTAGAGGGAATCTATAGCAATAAAAGTACCCGTCCTACCGATCCCCGCGCTGTAATAAAACCAATCAATGATTGATTATTTAGAACAAATAAGACCAATCAGGTGATTGATTATTTAGAATAAGTGAGACAAGTAATAGTGATTGATTATTTAGAACGTTGCAAAAAATATATACATTTTATATAACATTAACATTGTATGTATAGGTTGTTCTTAGAAAATGCTTGCATATAATAGCCATTTTATTGTCTTCGAAATTAGAGAACATATCAAATTCATTGTAATAGCTTTAGGCATATCCTTGCCTGTAGTTCTTGATGATCCCATACCTGCAATGTACAATAATTGGAGATTTAACCTGTGACTGGGCCACCCGTGTAACATGTCTCTGGAAGAGTGCCAAGTTTAGAGCTTCCGGTACGTCATGATCTGGCCACTCCGTGTAATGGAACATGCAGACCACTCGTATATCAATGCTCTAGGGACATGTATTTTTATCATTTTCAGTTTCCAATTCCTTTTCAGTTATGTTTGTCATAGAGTTTAATAAGAGTAACTGTTTCTTATTTTGCAAACATTTGGAAAAAAAAGAATAAAATTGAATATGATTTAAAAAAAAAAACTATGAAATGAACAAATATAACTGGTTTGTATTTAATTGATAATTTGAAAATTACAAAACAAAAGACATCTTAGTGAGAATACTAGATATGTCATCACATTCACTGGTAAAACGCAACTTACGGAACTCCTCAACTGCCTTATGTGGAGAACATTCATTATATGATGATACTTTAGCATTATATGCTGATATTTGAACATTATATGCTGATACTTTGACATTATATGCTGATACTTCGACATTATATGCTGATACTTCAACATTAAATGCTGATACTTTGTCATTATATGATGATACTTTAGCATTATATGCTGATACTTTAACATTATATGCTGATGCTTTGACATTATATGCTGATACTTCGACATTATATGCTGATACTTTGTCATTATATGATGATACTTTAACATTATTTGCTGATACTTTAACATTATATGCTGATACTTTGACATTATATGCTGATATTTCGACATCATATGCTGATACTTTGTAATTATATGCTGATACTTAAACATCATATACTGACACTTTGTCATTATATGCTCATACTTTAACATTATATGCTGATACTTCAACATTATATGCTGATACTTTAACATACATGTATATGATGATACTTCACTATATGGTGCTTAAAAAATAAGTTCATACCAGAATCTTAATGTTATGAATAAAATTATCAAGTTTGTCTATTTAGAAAGTTGGATCTTATTACGCTAAAAATGTGATTTTAAGCAGTCTAAAGTATATGTGAAAGCCCCCCCCCATCCCAAATGAAATGAAGAAAAAAGTAAGAGGAGGAAAGAATGAAAAATTTTAGAAAACTTTATCTTCTTGAAATATGTAGAGATAACAAACAGTATTCGAGCTCAAAAGTCCATTAAACATTAAAGAATAGGAGTAGAGCAAACACGGACCTCTAAGACGTCAGAGGTGGGATCAGGTGCCATGGAGGAGTGAGCATCCCCTGCCGACCGGTAACACCCACCGTGTGCTCCTTGTCATGATCGGGAAATAACGGAAAAATCCGTCGACAAATCGGTGTGTAAATAATGGCCTTACAATTAGTATGAAAAAGGTCAGTCAATATTTGACTTAATGAAAGATTGTATTTGCTGACAAGGTCATTGTATCGACCATGATGACTTTAAACGAGACTACTGATATTCTTGTGTCATCATTTTGTTTGTCAATAATTTACCTCGTTTTAGAAATTGTTCATACGTAGAGCCTGCTCTTGCTTATCGAATCAACTGAGAGATATAAACCCCGTATGCAGGTGATAAGGGTATATTGCTGCACAGGTAAGGGAAGATGACGATTGAGAAGTAAAAGTCATCATGTTTGTCATGAAGTTTTGTTGTAAGATTACCATTAACGTCTTTTTCTAATAAAATATACAAATATGAAACAGATGTGTCAGACTCTGGTATCTTTTATCTTAAGCTCACCGGTATATATCGTGTCGACATAAGAATGGAAATAACCATTGTCAATTGATTATACGTCGTCGGTATATCTAAATGTCGAGTTGAAGGCAACAGCAAGTGTTTTCTTCTTTTTAAGTAAAAGATTTTGAAAAAATTCCGCTTCATATGAATACAAAAATAGGCCTGCTAATAACGGGGCGCAATTGGTACCCAAGGGAATTCCAATAGTTTGTTGGACGTTCTGGTCTCCAAAAACCACATAGTTCTTGTCATTCAGAAACTCAAACATCTTTTTAATGTCAACTTCATGTTCTTGATATTCAACAGAGAAAACCTGAATCTTGAGAAAACCTTTGCTCTTTTACTACAAGTATTTTGAGCTTCTGTTGTCATTATCAATAGCCCCCCCCCCCCATTTTGAAATCCTGTATACGCATCTGGAATGTGTTTACTGGCTTATATACTTACATGCTTTATTGCAATAAATACAAGTATATATTTTATTATGATCTCTTATAGATGAATTTATTTTGCGGCATTGTTTCATTGAAATAAAAGAAATTTTAGTGACATATTATATTAGTTGTTTGGATGATTAAAATATTTTTTTAAGTTTATAATTTTTTATTTTTAAAAAATTGGAGGGGAAGGGGGATGGGGGTGGCAAGATTACAACACCGTAAATATTGATTTCACAAAGTTCAAACTTAATTAAATACCTCAGTCTCCGTGATTTTACAGTTTTCCAGAATGATCGCATGCATTGCATTGGATGTATAGACCAGCTTAAATAATCCAATTGACAAATGCAATAAGCATCTAGATTCTGGATGAGGTTATGAGTCATTAGTAGCCTAAATTACAATGTAGATATCGTAACAATGAAATTCCTGAGCAACAACCCCCGTCCCGCTGATTTGAAAATTAATATAAAAGTGCAGAGCTATCATGAACTTAGTGCTGACACGTGGTTCTAAGGCCGAAACGACCATGCAATACTTGTGGGAGGGGGGAAGGCTATCACATTTTGGAAATAAATAATCTGTCCTTTTAAATGCTTAAAATAAATCATTATGTCCTCCACTTGCAAGACTTTGTCGTGGAGGTAGTCCCACTCCTCTCCCCAAAGAAATAAAGTTTTCGAGTTTGGATAGACTTTGTTGTTCAGTGTGTCTGAAAATAAATAGACTGTACTTGATCATCTAGGAAATGAATAATCTATCATTCACGTAGTGACATGAAAATAAATAATCTGACTCGAAAAAAAAATTGCACCCCCAAACGAACAAATGTTTGTCCCCTAAATTGTATCATTCTGCTTTGATGTCCCTGTACCATCATTGATTTTTCAAAAAACAGCCAAGTTTTATTACCAGGAATAGTTCCTGAACTTCCAAAGTATCACTATGCAATTGAAAACTAAACTTTTTTCTTGTCAGAGAATTTTGGTACATGTATGACGATCCCGATGTTTATTCTAGTTTTAAAGCACCATATAGTGAAGTATCTTCATATAAGGTTTAAGTATCAGCATATAATATTGAAATATCAGCATATAATGTTGAAGTATCAGGATACAATGTTGAACTATCAGCATATAATGTTAAAGTATCATATAATGTTAAAGTATCAGCACATAATGTTGAAGTATCAGCATATAATGACAAAGTATCAGCATATAATGTTAATTAAAGTATCAGCATAATGTTAAAGTATCAGCATATAATGTTAAGGTATCAGCATATAATGACAAACTATCAGCATATAATGACAAAGTATCAGCATATCATGAATGTTCTCCACATAAGGCAGCTGAGGCGATCCATAGCAGCAAGTAATATGCCAGATTTTGGCAATTCATTAAATTTAAACACACACTAACATACTGATTCTTTATTGTGCCACTGCCTATTATGGCACATTACTTCTATTTCTATTAATGACTTTCATGTTTAAACCAATTTTTTTTGTAAGGAATACGATTTGCTGTTCTTATGAAAAGGTGATATCGCTATATCGAGGTCATATACTGTAAGTCTTTGGCTACATTTTTACTGTCCATGCAATACTTTCTTTTAATTCTTCGGTTGCTCTTGTAAATTAAGGGTTCGCTTATCTATTGTTTTGTGAGGAAGAAATGAAAAGGGGTCCTATGAAGACATGGGAATGTACATGTAAGTGGAAATGTTCTGTAATGCATTCATGTATTTCATCATAGTTTAAAAGTTTTTTAAAAATGTATCAAATATTTGTACCTCGATTAAAGAGTCAATACCTACTGTCTTGCTAGTTACGTTAAATTTTCTCACGACGTAATTTGCGTAGACTGTTTCTTCAATATTCCGTATTTTAATGCTCCCTCTTTTGTGAGAATGACCTTGATCTGGCCAGTATTTGTCACATTTAATCTGCAATACAAACATATTATCATATATATATATATATATATATATATATATATATATATAGATATAGATATAGATAGTCAGCCAGTAGCATATTATTTCATGCTTTGTGATGAACATGGATAGTGACAATAGTAGGTCAGTACCCATAGAGGAATGGGCTTAACTCCCGTAAGGTTCTAAGCAAAGAATCGGCAAAATGAAGAAGACATCATGATCTGTACTAGTTTTCATTTCATATAAAAGCACGTTATTATAATTATGAGAAAGGTCCTGAAATCGATTGAAAAGAAAAACTAAACAATTTTGAAACTGCACATAAAGATGTATTTTTAAACTCATTTATAATACATGTATATGGTAAGACCATCAGCGCGTGAGTTTCGTCCGGGGGGGGGGGGGGGGGTATCAGTATCTTGTTTTGCTCTAGCTATAAAGTGTACAGTCCATTTACTTTGAGTTCTAGAGCCGCATTTTTGTCTCAAACACTTCAAGAAAAGGCAGTTAAAACTGTTCATAATTTACTTCAACGTGGAGAACGACGGAAAACAGACCAGTCTATAAAAAAGGCCGTCTCGATCATCAATCTGTCACTGACCAGAGAAGCGCGCCCTCTAGTAAGAGAGTACATGTAGTATGAATTTCTTTAGAATCATCTAATTATTTTCCCCAAAATTATAATCTATAAAATTTATATCTACGCTAAATGATTGAATAGTGGCATGTCTTAGATATTCGTTAATCTGCAGTATTTGGTTATGAGATTTGAGAAAGTCAATTGTACATCTTGTGTAATGAAGTATCGCAACTATGTCGCTCCTTGATGACGGAAACGTTTAGCACCTCTCTTGCTTATACGTTCCATAGATATTGATTGATTAGTCAGGCAAGCTTTTTGAAAAGCTATTACTTATTGTGCCCTAAAATTGGTGCTCAAAATTACTCAACCGTACAATGTATTTCACATAACTTATGAAGTTTTCCTTGTAGTGTCGATATCGATGATATTGCTTCGATATCAAATCATGTTTGCTCAACCCTTGGTTAGTTTCGTCCTTGCCATTATGTATGTTTGTCTGTGTTTAAATACACACTTACATTTACAAGGATTTTAGTTGCAATCGATGTCGTCAATGTCGACGACATCATATCGATATCAAATCATTTTCGTCATCATTCTTGTAACCGTATTTCTTTATGCAATACGTGTGTGTATGTACTCTTTGCTTATCAAAACTGCCCAAAACCTTACCCTTACCCTAACATGATATTTTCGATATAAATGATATCGACATAGCACTAAGCCGTTTTTTGTTCGTTTATTGTTTAACGTCCCTCTCAAAAATTTTTCACTCATATAGAGACGCCACCACTTGCCGGTGGAGAGCTGCAAATTCTGACCTTTACTCGGCACTCAGGGAAATTGAGCAGTGAGGGATCTTTTTCGTGCCAGCACCTACTGCGACACGGGACCTCGGTTTATACGGTCTCATCCGAAGGACCGGTCTCCACGTCCCAAAGTGGAATTCAAACCCGCGACGCACTAAGTCGTATATGGTTTCCAGGATTTCCAATTTAGGATTTGGATCGATATCTGTACGATATCGACATAATATTTAATTTGTTGATGTCGACATCAAATTCGTTCTTGGACATACATGGCTACCTTCGACCAACATAAGAATACCCTGTCGGAAAGGAGGAATAATATCGCTGTGAGAAAGATAAATACACTGATGAACTCCATACAGAGGAGAATCAAGGCTGTGACACATGTGCGAAGGATATAATGAGAATTTTTAATTTAACTTTTTGGGGTACTGTCATTTTAATTTCATTAACTCATGAATTATCAGTCAAAATCAAATGAGATTTTGGTTTTACCCTGCATTTCTTTTTCCTTTCAGTATATTGATGGTGGAGATCATTGGATTTTGTGAAAATGTCATATTTATGATGAATGTCATATTTATGAAGAAGTGTTTTGAAAAAGCACCTTCGTGCCCTCCTTTATGTTTGTGAGATTCACAATCTTTGTTGTGTTTTCTTGCCAAACCATCCTCCAAAAATCTGTAATAGTTGTAACTTTAGGCCCTAAAAAGAAAAGCTATATAATTTTTGCAAAATTGGATGAAATCAAAAGCAAAATTGATTATTGAGTGTTCATTGATTGATATTGAAATTAAAAACTTCGAACCTTGTGTAGCTATGTAGGCCATTTCTCCGTCAATGTCCTGCAATACACTATGGTTTAGTGTACTGAATTTAAATGCAAAATTTAACTCCAAAAATACAAGATCTCAATGAACCTTGAAATTTGCATTCTAGATCGATAACAGAAAATAGTGTAGCTGTTAAATACAACCCAATTCTTTAAGCATAGGTAAATATACACTAGATAAAATTGCTAACGCAGGGCCAAAGAAAATTTAATATTTTTCTTTTCAAAACTGGTTTATGATGTATTTGTTTGTATATTGTTTAACGACCCTCTCGAGAATTTTTCACTCACATGGAGACGCCACCACTTGCCGGTGGAGAGCTGCAATTTTTTGACCTATACTCGGCACTTACGGCTATTGAGCAGTGACGGGTCTTTTTCGTGCAAGCACCTACTGCGACACGGGACCTTGGTTTATAGGGTCTCATCCGAAGGACCGGTCTCCACGTCCCACAGTGGGATTCGAACCTGCGACGTAAGGATCAACTCCTTACTCCGCGACTCTTGAGCAGACGCTCTAACCACTGCGCCACGCGGGCGACTATGATGAATTTGATATATGATTATGTGACGTAAGTAAAAAGTGAGTCATTTAAATGTCTTAACTGATAAATAACTACAATGTTAACTGAAGCATAGTCATTTCATATAAAAATGAAAATCATACCCATACTTTTTTGGAGGAATGTTTTAATTTTTTTATGTGATTGTGTTCTTTGTTTGTTTAATAAAAACCTCAGCAAGAAATTCAGCTCTATACAGCGTTTGACCCTAAAAGGGCGTGCTAAAGCAACCAATATGGTGTCTGTAGGGCACCATGGAGAAATTTGTTAAAAATAAAACAATTAAAAGATTATGTATTCATGTAGTGAAAATATGTTAGAAATAGATTAACAAACACAAAAATGTTTTCTATAGATAGCCATGGCATTAAGTAAGCACCACACGACAATTTGATGATTTTTCCACTAATTTAGGGCAACCAGAAGTTGGGGGACTGGGTATACATGGACACAAAGGCACTGGATAGATACTAGGCGATATGTTAGCCAATCGCTGTATATCAATTGATTTTAATACTGCTTCTGGTGCAACCCCTCGGACCACCATCGGTAGTCACAAACTTCATATCGGTGCACAGTGCAGTCGGAAAATCGGTTTTGGCATATCAGATATACTCGTACCACTTTCATATCAGATATACTAGTAACAATAAGCAAATGTTCAATTCACAAAAAAGAATAACAAGTGGTGCGTTAGCAATTTTGTCTAGGGCAAATGTCTGCTATCCTATCCTATTTGGGCATTTATATCTTTTAATTATACGCAAATATAAATGACTTACTAAAATCTTTTATCGCAAGGACATTTATCTCTTAATTAAGGTTATAACCCAAATTACCTCCAAATAGTTTGCATTTATGTAGTCGGACTCTTTTTGTGAGCTGCACTGTAACACCACACGAGAGTGATCGTCTGTAAAATGATTACAAAATAATTCAAATAAGTAACTGAACATTTTGTTAAAGTGTACATTCCTCCAAGAAAATTAACAATAAATGCAAAGTACATCTCACATAGCTATGGAATTTACTTACAGGGAAATGTAGTTTTATATCGGTTTCTTGGAATATTCTCTGCTTTCTTTGCTTCATCACATGGAAACTGTTCTCCTTTTGGCAAAGCCTATTGAATGTCATTTATCTTCATTAATTATCTTAATTGTATATATATTCATGTTAAAGAACAGTTAGAACTTCACTGTGCATTCTGTTTTTAAAAAAACACTATAGTAACCGTTACTTATTTAAGTTACATATCTAGATTTGTTCTTGATCATCCATGATGCACACTGTGCATGGTTTTCAACTTGAAATGCCAAATTTACCAAGTACTCTGTCTTGAAGACAGCATTGTCATCTTCTGATTTAGTTGTAATTATTTTATGTAATTCTGAGACAGAAATGCTGTCATAATCTTCCGTATCGTCAGTCTCATTTTCGAATTCCAGTGTTGTACTTTGATAGGAAACGTTGTCGCATTCTGTGATTAATAGATAAGCAATTATGATGAAAAAAAAATGGAATTAAAATAATTATGTTGAAATTGTCCAGAATGTCCAGAAATATTTATTGGTGACTTCATCAAAACTTATATATGTCATATCCAAATGATTTGTATAATCGAAGTCATTAATAAAGCATCTATTTGCATTCCTACTTTATAATACTTTTATTATCTAAGGTGTATAACAATTTAAACTGTTTAAACTGCCATCTGAAGTAACCCTTGGCACCCGGTAAGTACCAGGTAGCAATGTTAAGGCAAGTATACAATACTTATATGCACAATTAATATATATCTTATTTACCACAAACAAAATGATGAACTTAAACTGTATATATTTAGATATAATAATTAATTTTGAATTACACACGAAAGGTACATAAACTGAAACATTGTTTACTCTATTCGACCCCAATGAAATCATATACGTATTTTTTATCTACCAGAAAAGTTGTCGTCTTGGTCACTTCTTCTCTTTAAAGCAGAGAAAATCATCAATCCAAAGGAGTCTTTTCCACCCTTTCTCTGCGGTGATATTCGCCTGAAGAATAAAGTGTACTGAAGATTGTTTACCTTCTCGATTTGGGGATAAGAATGTGTCAAAGTATAAGAAAAAGACGAAAAGCAATTCCTTCTACTCTGTCCATATTTCGCATTAGTTATGTTCTTGAAGTTAATTGCATTTATCACAATATTGACCAACATTTCACCAACCCACCCTTCCCTAATATATGTGAATAGATTTTGGCTGCTTTCTCTTTAATGATTTCAGTAACGGAAGCGTATGCTTACTTCGGAAGAGATGTGTATGTGGAACAACTTGGCTGTTGGACTCGTTAGCAAGGGAAGGATATGGTCATTGTGTAATGTTGTGTACATGGTGGGACTATTTTGTGTTTATATTGGTCAATTTCTGTTGAAATGTCAACGATTCGATCCTAAATTTTATTGGACATTTCTAAGGTGTACATAATCAGTACTTCATTGACATTGGTGATCATTGATGAATATGTGTTTACGTTCAGTGTAACTTTAGTATCACAAGCAAGAATAGCTTATATATATATATATATATATATATATATATATATATATATATATATATATATATATTGACTGATTTATAATGATTAGCCAGAAAAAAATCCCGATTTATCACGTGTATCACATGTATCTGAGTGAATGGCTATCACATGTACATGTATCTGAGTGAATAGCATATTTTATCAATTTTCCTCCACAAATAACCAACAAACATACCAAGCAACAAGGATTATAACAATGAAGATTATAAATACAGCTGCACTGATTCCGATTACTATTGCAGTTTGAATGGTGTCATCCAATGCCCTCTCTGTAATAGAATAGATAAAAACATTGATGAGAAAAATGTATATAAATTCGTAAATATCTTTTCTGGCGGGACTGTTGATCTCTTACAAAGATCAAATTGTTGTATACTTTTGTATAATTGTAAATAAATATTGTTACCTTTGACGTGTGTGTGTGTGTTTAGTATTAATTCATTACATAATCTTTATATTTACAATTTTGTATTTCAAATGCATATATTTTGCATGCTTTAACTTTTGAAAATTTACCTCAGTTTTGAGTAAAAATTTGTGAGTCGCAATATTTAATCTGATGTTTTGTTTTCATTACGCAAGCTCATGTAACAAGAAAAATTTCTGTTCATTACGATGAAAGAGGTAAGCATAAATGAAAATTGTTTTAATAACTGATTTGAATCATATCTATTTTCATTAAATTCTGTTGTGTCCTGTGTTGGCCTCACTGAAGGTGTTACCCATGGCGAGCCAAACTGAATTTTAAATTTCTCTGCTTTCTAATTTATCGATATATATTTAAGCATCTTATTAAATTTGTGTCCCTCTTAGAAACATTTCAATAAGCTCCTATCCCCCATCTCCTCCTTCACCTCTTATTCAGCTTAGGGGACTGCTGACTCTTTTCAACGACAAGCTTCTTTTGTACATTGTATAATTGAAATTATAAAATGGTTACCTTTAAACGTCTTTACGTTTATTTTTTTTAATTCTTAGCAATAGTTCATTATGTAATAGTTATGTTTCCCAATTTTGCATTTTACATTTTTTAAATTTCTTTTATATACTTCTATAAACTTAATTTTGAGTAAAATGTTCCGCAAAATATCTTGTGTTTTTTTTTCATTGCCTCAAGCTTATATGACGAGGTAAAGAGCAATAGCAACCTTGTCGACGACACGGCCGACTCAAGAATTGAAAAGAAAATCTTTTCAATTGAAACCAACCTATGTAATATGATTTGACGAGTGTTATATTTTCATACGTGCAATTATGTCATATAACAATCATATTACATGAACATTACCATTATTTCGAGACAAAAGGTTAAGAAAATCAGTAAAAATAAAACAAGTAGCTATGAATTTGCAAAATTCAATGACATCGTATAGAACTGTCTTTTTACCCCGAGATATTTTCTAAGTTTATCCTGTATATTAGATCCTTTTTAAATTATATAATAGAAAATAAAAAAGAAAACGCAAGAAAGATACACAGAGAAAAACAAAAGGCCCATGGGTCACATGGCTCACCAGAGCACATTGGCTGGGAGGAAACAGAAATCAGTTTACTATTGAAAATTTTTAAAGGGGGGGGTGCAAACGTAAACTTACACTACTTCAGGATGCTTCTATATCAATATTATTAATCATGGCTTTGCTACTCTTAACCAGAAAAAAATTAAAGATTTTTTTTCCGAAACTCTGATTGCTCATTGTGCCCCCCCCCCCGTAAATTGAACAAATTTGAATCTACACTACATGAGGATGCTTCTATATGCTGTTCATGAGCAGATTTTTTTTCAAGATGATTCCTATATATTATTATGCAAAATTTTGACCCTCTGTTGTGCCCCCAACCCCATGGGGTCATAATTTGAACAATTTGATTCTACAATACTTAAGGTTGCCTATCTATTAATGAAATATATGGAGATAACGAACAGTATTCAAGCTCAAAAGTCCATTAAGCAATACAAAATAGGAGCAGAGCAAACACGGACCTCCAAACATCAGAGGTGGGATCAGGTGCCATGGAGGAGTGAGCATCCCCTGCCGACCGGTCACACCCGCCGTGTGCTCCTTGTCATGATCGGGAAATAACGGAAAAATCCGTGGACAATTAAGTGTGTAAATAATGGCCTAACAATTAGTATGAAAAACGTCAGTCAGCATTTGACTCAATGATAAATTGTATTTGCTGACAAGGTCAGCTAAGTTATTCTTGAGATGAAGATTTCAAAAATATTTCCTACTTAACATGCATGATCAGGTTCTTACAAGGGATATATAGGTTTTCCTTTTACTCTCTCTGAGTAAATGATTGGAATGATTATTAAGACAGCTCTGTTTGAGGGTTTATAACACAGTACTTAAATTTTCTCTTATCTAGAAATGGGGACTGGGTAAGGTACTTCTTGCATCGTGTTTCTCCCCTAGGTTCCCATTGATAGATAAGAACCAGTTGTCTCAATCTTCAGATTTACTACACCCAGAACTTAACTCCTCAGGGTACTTGCCACTAATATAAACAAACTTGAATTTAGAGTATGTAATGAAGCTTTCACTTAAGTTTCATCTCCTCTTTCCAAGTGGTTCTTATGAAGAAGATTTTTAAAAGATGCCACCAAATTTTCACGAATCCTTATTTATCTCCCCTTGAAAGAGAGCGTGGCACTTCCTGTGAACAAACGTAAATCCTCTTCACCCAAGGGTGTTTTGTGGCAAGGTTGGTTGAAATTGGCCCAGTGGTTCTTGAGCAGTCGAAAATGTGAAAAGTTTACAGACGATCGTCGACAGACGGACGCCGGCCACTCTTCGGCTCGGGTGAGCTAAAAATTTAAAAGGCATAAATGGAAAATGTTCGGCTCCAGCTCATTTACATTCCAGCAATCATACCACGGCGCCACGAGATGACTGATGTCGAAATGATAACTTAAGACAGATTGCTAAATCTTAAAATAATATGGGAAGGAAAATTGAATATACATTTTGATAATTTTCAATATTCAAAACACCTTTAACCAAAATTATCTAAATGTAATGAAGCACAGCCATACCCCCCAAATTATTCAAATGTTGTTTTTCTGGTTAAGGGTGGTCTTTGTCAAAAATTAGTCATCATTTAGGTAGATACTTCAATATTTACTACATGTAGATACTCTTTACAAACTCGATAATTTTTATATTTATCTTATACGGGAACCATTAACATTTACATATTATATGTATAAACTATGATGGCATGACACACATCTGGTTAAAAGATATGTTTTAGAAATCACTACTAGAGTAGGCGAAAATGCCTATCAAATGCCCTATTACTCTTTCTGTTCATCAGGTTCATCAAGACGAAAGAAAAACGCGTAAATATAAGTATGCATTATTACATTACTAGTATTACGTATTACATTGTATCAGACAAAGATTTAGTTAAGACATCATTTGCTCTCAAAATCAATCATTAAATTTTTATATATATCAAAATTTCTACAGTATGTTTAGAATCTTTTTATTACAAATATACTGACCGAATACTTGCACTTCACACAGTTCTGCTATCGTTTCACGCTGGCGTGATCCTTGTGGAAGAATTACTCCAGGTCCCCTTTCGTTATAATATGTAACATATCTACCATGTTGAATACAAACATGCTCAGATAACAAGGGAGGTAACACGTCCTTATTCTTATAACAGAGATGTCCTTCTTTAAGCCCAGTAGAGTTTGCAATATATAGTGAGAAACCAGCATGGGCAGAAACACGTTTTTCTACTGCAGATAAAAGAAAAAAATCGAAATGACACAAAATAATTTTAATCAAGCTAAGCTACTCTTTCTTGGTATTTTAAATCAATTATATTACAATATATTTCACCGTCATAGTAGCTCAGTCACTAGAGCGCTCGCTTCGTGATCGGAAGGTCGTGAGTTCGCATCTCGACCGCACCTGACCTAAGTCGATGAAAAAATAGGTAGCAACTGTTCCTTCCCCAAGCACTCGGCACTTTGAAGTGAAAGTTGCTTGTCCTTCGGATGAGACCTTAAAAACCGAGGCCCCGTGACACGGCAGGCCTTGGCACGATAAAGATCCCTCACTGCTAAATGGCCCTGAGTGCCGAGTAAAGGTCTAAATTTGAAGCCCTTTATCGGTTTATGGTGACGTTTCTATATGAGTGAAAAATTCTCGACTGGGACGATAAACAACAATCAATCAATCAATCAATAGATTTCATGTAAAAAGATACCAATATGGAAAATAAAGAGCCATGCACACTTTAAAGCTGTTTCTTTTTCATGGCGAAAACAGTAACTTTAAGAAAAAATAGCAACTAAAAATACTTTTCATTCAAGACTAGAATTCGAAAATGGTATCAAATACTAAAGATTCTTAAATATACGCGAGAAATTAATTATCGCGTAATTTCGCGAGAAGTACCACTCGCGAAATAAAATTGGTTGCTTTTATTTTTATTGAGCTGAAATCAATGTAAAATCACTTGATCAACCGTCCACTTGAGGATGTTCTCGCGATTTGACGTTAAATAGCCATTGTGCGATAATACGTACTCGCGAAAAATAAGGAATCTGCGGTAAATAGCGAAAGTGAGAACATTTTTCTACAAATTATCCACAGATAAGTTACCATATGGAAAAATTGTACTTGGTGTACGAGAGAAAAAAACGCTATAGTTTGAATGACTTTTTTCTTTTGATTTCCATAGTTTTCATACCATTTTATGTCTTTTGAAAAAAATTGCTAATTGAAAAAGTGTATTTCTTGTAGAGTAGTTTAGACTTTTTGACATCGTAGACAACTGCTTCTCCAATAAAAATGAAACTCATAAGTTTGCATATCTTGTCATTGGTCATCTGCCGAAACATTGTAAAAACATTCTGATTTTACACAGTATCTTGTCATTGGTCATCTGCAAAAACATTATTAAAAACGCTGATTTAACACACGAGATATTAAAACGATGCATGAGTTTCTCACTGACAATATTTATTTACACGTGGTTTTCGGACACCAGGTCTTCCAACTATCTGTTAGAATTTCCATGGCTTCTAATTGTGTCTCGTTATAAGCAGACATATTCTTGTATTCATATGAAGCAGAATTTATTAAAATAAAGTCTACATGAAAAGAAAAAGTCTTTTCATGTGACCTTCAATTTAATATTTAGATATATTGATGAAGTTTTATCAATTAACAACATTCAGTTTCATTCCTCCGATGATTCGATAAATCTCATAGAATTAAAATAAAATGAGACCACAGTCTAACATATCTGTTTTATTTTCTACCAGAAAAAGACATTGATGACAAACTGACAACTTAACTTTATGATAAAATTGATGACGCATACGCATGTTCTAAAACAAAGCAAACTAATGACAAATAAGATGACGATACAAGGATATCAACAATTTCCTTCAAAGTCAGCATTTCGCATGTTTTATGGTCGACACAATGACATTGTTTGTAAATACAATTTGTCGTTAGGTCAAATGTTGACTTTCATACAAATTTTAGGCCGTTATTTTCATATTGAATCGTCTACGCACTTTTCTGTTTATCCGATCATGACAAGGAGCACAAGGCGGCTTTGACTGCTCGACAGGGGATGTGTACTCCTCCGTGGCACCAAATCCCACTTCTGTTTTCAGAGGTCTATGTTGGCTCTGTTCATAATTTGGTTTGTTAAAATAATTTTATGAGAATGGTTCCTTTTTGTTATCTTCACATTTTATTTCAAACAATGTCATCAATAGTTTGTTTCTTTTAAATGAAATGTTTAACATAGTATTATTATTTTAGCCATATACATCTGTAGAAAAAATCAAATGATTTAATTAAATAGTATGTTTTTTCAGTTGAGAAATATATTATGACAAAATCATTTTCAGATTTTGTCCAGATTTTTCCTTGTTTTGAAATTTTATAACTAATAACCTGTGGGAGTTATTCAAAACACATTATGTAGAATTTATTTAGCGAGGATTACTAGTACTTTTGAAAATATATTTATTTAAAAAAAGTTGTTAATTAAGAATATATTTTGTGCATTTTTATTCACCCAGCAATCATTTCAAGAAGTGTTTTAAAAATAGTTTTCAAAAAAATGCAACAAAAGCAAAGGAAAAAACAAATATTTTGATTTCTCTTTTTCAATTCCATCATTTTAGAAATGAAAAATTTCGAAAACAAACTAAGTACAAACCGATTATTGGATTTCGACGCTATTTTATTGTATTGTAAGTTATGCTAGCTTTATGGAAGAGTTGGGAGACTAAAATCCGATATTGAATGCATAAATCTTTTTTTTTTCTTAGTTTACGAAAAAATCAAATATTTATTTTTCTATCTGGCAGTCTTATTTCCTCAGATACCGTCACAGTAGCCCAGTCGCTAAAGCGAACGCTTCGTGATCGGAAGGTCGTGTGTTCGTATCACGGCCGCGACTGACTTAAGTCGATAAAAAGTAGGTAGCAACAGTTCCTTCGCCAGGTGCTCGGCACTTTGAAGTAAAAGTTGTGGGTCCTTCGGATGAGACCTTAAAAACGGAGGCCCCGTGTCACGTTAGGCGTTGGCACGATAAAGAACAATCACTGCTCAATGGCCTTCAGTACCAAGTAAAGGTCTAAATTTGAAGCCCTTCACCGGTATATGGTAACGTTTCTATATGAGTGAAAAATTCTCGAAAGGGACGTAAAACAACATACATGTACAACCAATCAAAAATATTTCCTCAGATATGGAATTTAGCATTGTTTACTACTAGTACTTGTATATACAGAAGTATCAGCATCAAATACTATCGATTTTTCAAACAACTACTAGTTTTGAATAATCGTTAAAAAAAATTAAATTTGTCAAGGTATTACATTGTAATTTGGTGAACATATGTTCCTTATCTTGTTTCTTAGCTCATTCTACGAAAAAAAAACCTATAGGTTTTTCAAGGTTTAAAAAACATTATAGTAAATTTACACTTTAGCACAAAATAAACATTAATTTTCCGATATTCCTGTCTACAAAGATTGCATGGTTATCGCAGTTAATCAATTTGTAGAGTTTTTGATGGGTATTTATTCCTTCGCAACGAAGTTGGAGGGGATAAAGTAACGCCGGCGCTTGTGTATGGGAAGAGGTGGGGGAGGGGGCGGTAGCGAGTGCGCTCGTTTCATTACGCAAGCAACAATTCATATCGGAATAGATGTGCCATTTTGCGAGGAGATGCTCCACTTTGCGGTGCTCTTGTTTTTTTTCCCTTCATACAAACCATGTTGATCACTGTCATTGCGGTAGAAGACCTTTATGCTGTAGATGCTTTTGACACTTCCAAGATCAACTCTCCACCAGACTTTCTGTTCGAATGCTGTCCTAGCACAACTTCCTCCTGCTAAGGCTTGATTTGTATTTCCGTCAACTGCAAGCGCAGCAGAAACATTTGCTATTATTCCCAGGTTTGAACTTTGGACTGCGCTTCTTCCCAGTGCAAGATTCACTGTGAATAATAGGAAACAAAATCAAAATATATTAATCATTATGATTATTCGATGAACAAGGCTTATGGAGGAATGGAACCTTTAGCTGAAAAAATCTAGTTTTCATTATTATTTTTTATTATTATTTTTTGTATATTACTCATTTAGTATGTTCTGCATATCATAAAGAAATTTTATTGTCAGATTGATTCATTTACTAACTTAACAGATATCAGCATACTAGGGCTGTTCGGAAATTATTGAGACATTTACTTTTACTATATAAAGGAAAGAGATAAATTCATGAAAATTCGTCAACATTTTATCAAGAACAAATAAAACCAATGTGCAAAATTTCTATTTCATAGGATAATTAGATAAGTCCCTGTGAAATTATAAACTTCCATGTGTTTTGACGTGGAGCAGCATCGCAACGTCATTTTATAGTCACTCCAGTCGTAGATTTTTTTCTCATGCTGAAAAGATCGGGAAGCTTTAACTCTTCTTTCTCTGTCATTACATATAAAGTTCTAGAAATCAAACTTCCCTCTCTTCTTAAACGATTCTTTAAAATAAAACAAGATGTGTTTGTGAAACACTGATGCCCCTGTATGGCAACTTATAGCAAAGGTTAAACTTCCACAAATGCAAATCAAATATAATGTTGGTACCCAAGTAGGGTCTTGTCTCGAGGAATATACCTGTGAAAGATGAAAGCCCTAGCAGCAACCATTGAATACGAGGGGTGATCAAAAAGTTCGCGAACTAATTGCATTACTTCCGTAAAAGAAATAAAATTAGGTTTCAGTATGTATTACTTTTTAAAGTAGTCCCCTCCAGTTTCAATGCACATCTGCCACCGTTCTGCCTACTGAAACACGTGGTCTAGGAGGTCACGTGACATGCTCTTCAGCGTTCTGTTCACAGCAGCAAGAATAATTTTTCGATTCTTATAATTATTACCATGCAGGTTATTTTTTATAACAAGAATAGTCCATTTGTCACAAATAACCAAATCTCGGCAATAGGATGGGTGGATAGGGATATCATTCACCAGAATGAGTATGGTGACCAGCAAAACCTGTGTCCTCTGCCTTAGATGCGTCGTTTTTTTTAATGTGAATCAAGTATAGGCGCGTTCTCTTTATCATATCTAAAATGTTTAAAATCTAAAGTTTTTAGGGATTTAATAATTATTTTATTGTTAAGATATTGAACTACATTTCTAACTGTAACTTGGTGATCTTTCATAATAGATTGCTCAACTACGGATACTTACTTACTTTCAATGGGCATCAGAACAAACATCATTTTTAATCATCTCCCTTCCTTCACTAAAACAGTCAGTCCAATTAATGATTGAACTTCTTGCAAGTTCTTTGTCTTCATAAACATTGTACAAATTCTTATATGCCGCTGCAAAGGAATTTCCAAGATATACGTTAAACTTTACAGCCGTTCCAAGCTCGAGTAAAACTGAGTCACCCATTTTTTGTCACAAGTCATCTACCTATTGACGTCATAAACATGGACCTAAACATTTCTTGACAGCTGCTATTTATAGAACATGTATATGACTATTTGTGTGCCAAATTTCATTCTGATCTAAATTGTGGTTTTGTTAATATAGAGATAGTTCGCGAACTTTTTGATCACCCCTCGTAGATATGGAAAAGGTTAAACCTTTTCAAAAGTAGGTCAAACATCGAGGTCAAATGGTCAAAATGAATGGTGCCCAAGGAAAGGCCCTCTCACAAGAAATGTACAGGTGAAATATAAAAGCCGAAGCACCAATCGTTCAAAAGTTATGACCAAGGTTAAAGTTTTACAAAAGCAAGTCAAACTCCAAGGTCAAGATCAATGGATTACAATTGTTGGTATCCAAAGGAAGGTCTTGTCACAAGGAAAAAAATATGTTAAATATAAAAGCCCTAGCACCAACTTTTCAAAAGTTATGGCTGAGGTTAAAGTTTTTCAAAAACAGGTCAAACTCCAAGGTCAAAGGGTCAAAATTGTTGGTATCCAAAGGAATGTCTTGTCACAAGGATAATATACGTAAAGTATGAAAGCACTAGCACCAAGTGTTCAAAAGATATGGCCAAGGTTAAAGTTTTTCAAAAACAGGTCAAACTCCAAGGTCAAAGGATCAAAGTTGTTGGTATCCAAAGGAAGGTCTTGTCACAAGGATTACATTTGTGAAGTATGAAAGCCCTAGCACCAACTGTTCAAAAGTTATGGCCAAGGTTAAAGTTTTTCAAAAGTAGGTCAAACTCCAAGGCCACATGGTCAAAGTTATTATCCAAAGGAAGGACTTGTCCCAAGGATTACCTATGTGAAGTATGAAAGCCTTAGCACCAATTGTTTAAAAGTCATGACCAATGTTAAAGTTATTCAAAAGTAGGTCAAACTCCAAAGTCAAAGGGTCAAGGTTGTTGGTATCCAAAGGAAGGTCTTGTCCCTATCGCCATATTTTGTCAATCGGGATAAGAATATCAAACTTGTTTATTCAACCCACACAGATTAGTCTCTTTGTTTATTTAACGCAAGCAGAGATGTTAATTAGCTACAGGGAATCACTTCTCGCTTGAACGCACACAGTTGTCCAGCTACAGGTAACATAGCCTGGAGCAGTTTGGGGGATTAAACTTTTCATTCAGAAGGGGTATGCAAGGTGAAACATATACTGCAGAAGCACAAATTTTCGTGGGGATAAAATTTCGTGGATTTGTCATCTAAAAAGGTTTTGAGGATTTGATTTCGTTGTTTCGAAAGAAATCCTATTCAATATATAGTCATATAAAACTTCGTGTGAGATTTAATTTCGTTGATAATTGTTAACAACGAAATTAACGAAATTTAATCCCCAACGAATATTTCTGCTTTTACAGTACATTTAGGGGTTAATTAAATATCATTTTATTAAAAACAAAAATTTAATACAATGATATGATAAACAAAATTAACAATAAAATCGGAATCCATGTAGATCGGTTTTTTTTAAAAACCAAAGTACTAAAAGCATAGCTGCTGATAAATCTGCGTATAATAAAAATATTGTAAAGTTTACCGGTTAAAATAAGATGAAAATAATGAGAAGATGAAGCAACAAAGTCTCATGTCAAGTACACCTAATTTCTTTTTCCCTCCCTTCTCCCAAAGATAGTATTGTACGTTGTATTTCATTGTTATGACAAGGTAATACCCACATGGCAAAAGTTGGCATGTATGCTATAGTGATCACTTTGACACTATGAAAACTTTGAAATATTATAGTATTCACTATGAAATCTTTGATTTATTCAAGTTATCCATCAAATATATTTTATATCATTGTATTTAAAATAGTAACTCTATACACCTTGTTTACGTACTTGATAACATTAAATTATGTTATTTACTAATACCAAAAAAAAAAAACAATTGAAATAAAAGCCAAACAATATTCATTTTAGAAATGTTATCCAGTAGTAGTCTTTGAAAACCATAATTGTTTTCAAAAAGTATAAAATTAAAATAAAATTGACTGCAAAAAATGAATTGCATACAAAATGCATGGAATAATTTGAAATAGAAGGCATAAATATATATCTTTTGTAAATGGAGATAATCGGCAAAACTGGAAAATACCAATGTAGCGAAATTAATTAACTTCTACATGTATCGCAGAAAATTATATACTGTAGAAATAAACACAGAAAATTATGTACTGTAGAAATAAATTTTAAACTTTCAATTTCTAGAGGCTTCAGGTCGAAAACCTTAATAAACCATAATGCTGACTTTGAAACTTTGATTTAAAATAGTGTAAACGTTGACACTTTGATTTACCATTGTGATCACTATGAAAAATTTGATTTACTATCATAATAGTGTTCACTATGAAAACTTTGATTTGTTCACTATTTGACACTATGAAAACTTTGATATACTATAGTGTTCACTATGAAAACTTTGATTTACTTTAGCGATCACTATGAAAACTTTGATTTACTATAGTGATCATAATGAAACTATGAAAACTTTGATTTAACATAGTGATCATAATGAAACTATGAAAACTTTGATTTAACATAGTGGTCACTATGAAAACTTTGATTTACTATTATAGTGATCACTATGAAAACTTTGATTTACTATAGTGATAACTTTGACACTATAGTGATAACTTTAAACACTTTGATTTACTAAAGTGATAACTTTGAGACTTTGATTTTAAATAGTATAAACGTTAACACTTGATTTACCATAGTGATCACTAAGAAAAATTTGATTCACTATAGTGTTCACCATGAAAACTTTGATAAAGTTATCACTTTTTGACACAATAAAAACTTTGATTTACTAAAGTAATCACTATGAAAACTTTGATTTACTATAGTGATCACTATGAAAACTTTGATTTACTATAGTGATAACTTTTACACTATGAAAACTTTGATTTACTATAGTGATAACTTTTACACTTTGATTTACTATAGTGATAACTTTTACACTTTGATTTACTATAGTGATAACTTTTACACTATGAAAACTTTGATTTACTATAGTGACAACTTTTACACTATAGTGATAACTTTATAAACTTTGATTTACAAAAGTGATAACTTTTATTTACTATAGTTAACTATATTAAACTATACTTAACTATAGTGTTTTTTGTTAGGGTTCTTACATGCTTAAATTTTTTATGGTCTTCGTATTTCTGATCAAAATTCTATCAAACTTGCTAAAAAAGGAGGTCAAAATAAAATTGAAAAACTACATACATAATTTGAATTATTTTCGTTCTTATTATGGGTAAACAGGAGTTTGAACGTAGGTTTCATGACCGTGGGAACCGGGGGCTCCTCCCAATAATTTTGCCGATACATTGAATACTATAGAAAACATAGCTACTTTATGCTTATGCCCCATCAATAACAACGTCTGAAAACATTTTTTTTAATTGCTTGTAAAGGAATTTGTGGAAGTTGATAGTCCCCCCCCCCCCCAACTGACAATGTATGGATGTGCCCCTTCAACGTGAAATTGCTTCCTACGGACCTGGATGTTACTTATTTTTAGTACCTGATTTCGTGACTGCGCCGGGTAACCCTACCATTGACATAAAATATTCCATTGAAAAGAAGAAATTTTTTTTTAGTTCTTATTATTGATTAACTAAAGTTTTAATCATATGTGCCATTTTTTCACAAATAGGTTTTCATTGGAAACAAGAATAAACACGATTCCTCAATAATTTTCGAACAGTCCTCGGACAAATAAGTTTCTGTATAAAGTTTTGATTCCACCTATATACGGGTCCACTATTGAGTCAACAATGGGAATTTTAAGCACAATTAAAAATATTTAAGAGAACATGCATCTCTTCAGATATTTCGAAATACATGTATTAGTTGAGTTTAATTTTTTAAAGCACGTTTCCTTACTTTTTCCGTACTTGGTTGGATAAATAACGCACTTTTCGAAAACTTATAATGACAAGAAAATTAAATTTTGTTTTGGAAATTTCTTTCAATATCCTTAATTTTACCATTGAACTTAAGTCCTCCTCCTTCATTTTAAAAAATTACTGAAGCAATATCAAAATGCGAAACATCTCAATATATAATCATAAATTAATAATTTTCTGATGAAGAATGAAACTTGAATTAATACATAATAACAACAATTCAGACTTTTTTTTTAAAGCAAGTTTTTAAAATATTTTAATCATAAGTTTTAAAAGTTATCAATAATGAATTATTTTACCGAACTAATAAGAAATAACGCCTCATTTCCCCATGCGCACTTCCTAACACAACTACAAATTGATCGGCCGCTTCTGCGGCCGATAATAATAACGGTAGAATATACGTTTTATTGGAAAATCATATCTGCATGAAATGTATGGAGATAACAAACAGTATTCAATCTCAAAAGTCCATTAAACAATACAAATTTTGGAGCAGAGCAAACACGGACCTCTAAAACATAAGAGGTGGGATCAGGTGCCATGGAGGAGCGAGCATCCCCTGCCGACCAGTCACACCCGCCGTGTGCTCCTTGTCATGATCGGGAAATAACGGAAAAATCCGTCGACAATTAAGTGTGTAAATAATTGCCTAACAATTAGTATGAAAAACGTCAGTCAGCATTTGACTTAATGATAAATTGTATTTGCTGACAAGGTCATTCTATCGACCATAGATCTTACGAAATGACGACTTTAAACGAGACTGCTGATATTCTTGTTTCATCAACTTGTTTTCAATAACTTACCTCGTTAATTGTTCGTTTTGCATAAAACCGTCTTTATACCCTTTCCGCCGCCCATACTGCTCTACTAAATCATATGTGACGTAACTGACAAGCCAGATGATCAGAGGAGTGGATCAATCAAGGCCCAATTTGTAAATATTGACATGATCGTTTTAAACGTTATCCTAGTAAACGTTATAAACTTTTGAATATTTTTGTATAATATATTGAAAAAAATATTGTACAAAAATTACACAACGACTGATGATTTTCACACCGTTTAGCATCTAAGTTAATAGTGATTATAAGGTAGTCATTTGTGTCATGTTTCCTACTTCAAGGGTAATCTACCATGGCAGTAGCGGTGCCGTTTGATTATGCATCCACATCATTGTTCTTGACTTTTGTCTAACAAAATAGTACCTAAAATTATACTAATATTTCCTTGTTATTATAATCAACAGCTATATGCTCTTCAAAGTTATCTCTAAGGTATCCTGTATGTATAAAAGAGAACTGATATTCGTCGTTTTCACAGTTGAAATAGATCTACTTTACATGCTATTGAATACTGAGACTGTGTTTTATGTGAAATTAATGAGTTACAATATTTAGCAAACTAGACAACAAACTGTGCAAAGAGTATAGTGATGTCAGATAACGTGTTCAATTACCAGCAACTATATCAGGTATCATAGATTAAAAACAACTAAACGATTTCCTCTATTTATGCATAATTAAAATCTGAATAAATCTACAAATAACTCTGTCGTGTATATATTCTGCAATATAAGATAATCTTTTGTATAGAGTTTTGATTATAAAAGGATAAATCGTAAATAAGAGTAGTGATTTTCAATTCAGACAAATCTCTAAGAAACGTAAAGGCCATAAAAGGAAAGCAGAAGTATTTGCAAGTCATGTTATTAAATTCTAGGCATTTTCAAAAAGAAGAAATGTTCTGCTTATTTTTGCATAGAAATATGGATATTTATACATCTAAATGGACAAAACGTTATAAAAAAAAAACATGTATGGTTGTGCAGAAAGTACATGTAATACAGTGTTTACATACATGACATGATATATGACAATTTTACATAGTATCTCCTTACTATGAAGTTAATTAGTAATATTTTGAAATGATAGGCTAGTTATGTATTGTGGTTTATAAAGAAGATATATAAAAAGTATATATTATAGAATTTATAAGATGAATTTACATCAATATTAATTTCAGTCAATCAAAAATATCTTACCGTATCCCTGACTTCCGATCAAAAACGGTATAAAATAGGCAAGGAATATCACAATTTTCATGGTTAACACAAAAACCCACACATATAAGGAAGTTTCTTTCCCTTTTTCTAAGGAAGCAAGTATTTCACGCTTTATTTTGAAGTTCCTTCTTTATTTCCTTGCTCAGATTAAATACACATGGATTACATAAGATTCAAAGGGTAATTGGATTCAATTATATACGTACATTTCGGCAAAAAAAAAATTAAAACTGCTTATGATAAGACAGGTAATCGGTCTTAATATACATGTACGTATAGGAAATAAAAGTAAACGCTTGAGGGCGCCCGCGGTGATCGCCAATACCAACCAACCACGTCTTCATATGGTGGCTGAAAAGGGTCAAAATGAAATATGGATAATTCCAAGATAAAATGTCAAAGATAAGATCTAATAATTACAGGATGGCTACATATTTCTAGCAACCCTAATATTCTACACATTTCATGGCAGTACTAGTTTTTGTTTAATGGTATATTGATGGTCAATTCAGACTTAATTTGAAGAAATAAGGACGTGAAAATATGACGTCTCTATTCAATGCATTGGAAAGAATTAGCAACGAAAACACCTTTTAAAATACAAACTGAATTTTCAAACATTTAAACAAATACCTAAAAGTCTGCCAAAAGACTTAAATGATAAAAACTTTACCTTTCTTATTAAAGAAACTATTCTTATTAAATCATTGTTAATCGATTGAAAACGACATGTCAAACAGTTTTTAAGGGGGGAGGGGGATGGGAAATATGCAGTGGGTTTATATATAATTGATCCATCTAAAGGCAAAACTGCTGTCCTAAATCTTTTCCTAGGGCATAAAGACATTTCAATTTTTGACGAAAACCGAAATTTCAAGTACTTGTAGCCGTCACGGTAGCTCAGTCGGTAGAGCTCTCGCTCCGTGATCGGAAGGTCGTGTGTTCAAATCAAGGCCGCGACTGATCTAAGTCGATAAAACAAAGGTAGCAACAATTAGCAAGCTCTCGGTACTTTGAAGTGAAAGTTGCGGGTCCTTTAGGCTTCCGCAGGTTTCAAATTATTGAAAACTTGACTGCAGACATTATTCTTGCACATAGTGGCTAAATATGTGTTCATGTCAGGTAATTTCGTTATTGGAACTGTCACGGCTCTTTTCGATCAATAATGATTATTATTAATTATTGCTATGTATCTAAATTTTGTCTAAATTGACAAAAATTTCCTTTCCATTTATTGTATTAAACAATACGGATTTTTCACATCCGCAGTGTTTGAGTTTTAATTTTGTTACCGTTTTTTCTTTCGGTATTGAAATTCCCGATACTGATTGAGATGTCAAAGACACATTTTTGGTTTAAAAAGCCTAAGGTACTCGAAATAAAATGACATCCTTTTTTGTACATATGCTATATGTTTTTTTTCTTTTGTGTTTCTGTTATATACCTGGCTCTATGTTAAAAAAAACGACTTTAGTCTATTTGTTTACATGCAACTGCAATGGTATTGACAATGTTTTATTGTGAGTGAGCCTGTGTTAGTGCTCTACAACAGAATCAAAAAAGATTATGTCTTTTTATATCTCTTACATATCTCTAATTGTAAGGGGGTTATGTTCATCTAGTAAAAGAAGATGTTTGTTTACATGGTTTAAAGAGAAATTTCCCAGTCATTTTATTTATTTACAAGAAACACATTCTACTGAACAAGATCAACAGATATGGAAAACTGAATGGGAATCTGATATCATTTTTACTCATGGAGAATCAAATAGCAAAGGGGTAGCAATTTTATTTCCACATCATATAGATTATAAAATAATTGAACACACAAGTGATGATATTGGCAGATTTCTGAAAGTATCTATTTTACTAGATGATTCAAAATTTACATTGATAAATATATATGCTCCAACAAAAGATAACTTATTTGAACAAGTTGAATTTTTAGATTTTTTTTTGAATCATTTAGAAGAAGAGAGTGATAAGAATTTGATATTAGGTGGGGGTTTTAATATTACCTTAAACCTTAATATGTATTATGGTGTAACCGTTGGGGCGAGTGCAGTTGTATCATCAAATAACACTTGTAACTTTGATCCGCCTCTTCAAACTTCAAAACCGCACGAGACACAGTCTAGACTGTGACATCATATGATTTTTCGAGTTTTTTTATTTCGAGTACCTTAGGCTTTTTAAACCAAAAATGTGTCTTTGACATCTCAATCAGTATCGGGAATTTACGGAGACAGTCGAGCGTCTGGTTGAACGAGACTACAGGCCTAGTGCAATTTTTAACGAAATACGTTGTAGAATAATTAAGGAATGTTTTTAAGTTTTGTGTGAGTTATTGGTGTGTAAATCACACAGACTTGTCACGTAGGCATATTTCATGAAGCGCGCTAGCGCTTCATGAAAAATATGCCTATGTGCAAGTCTGTGTGATTTAAACACCAATAATTCACACAAAACTTAAAAACATTCCTTATATTTACATTTTACTAGTTTAAAAGCACCAATAATATACTCAATATTTGAATTTCTTGCTGCCCTATATCGTTACATTTATATTAACGTCTCTGTAGCCTCATTGTAACGTCACTTTTGCTCGAGTTTCACCGTGTATATTTCTACGCGTGAGTATACACAAAAATGACTTTCAAATCAATTTTACAGTTGGATTAGTAGAAAAACACAGCAAATGTAAATATACGCAATTGTTTTTTTTGTTAATTTTAAGTTCTCGGAAAACTGCAGGCCTTTTATATTTTATATTATTTGTATCGCCATTATCGCATAGAATCCTGGTAGTGAGGGAATTCGGGGAAGGTTTCACACTTAAATTTGCCTGACGTATATGTCATTCCGAATTCCCTCTGTTCTTACACGTTAGTCTATTGAGCTCGCTGCGCTTGCTATTATAGACAAACAGGGTGGAGGCGTTGAATTAAGGGAAATCCAAATACAGAGAAAATCTAATCAGTGCAATGAATGATCTTAATTTAATAGATATATATAGAGAGAAAAACCAGATAGAAAACTTTTCACTTTTTTGTGAAAAACTCCAGTTATTTTATCAAGATTAGATTTTTTTTTCTTAATTCCAGCTTTTATGGTACCTTTTGGAACGACAAGTATAAAACCATCAATAAAACAGATCATAGTGTTATTAGCATAACTTTAAAGGGGAAAATTTTCGTTGATAGAGGCCATGGTTTTTGGAAATTCAATCCATCCTATGATGAAATATTTGTGGAGAGAATAAAAATACAATTGCACAGTTAAAAGAAAAATTCTTTAAGTTAGAAAATAAGCAGTTGAAATAGGATACAATTAAATGTAAACTAAGAAGATTTATTGTAAAGTATTTATTCAAAACTTAAAGCTCGTAGAAATCGAAAGAATGTCTTGTTAAGAAACTAGAGGAACAAAATGTAAAATTGGCAACAGATCCAACTGAAGAAAATATTAATATATATAATAAAATAAGAGAAAAGTTGGAAATATCAAATGATAAAAAAAACCCAAAGGAATTATATTTAGATCTGAGGCCAAATGGCCTGAAGAGGGGGAAAATGCACAAAATTTTTCTTATCCTTGGAAAAAAGAAATTACAGAAATAAATGTATCTCAACATTAAATAAATTATAAATAACAATATTGTACAATGTAAAAATGAAATAGGAGATGAAATTTTATACGAAATTATATACATCTGATTTGGATTATAATGAAGATAATGAAAATCTTGGCTATTTTGTAAATAATATTAACATTCCAAGAATCTCTTTCATGTGAAAATTACTTATCAAGAATGTGAAAATATTTTGAAAACTTTTACACATAATAAATCACCAGGAACTGATGTGTTTCAAATGGAGTTTTATGAGTATTTCTGGAATCAGATATCAGAACTAGTCATTAATAGTATAAATGAAAGCATTGAAAAACACACCCTCCATGTTGACCAAAGAAAAGGAATAATAAGTTAGTTTCTTAAAAAAGATAAAGATAGAACTTTGTTAAAAAACTGGAAAACAATATTTCTTCTAAATTTTGATTATAATATATTATCAAAGGTATAGGCAAAAAGGAAACTTATTTACCCCATTTAATAGATTCTGACCAAACTGGATATCTAGAGAATAGATTTATAGGAGAAAATATCAGAACCATATCTGGTCTTACAAATTATACTAGTGTCAAAAATATTCCTGGAAGAATTCTCTTAGTTGATTTTGAAAAGGCATTTGATACGGTAGAATGACGTTTCATTGATAAAGCTTTAGAAATATTTGGATTTGGTGAAAGTTTCAGACATTGGGTTCAAATCCTGTATACCGATATATCTAGTAGTGTTATAAACAATGGATATACAACCTCTTTTTTCAAATTAAGTAGAGGGGTGAGACAAGGATGACTCTTATCACCCTATCTGTTCATTTTATGTGTTGAGCTACTTGCAATAGCCATAAGGGAAAATAAAAATATACGTGGAATAAAAATAGGGGAGACTGAGTTTAAGATAAGCCAGTTAGCAGGTGATACTACATGTTTTCTAAGTGATGAAAAATCAGGAATTGAAATATTAAATGTTATTTAAAAAAGCTGTTCTGGACTGAAAATTAATTTGAATAAAACTGAAGCAATTTGGATAGGAAAGAACAAAAATTTCAAACCAGGAATCTTGCCAGTGAAATGGTCTGAAGGTCAATTTTTTACCCTTGGTATTAGGTTTAGTTCAAGCGGTGAACAAAAAACCCTTGCTAAAAACTTAAATACAAAATTATATGAACTGAAAGCAATTTTGAATATATGGAAAATGAGGAATTTAACACTTATTGGCAAAGTTCTAATGTAAAAACTTTCGAAATATCAAAAATAGTATACCAAGCACAAGTACTTCCGATTCCCCCACAAATGATAAAGGAGGTGTCTAAAGAACTGAATAAGTTTATATGGAATAATGAAAAGTTAAAAGTTCAGTATCCTGCCAAAAAACCAATAGGGGTGGATTGAAAGTTCCTAATCTTGAAGCACAAATGAAATCATTAAAACTTGGTTGGATTAGAAGGATATTTATTAATACAAAAGCAAGGTGGAAAAGTATAATTCAATCTTACCTGAATGAAATAGAATTGAATGATTTTATAATTACCAGAGGTTGTCTAAATAGGCTACGTGCATGTTCATCATTACCACAATTTAACAAAGACATTTTTGAAACATGGACAGAACTTAGATGTAATGATTAAATATAATAAACATCAAACGTATTCGTTTCAAATGTTTTTTTTAAAATCCAATAACTACAACTAACAAGTAATTAGCTCTGTACAACTTGGTATGGAAAGTGACGTTGTACGAAAACGAAAGTACAAAAAGGCCTTGCCCTTGCAAACAATTTTCCAAAATTCGCAAGTGTGTCGTTTCCTCAACTGATATACCGGGTACTAGAAATAGAAGACCTGTGATTGGTCAGAATGAAGTCCTCGTATTTATCCACAGCTTAATTATCATACGAAGTATCAGTACCCTAGATAGGTACATACATCTGGGTATTGTCAACAGTGCCAATGCCAGTAAAAACAAAGAACTGCACTGTAGGTCTGAGTCTTACCCAGCAGATGGCGAAAGCACAGATATGACAGGTGACAACAGGAGTAATTAATAAATAATTAAACAATATTTAATATGCAAAATAAACTACTGTTTCAAATAGAAATTAAAACGTTTTTTATGTAAAAAAGAGGATACTATAGAACACAAGTTTTATTATTGTACTTGTGTGGCTACATTTTGGAAACACTTTCTAACTTGGTGGAATGATCTACACATTTTCCACATAGACAAGCTATCTTGTCAAAATGTTATATTAGGTCTGTATGAGAGAAAATGTGATAGTTTGAATCACTGTATTTTGCTTTCTAAGTTTTATATATATTCAGTGTCTATAGCTAATTTGAATGTCCTTAAAAAAAGAACAAAGTTTTCATGCCTTTTCATACCTTCTGAAAAAGAAATTTCTACTTAAAAAGGCAGCGTATTGCTCAAATAGTAATTTAGATATTTTTAATGAAACTTGGCAACCAATATTAGATGCATTATAATTATTACCTCAGAACTAATGGTATTATTTTACTATGTATTTAAATTAAATGTCATAATCAAAAAGCAATATCCTCTGTAATATATTACTTTGTAAAAATAATGAACATATGATTTGTATATGTAGATAGTATGCACTGTAATTTTTTCTTGATTTGCGAAACATTGTCTTGTAGGATGCAGATTTACGCTACTGTATAAAGTAAAAATTGTTGCATGTTTATTATTTTATTACACTGTATATGAAAAAAGAGCCAATTAAAAAAAAAACTATACTCAAAAGTCCAAAGAAGTAATACACATTTGGAGCTGAGCAAACACGTACCTCTAAAAACATCAGAGATGGGATCAGGCACCTTAGAGGAGTAAGCATCACCTGTCGACCGGTCACAGTCGCCGTGTCCTCCTTTTCATAAATATGTAATCGGGCAGACGGAAAAATTCCTGCCAATTCAGTGTTAAAATAATGGCCTAACCATTTGTTTGAAAAAAGTCAGTCAACATTTGACTTAATGATAGATTGGGGTTTTTTTCTGACACGGTCATTGTATCGACCATAATTTTTTTTTCGAAATGATGTCTTTAAACGAGACTGTTGATATTCTTGTAATTATTATAACATTTATTCATGTCTGATATACGACAAACTGTTGCACAAGGACTATTTTCTGCATCATAATAAAATGTTTAAGCTTATTTGGATTCCACTGATCAATGTTATTTACTGCTGTATGTCTTGCTAAACACTTTCTTTTGTCTTTCTAACACTTCTGACCAATTTTCGGGGTACTAACGAAATGTACATGATTTTACATCTACCACCCAACATTCATCGATGGAAGAGTTACAATCTGTTTTTAAGTTCCTACGTCTGACCTAGTCGGGAGTCGAACCCATAATCATAGAAAGCTCACGAACCAAATACTCTACCGAGTGAGTAACAAGAAAAGGAAACACTTACACCTAACAAAGATTACATTTAGATATCTACTGATTTACAGTTAGGATACAAATCTTATACTAGTAAATAACATTTTAAACATTGATATATAGAATAAAAATATTTATCAAATACGTATGTAAATACCAATAAACCATAACACAAATGACTTTGACAAAGTTTGTCCCTCTTGATTCCATGGTATTGAAACGAAATTCGGAATCGAAATCAGTAATCCCATTCTGTCTACTGGAAGCTTAGTAATAAGTACTTCCTGTTAATTTCACCCTTTCGGTCCTCGGAGATCACGTGATACTGAAGGTATATAAGTAGAGACAACAGAGATTTTAGTCAGTTCCAGACTGAAGTCGAGAGAAGTCAGTTGGTTTTCAGTTAAGGTGAGGAACATAAACTTGCTCAATAAAGTCTTGTGTGCTTGAATAAGGCTTTCGAGACTTTGTTGTGTTTTTGTGCAAGTTGGTAAATATTTTTGTTTGCTTAGCTAGGAAGCGTACGCGCTCCAAGACAGAATTGGACATTGTAAATATTGTTGATTAAAATCCTTGATTGAGAAATTTAAATAACTATTTGATTTATTCCTTTAATTGCTCAGGCAGAGCAACCGAATCCTCGAACCCAGAAACCTCACAGTATATTCACTTATCAATAAACATATTTTAACTTGATCGTTGTAATTCAAGAAGAACCTATTTATTTAATTGCATTGTCCAAACACATGCACATAGAGATGTTTTGATTGATTTTACATGTAAGATAATTTTGCGCTGGAGCAAATGAGCATTATACCAACATTTGTTAGTCGAACATGTTCGAAAGTGCTACATTGGTTCGTTCTAAAATTGGATTTTTCATGTAAAATGTTCTTCGTACCGTTTGTCCTTAAATAACTTATTCACCAACAGCATCTTTAGTCAACATATCCAAACTGAATTAGACCTATCGTAAAATCCAGTAGTTAGGATTGCATACCTTTAAGATATACATGTATTTTTTATATATTAGCAAGCTTATACTTAAAATTATTGTCTGCAGGAGGAATAACTTAGAAGATGATGGCAAAGACTTATTGACAGAACACTAATTAATTAAGACAATTTTTATGTCTAATATGTGATATGGTTGAAGGTCCTATAATAGTGCCCAGTAGCCGTGCACCATTTTGTTTGTTGTCAAACGTTGGTCCTGGCTATAATATTATGTCATAACGACTGACTTTCAAGGATTAGAGAAGGCAGCGCCTGTATTTTAACAAAGCCTTCGATATGAATAGGAAACATGTGAATTAAATATACGTCGCCATTTTTTTAATACTCTGTTTACAATTTCTAAACATATACAGTAGAATAAGCAGGAAGAAGCGCCGCTTATGGGCATGACAAGCACATGGCGACACTAAATTGTATCATAATAATGGTATTATAAACGATGACGATAAATATTTGATAATCCTTCTACTGAAAGACGTAATTAATACGTAGGAATGCATCTATAGAAAGAATGATGAAGAAAATGTGACTTATTTTAGAAGATGCAATCGTCAACATGGTTAAATCAGATAAATTCCAAAATTTGATTCTTGAATAAAATTTCAGTCTCTAGGGATTTGCTCTTGATTGTTTTTTTTTTTTTATTATTCTTGACCTCTAACTTGTCGCTACATCCTACAGGCCCAAAAACATGTAAACCCCATTTGCTTTTGGCCTGGGTCGATAATGAATTTCATAAATCGCTTTTATATATTTAAAAAAAACAGAAGATAAGAACATAACAAAGTAAAGTAAAATGTCAGGTGAAATAAGTACAAATTTCACTTAACTGCCACTATAAAGCACAGACTCTCTCTAGAGCACGCCTACTGGTTACTCGAAGATACTACTCCGATAATTATTGAGAGCTGATCTGCAAAAAGCAATAAACACCATGATACAGTTTTCTTGAATTGTTTCATTTATTTAAATGACATGTAAAGTGATTAAGCAAGAAGTCATCCTCCTGAGATAAGTGATGGCAAGAAGCAACATATAAATTGGAATTCAAACGACTGAAATTTTAAACAAACTGAAGTATTAAAGACAGATTAGATCACAGATAGTTCACAGAAGCATGTGTGGACTAGTTCCATGAATGAAAGATGATGGGATTTATTTTCTTGCAAAGAATACACAGTCTTTAGTAAAAGCAATGGCGCACAAAATGAAAATGCGGTGACGCACTGCAATAGCGTGCATCCGTAATCACATGCACAATGTGTATTTAATAAAAATTCATAGAGTTGGTAGTTGTTAAATCCATGGAGTTATATGCGACAATGTTGTTTTTCAATGTTGTTAATTTTTTTTCATCAAAGTATATTTAGACAGATGACCATTTCTCAAGTTAAAGTTCAAATATCGACAGTCTCTATATATTTTTCCATATAAGCACATTGTACGTTCGCTATAAGCCATACATACAAGATAATTGAAAGACAATATAATAAAAAATAGAATGTAATCCATTAGCAGTTTGCGTAAACCATGTCGTTTTTGAGGTACTCGTATACTACTTCGTAACAAAATCTATATTCCATCTGAAAAGAGAGAAAATTTTATAGAAGCATTGATGTATCAATGTTGATGTATCAACAGAAATCGGAACTGTAATAACCTAATGATACAGTACGTTAAAGAAATCTTACAAAGTCAGGGAGAAACTCCGGTCGGCGAATCTGAAGCTGGCGAGCTATGGTGAAGATATCGACATCATTATCATTTGTTAGCTCCTCTAAAGCATTGAATACGGTGCAAAATACCCCAGTTCTCGTTGCTCCATCACTGTTAAAAGTAACATTTAAAAATCGGTGGCAAATCCAACTTTTCACTAGATACTCATATGTAAGAAATGAGGATCAAAAAATAATCTGAAGGTAACGATATCAACATATATAAATAAATGACTTTAATAATGTTTGAACAAATAATAAAAAAGCCATGACAGAAGTTACATGGTTTTTTTTGGACTCCTCATACAAAGTTTACAATTTAATTACAGCTTCCTGGGCTGCCTCGAAATTCAAACAGTGCTGCATTGAATTTTGTTAGTAGAATTTAAGAGACAAGTGAAACTATCCATGTAATACCTTGATAGAACAACAATGGACGTATTGGGTCGAGCATACTGCGACATTTTGACTTCCTTCACTAAATCCACCATATTTCTAGGATCTGACATCCAGTCTGTAGCTTGCCAAGCTAAACATTCGAAAACCTCTAATATATGCATTTCTTTAGAACCCTGCAGTGTGTAAAAACTTTGCATTTTACAATATAATGGGAGTTTTCTTCATTTAAGAAATTAAAGTTGTAGAGCACAATTTGTATTTATTTTATTTAGATTCATTATACAGGTTGTGAAATAATTCATCCTTTACTTCTTGTTTTGTTTTTATTCTGACCTTTTTCTTAACCACCAAATTGCATTTTGAAATATCATTTGACTTCGAAGAAGACTTATGCGTTAATGTGAAAGGTCCGACGGTAGTTGACGATTGTGCTTGTGGCAAGAATGAGTTTGTCTGTAATAAAAATTTTCCTTTTATATAAATTTATCATTTCCTCAAGTAAACAATTGGTCTTGAAACTACCTGTACAATGTTCCCTCGGATCTCTGTTCATATTCCTATTTATTTTTAGGATGCATTAAAAAAATGAAGAATTAAAATTTGTTAACATTTCTATGCAATTTGTACAAAGACAAAATATTAAACCTTTTTCAGGATTAAATTGCAGCGGATAAATCACAGGAGAAGTTACATACCTTTGGTATTTGAAACCTTTTGTAGGTTTGGAGTGATATAATTATTATAAAGAAATAGTACAAAGTATTAATTTTAAATAACTCTAATAAATGACATTACATAAACAGATTCCATATCAGTGAGTGGAGATAGTGCCACTAGAATTTGTGCCTCAAAATCTTTAAGTAGTCTGAAGAGAGACTCGGCATAACAATCAGGGGGAAACTGGGCGCTTATTAGGCCATCTGGTTTGGTGTATGACTAAAAATAACAGCATATAATTATTTTTAAAAATATAAACCTCTTTGAATGCCATAATGTTCGCTACAAAAATTGAGTACTGTTTAGAATGAAGTGTTAGTAATATAACAAGAGGCCCATGGGCCACAACGCTCACCTGAGTCAATATGGCCCTGCTCTACTTCCTTAGATTCTTCTGCTATACATATGTAAAGGTTTTATCACCTGTAGTAGCCACACTTAACTACCAGGTGTCATGTTTTGAACTAAACTGGGGCCTGACGAAATGTGATCAAAAAGCTGACTCCAGCTTTCGGCTCAAGGAGCTAAAATTTTGACATCATATTGTGTCACTTGTTTATCTGAAAGTTAAATGAGAATATAAGCAGAAATTTCAGTTATGAGCCCCATCGATACTCTGAGCATGAATACGATACTCTAAACTTTCGTAGTTTTGAAATAGACAGTTGTAAGCAATGACTTTTGTCATCAAATTAATAAGTTGGATTTGAAAATGTTTTGTCAATCATGTATAAATTTCTTTGAATGAATGTTATTTTACAGTATTCCAATATATGTACTGCCATAGCATTAAACTTGATGGTCCTGACCTTTTGAGTTGAAATTCATATTGTCATTTATTAGTACATACAACGGACTACCTGAAAATTGTACCTATGACCTTTTGAGTATGAATTAGGCAACATATTGGCCTTCTTTCTTGGGGGCATGAAATTTTTTTTTTGTATGTTGTTTAATGTCCTTTTCAAGAATTTTTCACTCATATGGAGACGCCACCACTTGCTGGTGGAGAGCTGCAAATTTTGTCCTATGCTCGGCACTTAAGGCCATTGAGCAGTGAGGGATCTTTTTGTGCCAGCACCTACTGTGACAAGGGACCTCAGTTTATACGGTCTCATCCGAAGAACTGGTCTCCACGTCCCACAGTGGGATTTGAACCCACGAGGTAAGGATCAACTCCTTACTTCGCGACTCTAGAGCAGATGCTCTAACTACTGTGCCACGTGGGCAACTATGATAATTTTTGTTTAGTAAATTTAAATTTTTTCAGGTTGGTTCTTCCATTTTCAGATATATTAAGACTGAATGCAATTGGTAATTGAAAAAGTTCGAAGGATTACAAGTGCCCTCTATAAAAATTGCATTCCCAAGAATTTCAGTATTGGTTCAGAAATATTTTCAAACACAAATATCATTACTGAATGATTTATTTGATGAAAACACAATGAAATATGCATCCTGCATAAATCAAATCAATAGGAAAACAATGTGTCATGTTTTAAAAGAAAACGTATTAGTTACATGTGGTCAAAATGGGAAGTACATGTATATGTACAAATTTAGAAGCTTATTTTTCTGTGTATTATGTCATGTTGACATATTGACTTTTGATCTGAGCTTGAAAAGCAAAGAAGTTTTTTAAGTAAGAAAAAAAATTAAGAATTTATCTGTCAAGAATGTGCAAAAGATGATAATCAAAGGGTTCACATAATCTTACAATTATTAAGCGATAAAAAATTGTCTTTATGGATTATTGAATTCCTATTTAGTAATCATCCAGAAAATGATGATATAGTCTCTTCAGCAGTTGTTCCAAGAATTTTCAAAGTTTTCATTATTGTATACTGTAGACTAATCTTGAAATATTCAAAGTACAAAATTGAAAGTACAAATACATCATTAAAAAAAAAACTGTGATAAAGTGTAACCACAACACTTTATTAACAAGAACAAATAATACTTCATAATTTTTTCAACTGATCTCTGAAACAAATGTCAAATCTGCATGTTTGTTCATTGTATTGTTTATAGAAGAAGAACAATGCCACTGTCTAATCAAACATAAAATACTAATGTTTATCTTTAAGATAATATCCAGAAAAGTTTTGAAACCGTCATCTTGTAATGATTGAGGCATGGCGCTAAGCAATTTTGTTGTTGGAATATAAAAAAAAACAACGATATTATAAGACATCAAATTAAATTTTTATAAATTTTATGTAACTTTGAAAACAAAGAACTGGTCATCAAGAACTATATTAATTTGACAAATACTAACATTTGCAATTACGAGGTCAGGTCTTTAATGGAATCATTCTATTTGTTATGGAGTAAGCTATTAATGTCTTAACACATTATAGCTAACAGTCAGTCAGATAGATGGACAGTTGGACACATATGATTGCCATATACCATAATACTTTCCATCATAGCTGGGTGTAAAAAAACCTACTACACAAAAATACTATGATAAACATGATAATCTACAAGTATTCTACAGCATACTAAAGTAAAATTTGACAAAACTAGCTCTAGTAGTTTTAACTAAATTAAGGTAGAGAAAATACCCATTCAACTTGAAACTACGGCAACAGTAAAAAATAAAATATTAATCCTTGGTCACATGTCTTTGTAAGTCAAGTTAATTTGCAATTTGGGAAGAACCACGGTAGGAATAACACTTTGAAAGAATTTCACAGATTTTTTTTTGTTTAGTAACCATAGTAAATCAATCAGACAAAATTGGTATCAGATTAACAGTGTAATCTATTTGTGTCTCAAATTATATTGAAATTGGACAAAACTATACAGGGAGCATCATTTTGCAAAATTAATTACAGAGAAACAAGTTGCCTTACTGTTGCATAACCTCTTTTCTTTTCTGACCAGTACAGTTAAAAAATTCACATATATCTGTATGGAAATGGCTAGATTAAAAAAAAAATACACTAATGATTCGGCAGTGTACTGAATTGTAAGCACTATGTATGATTTACAGAACAAAGAAACTAAACTGAAAAAAATAGATCCAAAAATCATGCTTCTTGCGTGAATAAATATGTGAGGTAATCATTTTCCAGACACTGCAGTTCTGCACACACATTGAAAAGCAGTTCACACATATCTGTATATAAATGGCTGGATCAAAAAAAGTGCACAAATGATTCAGCAGAGTACTGAATTGTGAGCAATATGTATGATTTACAGAACAAGGAAACTAAACTAAAAAATACAAAAGTCATGCATTCTGCATGAAAATATATATGGAGGTCATCATTTTCCAGACCATGCAATTTCTGCTTACACTTCGACAATCACTGTGCAGAGTTTATGCAACATTTTCAACAGACAATTTTATGTCTACGACAGTCTTGTTATCCTTTGAGAATGAAACTTTAAAAGAGTTTGACAGTAAGTACTCCTCAACAGAGTCAGCATCTTCCATTTCTACATTATTGATTGACGCCAATGTAAACAGTACTGATGAAAAAATGGTAAGTTTATACTTTTCATACCCAGATGAGAAACAAATTGTGCCAGTAATGGATTTGTGCAAAGATTCTTTTGACATTTTCAATTTGCAAGAATTACATCTTACATACAATGACTTGTCAACAGTGACATCCACTTTTGACTTGCAATTTTCACAGGTGTGAAAAAGTTGAAGCCCTGCCTGAGTGATTTTGCCTTCTTTGGTTATAATGTCTGAGTCTAATGTTGGTGCAACACAGTTTGTTATGTCACCAATCAATGTTGCAGTTGTTTGTTTTGTTGATGTTACACTTTTGGTGTTCATGAAAAGTCGGGTAGATAAATGTTCAATTCTGTAACATTTGTTAACTTCAAGTTTCGAAACCAGATCTTCCCATACTGTGATTTTCATGGCGGCAGATGCATCACTTATTATAAGTTCTTGTCTTTTAATAGGTGATTCCCTAACTATTTGGACTGTGACTGGGGTAGCCGACAATACTTTGACCTCTACTGCAACCTACAGAAAAACAAAATATGAATTAAATCCTGAAAAAAAAGGATTTTATTTTTTAAAACTATATCTTTGGGTAAAGATCAGTCTATAAGTATGTTTAGTCAGGAAAAGTATACTTTACCAGACTTTTGTTTCTGTAATAATTGAGCTTATATTTGTGTACTGATTATTATCTTAGTGAAGCAAAGGATTTGGTCTGCTACATTTGCTGCAGATCTTGTCTAATCATGTTTCAAAAGCAGCTGCAGTATTTTGTTGGTTTGTAAATAGGGAGTGCAAGCACGTCAAGCAAATTTTTGTGAAACCTTCTCAGAATTCCTTTGCTACCAGGATTCCATGCAATAATGGTGAATAAGTAATAACATAAAATATAAAAGGCTTGCAGTTTGTAGAAAGCTTAAAAGAAACAAAAAATATTCTACGTCTTTCGTTAAAAAATTACACTAGGCCTATAGTCTCGTTCAAGCAGAAGTTCGACTGTCTCCGTTAACTCTGACGAGCTCCGTTACGTCAAGTGACGTCACAATCTAGATGTCTTGTGCAACTTGAAGTTTGAAGTGGCTAATCAACATTACAAGTGTATTTTTAATAGTACAATTGCACTCGTCCCAACGGTCACACTGTAAAACATATTAATTTACCTTTGAACTTAATGTTAATCTCTGTCGAGACAGCCGATAATGTGGAACACATTTTTTTTTAAATTGATGAAATCTAACTGAGAATTCTCATGATATAAGGTCATTAAGGTGCACATATCACAGTCATATGATCATTGCAAGTAGACATTCTGAATGACAAGCCCCTTTCCATTATAATAATTTCAAAGAGTCCACTACAATAACTTTTTAAAAATAGGATATCACTACATTAGTATATAAAAGTGCGATTTTTGAACATCTTGAAAAAAATGCTAATTTATAAAATTAATATAATTTAGTAGGTGAATAAAGCTACTTCAAGTGAGTAAATCAAGCTATGTAAGTAAATCAAACTATGTTGCTAAACCTAGCGATTGCACTAGACATGTCTGACAGATTTTTGACTAGTCAAAAGAACTATGTCAAAATTTAAATAGTAATTTGCTATGAATTACATTAATTTTAATACCTTGTTGTGCTCTGGAGTAGCTTGAACCTCAGCTAGGCTTTTGACTTTCTCTCCATCTTTGTCGTCATCATTTGGCGATTGTTTGAAGTTGAAGTTCAGAGTTCTGCATACTTCGATTTTTGTTTTGTGGTTGAGAAGAACTTCCGACTTTGATGCATCAATTCGACTAGGTACCAGCTGTACATCGAGTAATTTTAGTGGAGTGTGAGCTTGGGACGCATCCATGAGGACAGAATGTTTAGCCACATCAAAGCAGGCAGCCCTGTTAAATTCATTTCTCTCAGTTTGAAAGATTGCATTGAAGTACCGAGAGTTTGTTCTGCTCGTACGAATGGGCGAAACATTTTGTACATAACCTGAGACACTGGTTTTCTCTTCCTCGATCTTGATCTTCTTTGGCGCAGACATTTTTTCCTGACGAGTTGTGGCGGGAAAGTGCTTAATTACATAGTCTTCATCATTGAAATGCTTGAAAATTAAGTCGTACTACAACAATGTCGGATTATGACAAGGTCGGACCTTCACAAAGTGTGACTACCGCATTTACACTAACACAAGCTGAATTTAAATGATAAAAAGAACATAATCATTTTTTAAAAGAGTATTAGTTTAAAACATATTTGCTTTCCATTTCTTCCTGCAGTAGTCAGGGATATTCCTGGACAGGATTGTCCTTACCTCCCCCCTTCCCCTTTAGTATTAAAAATTTTTTTTTCGGAATTCTTACGCCCCACAATCGAAGATTAGGAGGAAAATAGCTTTGCTATGTCTGTCCGTCTGTCTGTTTGTCCGCAAAAACTTTAACTTTGCCTATAACTTTTGAATGGGTGGGGCTATGGCTTTCATATTTTATAGGTGTATTCCTTGTGACAAGATCTTTCTTTGGGTATTACCAAATTTAACCTCTTGATCTTGGAGTTTGACCCATTTTTACAAAAAACAAAACAAAACAAAAACAAAACCCAAACTTTAATCTTGGCTATAACTTTTAAACTGTTGGTGCTGGGGCTAGCTGTCATTCTTAAATTCACAAATACAAATACAAATATTTATTGGCACAAACACAATTACAATAATTGGCAAAGACACAACACATTATAAGAATCATCAATTGCTCATACATAAATATACAATATTTTAGTATAGAATGTGAGGCTATACATAATTATAAATCAGGTTTTATCTGTGGGTATAGACAAATGTCTCCCTTTTTCTATGGCAAGGTTATGTGCACTAAGTCTCAACCTGCTAATAACTGATCTCTTTGTTTTTTTAATATATCAGTGTATCCACAGCGTTTGAAATTATTAAAAACAACTTGATAAAATTTTAGTTTTGATGAATTATGAATCTTTGCGTATTCCTCTTGTAAGCATTGATCTGATATTCTTTGTTTTATGTTTCTCAGAAGTGATTTTATTGAATTTTCTTTTTTGGTAATGAATGAAAATTCACATGTGTATTCAATTCGTTGGCGGATCCAGAGGGGGGGGGGATGTTCCAGGGGTTGGAACCCCCCCCCTTTTATTTTTGCAAAGAGAGAGAGAGATTTCTGTAATATAAATAACTTAACGTCTAATATTTTGAATAAAATAAGTAGTTCAATCTCTGCCCTTTCTGCTCGGTAGATAAAGTGCCCCATATTCCATCCTCCACGTACCTTCAGAACCTTGGCCCTAGGCCCCAACCACCCACAGGTTACATGCAAGATTTAACTTTCATAGCATTGGAAGATTCCAGCGAACTTCAGCTATGCCATTTTTGGGCCATCTTCTGAAGTAACTAACTTTAAAAAGTATGAATAAAAAGTCATGAAAGAAAGCAGACATAAGAGACTATTATGGTGATATTTTAATCTATGAATAGAAAGGTGTAAAATGCCCCAGTAGTATGTGGGGGGGAGTGGGTTCACTTTTTCTGAGAATAATCTTTTGCTGTAGTTTTAATATGCAGGTTTTGATTTGGATGCTCCCCCATTTTGTTGCTGAAAGTTCAAAATACGCAATTCAAGCATTTGAAACCAAAAAAGTGCGGAAAAGTAAGAGGACCCCCCCCCCCCCGAAATAGGATGAAAGAATGTGGCGCACAGTTTTTTTTTTTGGTTGTTTTTTTTGTTTTTTTTTTTTAGCTTGTCAACTCTGTTTGGAGGTTGGCCCTTTTGATAAACCATTGGTACGGATTTGAAGTGTCTGTGGCGTAATTCTATGCATGAATGTTGGGGGCACTGACCTGGAACCCCCCCTTTCAAAAATTGCTGGATCCACCCCTGTTCATTGTGACAAGACCTTTCAATAGGTATAAATATTTTTCACCTTTTGACCTTGACCTTAGAGTTAACTCATTTTGTAAATAAACTTTAACCTTGGCCATAACTTTTGAGCAAATAGTACTAGGGCTTTCACATTTCATAAGTGTATTCCTTTTGAAAACAACTTCCTCTTCATACCAACAATTTGGAGTTTGACTTGCATTTGAGATTGTTCAACCTTCAACATAAGCTGCCATACAGGGCCATCAGTGTTCAATTCACAAACACATTTTGTTTTTTGTTTTTTTTAATTTCTAATCCTTGACAAATTCATCTAACTGTCTCTAATTGAAAGTCACAAATCACATAAATATGTGTACAGACTTGTCAGATGTACTGAGTGATATATATACCAAAGTGTACATTGAAAAGTAGTTCGGTTTCTGAGGTTGGGCTTAGATTAAGGTATATATTTCAAAGGGAAGATCAATTTATGAAATTTCATAAGGACATGCTGCAGAATATGGTGGCTGTATCCCCCATTTGACACTGAAATGGGCCATTTATAAGCTCCAATAATTTTTCAGATTAATTCATATATCAAATATGGTTCAGAATCTTTTATCAGATCATTGGCATAGTCTGACTTGCATATAATCATTGAGTGTTTGTTAAAAAAAAAGAAAAAAAAAAGAAAAAGATCAATGGGCCACAATATTGATCTGATTCAACAGTGAAGTTGGCCCAATATTTGCTTTAAAATTCACACAACATAAGGGAATTTCCTTTAATTTGATAAATGGAATGTTTATTATATGTAAAAAAAAAATCCACAAGGTTAATTAGACATGCATGCACATTTTGTAATATGACAGCAATTAAGACTGTTAAAGGTTTAATTTGCATTTACTGAAACCTTCAATGAGTAAAAAATTAAAATGCCCTGTAGTTTATTAAAAATCTTTATTTGATTATGAAAACTATACAAGTAATTATGAGTTTACTGTAAGTAATACTATGCAACTTTTAAGTATAATTAGAGTTAAAATATAAAACATAACAATTATAGTGTTGTCATCAAGTAATGTTTACATGCTTCACATGAGTTTGTAATTCAATTGCAGTTTTGCTGGTAGATTCTTGGAAACAGTATAGCCGCTTACATTCATTTGTTCTAAATTAATAGTTTTATATAAATTTGAAATATAAAGACTGGACACAAATTAAACAACAAATATTTTTTGAAAAAGATGTAATAAACTAAGCATCATACTGTATATCTTAATGATGTTGGTTATTTTTATATAAGAAATATACAATCACTCAATATTGATAACCTTTCCCAAACAAAAAGCGAAAAAGGGAAAGATTATGCAAGTGAATGAGATAAAAAAAAGTATGTTAGTTTACAGAATATAAATGTATGTAAATGACAAGCATTTATATGATGATGTTTTGTTAAAATTTGCAATACTGCAACCTCAAATTCAAACAATTATAAGAGGATTTATTATTATTATTATTAATTTTTTTTTTTTTTTTTTTTTTTTTTTTTGGCATTTGAAATGTGCTGTTTTAATTAAATTGTATCATATTTCCATTTTTTAAAAAAATTTTCCGGAAAGAAGTAGGTTTACCTCCCTTTACAGGCTGGCCATTGACCCCTTCTTTCTATACTTACCTGTATATTAAATATTTAATTTGCACATAAAGGTTAAGTTAATATAATGGCAATTCACCATTTTATACAAAAATCCACATGATCCATATTATCAGATGGAGCAATTATAACTTTTCAAGAAATTCATTCAAATTACTAAATTGAGGTTTCACACTTAACAAGGTTACTCTGAAATGTAACTTTTGAAGTACAATTACCAGTAAGCAGCTGTAAGTCATTTACACACATCAGTTACATGCATTTTCAAGAATTATGTTTAACAAAAAGTTAACAAGAGAAAAAAAAATTAAAATTAATGTATACATGTACTAATCAACTTTTACATATGGCCTATTTTATCATGTATTAAATATTAAAGTTAACTGGCATATTGGCAAACATTAAACATTCAAACCAAATAATTTACTGGTATGCAGGTGTAATAAATTGTCTCTCAATTACTTGGGTTAATGGCATAGTCTGTGAGGATCACAACCATAAAAGTCACAATCACTGCAGTCTATTAAGAGTATCCTTCAAATGACAATTAAAATATCACAGAATATCACAATATAAAGCTCCACACAAAAAAATCAAATGAAAGACAGCAACCTTCTTGAACAGTAAACTCAGAATCAAAGAGATTGATTCTTGTCCTATACAAAACTACAAAGCCATATATATACACAATTATACATGTAATAATAATGAATTAAAGTAAAGAACAATTCAAAATAAAAAATTTACAAATGATATATTCAACAAGTGTAACTTAATTTAATTAATGGTATACAGGGAAACATTTTGTTATTGCTGGAATTTTACAATATCAAGATCAAAGTAAGTAAATAGATTAAAACTTGACATCCCATCTTACTGGCAAAGTTACAGTTAATTATTAATAATTAAAATGTATTTGAATATAACCTTTCTATATAATTTTACATTAAGTATGGATTTACAGTATTGCTGTAGTACAATCTGCAGTTTGCAAAATAAAGAAATAAAGTTATACATTTTCCAAAGAAAATCCTAAGCATGAAAATGTACCAGGATATATAACAATAACATTTTCTCCAACATATTTTCCTGAAAGAGGTAGGTTTACCTCCCTTTACGGGCTGGCCATTGACCCCCTCTTTCATACTTACCTGTAAATTATACATTTTGTACACAAGAAAGTTGACATAATAAAAGGCATCATTAATCATTTGATTAATAACATAGATTTTTCATGTTCCATGCAAGATGGAATTCATTTGAATCAACAAATCTGAAGGTTTCACAATTAAACACCTACTGTGTAATGTAATTATTTAACTTGTAAGCATATTACATGTTATTTACACAGGTTATATTTAAGATGCATGTTTTAAAAAGAAGTTCACAATACAAATAAGATGAAATTAAAGTATAATACTATTTTTATAATGCTATTTTGTATGGCCAGTTTTAATATGCTTTCACTTCTAGCAAGCAAATTAGAAAATTTACTGGCACATATTATTCATGGAAGTAAATGTTCAAAATATTTGAGCAAAAGTTACAAGTCTGTCAATGAAGAGATCCAACTCAGTGATTTCCACATTCTATAAGGTGGCACATAATCATTTCAGTGATATATTATATCTGGCAATTACTGCTGGGAGTGTGAAAACAGCAGTTTAAGAGTCCGAATCACAGCTAACGGCGTAGTTTAGAGTCACAATCACTGTAGTCTGTAAAGGAATATCCTTCCATTGCAGAAAAATCACAAGGTATCACAATGAAAATTAAGCTTCCAACAGAAAAATTCAGTTTTCAGCATAAAATATAATCCAAATGTTTTAAAGGGACAGATGGAACTTGACTTCTGAAACATTTTACTGTTTGTAAGACACTAATCCTCAATGGTGGTAATACATGTAGTCAGATATATATATAAATGAAAAGAGTTGTCAAGAATTTAACAAATCTTGAGAAATAAGCTGAAACTTCAAGTGCACACCTACTAGTAATTGGTGAAAATGTAATTATTGTGTGAATATGACCTTATCATTTTAATTTAAATATGCATTAAAAATTCAATGCAAATTGTTGTACTAAAAAAAATAAATAAATTATTCTATACAAAGGAAATTCTAAGTGAGCATTTTTTGGAGTAACCATATATACATCAATACAATAAGAATTAAATTATGTAAAGGATGCAAACGACAGTCAGATTTAAAATTAAAATATGTGTTCATCTCAAAATAACTGCATAATATTACAAAGATAAAGTGCAGAATTCATATTTTCGAACATTTATAACAAAAAAAAAATTAATTTATATTTTATAAGGTTGGTGCCTTCTGACTTAATCTGCCTATATAGGACTAATACCCCAACATTGCAACTTGGAAAGACACATACTTCGCAATTCTGCTAAAATTATACTGCACATTTCCATGGCCTAAATATTTCTATCATCGTATTACCAAATTACTTTATACAAACAGTCATGGCTTGAAATCATGACAGACCTCTACCTTTGCCAAAGTATGACCTGTCAGAATTATACACATTTGAACTCTGTGACCTTGATCTTGTCTGAATTACCTTTCTTGATTGTCATGATATTATCATAAAAAAAATATTTAAAAAACCTTCAGATATTGACAAAGCCACAGACAGGTGGACATGATGATTCCAGTATACCCCTCAAACTTTGTTTGAGAGGTATAATAAAAGACTGGAACAAAGGGATGAGGGAGGGGACATTCTTACGCATCTCCCTCTGATATGTTGTTACTTTGGTGTCCCATTATATTTAATGCTCAGTCTTATCAAATGCACAGTACACCATTTTATGATCTGACCAGTATGCTTCAATCACATCTGTTCCACATGGGGATATGTTTGTAAAAATCAAGTCAAGTTTAGAACCAGAGTCATGAGTAGTCTTATGCACAATTTGCTTACAATTAAAGTCTTTTTCCATGAATGTTAAAAAGTCTGTATGCCCAGCAAACAAATCAAAATTAAAATCTCCTAAGAATACCAAGTCTTTTTGGTCATCAATCAAGGGTTTTATATGCATTTCCACATGGTGTTTAAAATTCCCCAAAGAGCAAGATGGATATTTGTAAATAACTATAACTTGGACATCTCTACTTTGGTTTAATTGTACATTTACCATGATGAACTCGATGAAGCCGGTGTTCAGTTTTGAGATGCAGGTTGTTTTGTAATCATTTTTCACATATATTGCTGTTCCATGATGTGGACGTCTATCTAGATTAGCTGTAGTCTCATGGTTAAATACTGCCGTGTATCCCTGTAGTTGATAATTTTCAGCTACATCTGCACTAGTTAATCTTGTCTCTGAGAATCCAACTACATCTGATGCAACAATATTTGGTTCATTTTGAATTTGTGGGAAGTGTTTATGAAGTGATCTACAATTGTTGAAAGCAATTTTGAAAGAGTGCAAATCAAGTTGGTATAATGGGACATAACAAAGTTGTAGTGGTACATCTTTTTTCATTCTTTCCATTTCCTCTACCACTTGTTCATCCATAGCTAATGCCTGTTCATTGAAGTTTAGGATGTGAAGATGATCTACTGAACGAACCCGACTTAGTGCTACATAGTGAATATGTGGATTTTTCCTAACTTTAGTCTGAGACATATCAATTACAATTTCATCAACAGTGCAACCTTGGGCTTTATGAACTGTTTTTCCTGCAGCTGGCCGTAATGGAAATTGAGTCCTCTGAAAAGTATTGTAATTCAATACAAAAGACCGCTGAACTTCAAAAATTGGTGTCCAATCCTCAGTGATTCCATCATGAAACAAATGTTTGTATTTTTTGCGAGTTGTTTTTCCAACAGCAGAATCAAAAAAATTTACCCAAACAATGCTTGGCCTTGATATTCCTTCCATTCTCCTTTCAATTAATTGTACCTTACATGATGACCCATTTGTTAAACCATCAGATACATCAACATTGACTGAGATATCATATATCATACCAACAGCAAGAATCAATTTTTGCATCAAATTAGCAGTTTTGCTAACATCATCTGCTTTGAATAGAGACCTGAGCAGTTTTTCCTTAAGTTCCTTTGAATAATCCTTAAGAACAGTATCCACTGAATTCACTGTCACCTTTTCTCCTTCAAGTTTTTCAATCAACTGATTGTTGTATGCATCTACTTTAGAATTCTGTGTAAAGAGATGAGGAGCATGGTGTGGATAATTGTCACTTGTTTCTGTTATCATGCATCTGTGTATTACATTCATATCTTCTGCTGTCATTGCATTGTAGCGAAGACGATTGAGAAGTTGAGCAAACTCAAGATCATCTTTCTGGCGCATTATTTCATCCAACTCAAAAATACAAAAATGCTCCTTCCAAAGATTGTTTGCAAGAGCTTGAGCATCATGATTTAAATCCTGAAAGATCCAACGGTCCATCACAGGTTTAAGTTGAAAGAAATCACCAACAGCTATGATACTAATGCCACCAAATGGTTTCTTGATGCCTGTAAGAAGTTGTAGACGACTATCAATGAGTGCTAATGACCTATTGCCAACCATGGATATCTCATCAATTATGATCAATTTTAGGTTTTGGAACTTCGTACGAAAAGTATTCAATTCATCACAGTGCAAGCTTTGTTGACTTTGATTAATTTTTTGATGGAAAGCAGATGCTATAGTTGCCCCTCCAATGTTATATGCTGCCTTGCCAGTATAAGCACAAAGAAGTATTCTTATGTCATCTGGATTTTCTCCTTCTATGGAACATAGGTATCTGTGCAGAGCTTGATAAAGTGCTCTTATCAAAACAGATTTGCCAACACCAGCACCTCCAGATAAAAATGAATAAACAGGTTCTGTCTTTGTTTTGATCCACTGCAAGACATGATTAAAAAATTCCCGCTGCCTTACATTTAGACTTCCTAAAAGTTTCAAGTATTCTTTGTCTGGTAATCTAACGGAACTCTCTTCAGTTATTTGTCTTGTTGATGGAATGCCAATGTCAGATCCTATATCATAATGTCTCTGTTCAATAGGCCTCTCAGGATTAAATTGAACAAAGTTTTCAGATTCAAGAGATCCCTCATTTTCATCTTCTGCTTCTCCTTGCTGAACATTTGGTGCCAATTCATCAAAAGCTTCTGAAAAATCCTCGTTTGCCATTTGCAAAGCTGCATCAAACTGTTCAGTATTGAATTCATATTCCTTAACCTTGTGTGTAAAAAAAGACTTCCTCAGATGAAATGACTTCTCAAATGTGTCCATTCCTGATAAAAGATCAATGGATTCATTTCTCCAAGGCATAAACAACATAAGTTTTTCTCTATAATAATTTTCTGGATCAGTTTTGATATTAAATCGAATATATCTAATTACCCTTCGCATTTTCCGTCGTCTAATTTTTATGCCATTTCTCAGAGTAACTAGTGTATCACTTTCACTGAAATCAAGATCTGAATTGTCTTCGTCATCTGACTGATTGTCCTGTTCATCATCATTCACCTCATTTTCATTGAGCTCTTTCTCATTATCTTTAGGGAATACAACATCTAGCTGTGATACATAATCGGCTAAACACCAGTTTTCAAGCTGCTTTGGGCGTTTTGCATACCGTTTAATTACATTGCTACATTCCACGTCTGTAGAATTTGGTGTCAACTTTTCCAATTCAGCATCTGTTTTAATGAGAGTTACTCTGTCATCTGATGGACTTGTGTTGATAAAAACAACCTCTCTTGATGCTTTTGTCATTGGCATTTGTAACACTAAATATGCTGCTTCCTGTGCTCCAACTTCTACACTGTTGAGAAAATGATTTCCAATATGACGTACTTGTCTTTTTATGTCAAGATTACCTTCTCTAGCTTCCTTTGCAGCTCTGTTAAGTAAATCGCTCATTCCTCTTTGTGATTTACTTATATAAGAAACAATATACATTGCACAGGCATATGGGTCCAAAATATACTGAATATCAATGTTAGCTTTCCAAGCATCAAGAACAATGCTGTTGTATGAGTTTATCCTCATATCACATGGATTTCTTTTTTGAAAAACTTTTGGACCTCTCAGTGAACTTCTAATGCATTTAATATAATCTTCCTCGGATATCTTAAGTACTGTGCTCAGGAGCTCCTTGTAGGACAAATCACATCCATTTTTCATATCATTTAGCTGTTTTTGAATATTATCATACATTTTCTTGTATTTGTCAACATCACACTCTAATGGCTCCAAAATTAAAGTCTCTTCAAGAGGAGGAAGGGGAAAACCAAATCGACATACAGCTTTACCTCTCTTTTTGCATGTCTGTGAATGTTTGTGCACTTGCAAGTCAGTCAAAACATTGTCTTCATTCTTTTCACATTTCAGGTAACTATCTACATAAGTTATTATCTCCTGTTCATTATTTTCATGATATTTTGGTGCATTTTGTATCCAAACAATCATATGAATGTGTGGTGATCCTCTTTGCTGAAATTCAGTTCTGTAAAAAAAGTCTTTTACAATGCCAATTGGATGATGATCACTTCTCAACACTGAATTCATAAACATACGGAACCTATGATCAAAGTACCTAGAGCATGTGATGGGATCCTTTTGTACTAATTTTGATTTTTCAAACCAAGTCATGCTGTTAATTTCCTCATCAGTGTATTCTTTTCCATCATTTAACACTCCAAGTGCTCTAATGAGATCATTCCATCTTGTATCAGCTGCAGACAGTGACATAAACCATGTTGGTAAACCTAGCTGTCTGATCATAGCAAATACATCTTTTTTTCTAGTCTCAAGATATGCAGGTGAATTTCGTAACTGCCTGAACACAAAGAAACCCTCATTGTGTCTAACAAGATTATTAACATTTTCAGGATTTTTCATTTCATTTGCCGTCATGGATTTTCCTTTAGTTTTGCATTTCCTAAGAGCTAGGTTACATTTGTCTGTAACTTGCTTCATTTGTATTTTTTTCAACTTGAAAAACAAATTTGGAACAGACTGGGCAGCACGTCTATCAACATTTCTTAATTCCCATTTAGCTATATCTGCATAAGACACATGTACTTGTCTTTCATCATCTTGTAATCTTCCCTTTCCACAAAAAATTGTTGGAAATGATAAATACTCAGCTGTCTGATCTTGATACAGACTAAGTGGGCGTTGTCCTTCACCTGGAGCAAATGTGTAAACCTGATTCATGTCTCGTGAAGCATCATCTAACAGAGTATCGCAATTACCATCTCTACCAACTCCATCTACTTCACAGAATTCATCATCGTCACTATCAACCGTCTCATGATAATCAGTATTTGGGTTGCTTCTCGCTTGTGTTTTTACCAATTCCTGAACAATTTCACTTGCTGAAGTTGTAATTTCTTGAAACCAGTTATCATCAACATTGATATTTGCATTCTTGTAAAAGTCACTATTGTTCATAAGCCAGTGTAATGCCATCAGTACTTTTGTTGGTCGTACATTTTCATGATAATCACACTTTTGATATGACAATTTTTTCTTTAATTTAACAGGAACTGTGACATTTTCATCTAATTTTCTTGGCAGGCTATTTACAGTAGGTTGAATATCAACAGGAACATTCACAATATTTCCTCTTACAGAATATTGTCCACCTCTTGGCAACTCTCTAATTTGCATAAAAGGTATTCTCAGAGACACAAGCCTTTCTTCTAAAGGAAACAAGTCTAATTCCATTGGCTTAAGTGGCCACATCATACCATTTAGGACAGACAACTTTGGAATTTTGTTTTCTCTGATTGATGAATAGCAAGTATTGCAAATCCATTCCATATTTTCAACAGACACAGTACTAGTAAGAAACTTTCTTTTACTATTGTCATCTAGTTTTGTGTTCTCCACTTTAGAAACACTTTCTTTGAACCATGTTTGCTGACAACATGAGCATACAAAAATTGGACCATGTCTAATCTGTTCATGAAAAATTTGGATGCAATCCGTTACATCTTCTCCAAATCTTTTCCGTCTTTGATGTTCATTTACTTTTTCATAATATTCTATATCTGTTCTTTTTTTCCGTTTCTGTTCCCTATTTAGCAATCGCTCATTTTCTCTAAATGAAATGTTACTTCGTTTACCTTGCTTTCTTAACCGTTCTTTTTCAAGAACAATTGGATTTTCTCTGCATTTTCTTTTTGAAATTCTACTGTCCTCTTTTTCTTTTTCTTGCACTTCAGCAATCTGACGTTTTAACTTTCTACCAGCTGTATTCAATTTCTTTTCTTTCTCTTTAATTTCAGTATCTTGTCGCTTCAACTTTCTACGAGCAGTGTTCATTTTCCTTTCTTTCTCTTTAATTTCAGTATCTTGTCGCTTCAACTTTCTTGCAAACTTATCCATTTCCCTTTCTTTGTCTTTTATTTCTACATTTTGTCTTTTTACCTTCCTACCAGCAGTATTCATTTTCCTTTCTTTTTCTTTTATTTCAGTATCTTGTCGCTTCAACTTTCTTGCAAACTTATCCATTTCCCTTTCTTTCTCTTTTACTTCTTCAATTTGTCTTTTTTCCTTCCTTCCAGCTGTATTCGTTTTCCTTTCTTTTTCTTTTATTTCAGTATCTTGTCGCTTTAACTTTCTTGTGAACTTATCCATTTCCCTTTCTTTCTCTTTTACTTTTTCAATTTGTCTTTTTTCCTTCCTACCAGCTGTATTTGTTTTCCTTTCTTTTTCTTTTATTTCTACATTCTGTCGCTTTATCCTTCTAGCAGCTGTTTCTCTTTCATTTTCTTTCTTTTTTATTTCAGAATTCTGCCTTTTTAGTTTCCTTACAATTGTTCCCATTTCAGTTTCTCTGCTTTTTATATCATCATTTTGTCTCTTCAACTTTTTAGCATGTGAATCTTTGTTTCTTTCTACTTGCTTAAATTGCACATTTTCTCTTTTTCTCCTCATGTACTCTCTCATATAACTTTTTCTGCATAGGTTTTGATCTTCTGAATTTTTTGCAAATGAGAGATGATCATCCATTTTGTAAAATTTTTTCTGCAATGGGCTTTTCTCTGGAAAACTATGATGCAAAGTCTTAATTGAGATTGGTAAGATTTCAAACTGCATTGCAAAGTCTATATGCATGCTGTTATACATACTGTACAAATATGACACCAAATCATTGATACCCTTGCTGTGTACTAGTACTGATTTACCATCACAGGCAGACATGCCATCACTGTCATGTGAATGAGAGTCAAAAAAGTAATATTCATTGCTTGACACTTTGTATATACCAGAACAAATTGCCCCTATCATTATCAGCAAATACCTAGAAACCTGAAATGCCTCTTCTAAAGCTTGATGCAATGTTTTCACTTGACTGTTTTGTTGTTCAGAGACAAGTAATCCCCAAATAGTTTCAAATGTCTCGATAACATGATGATTTTCTCCTAAAGTTAAGTTACTTGGCAACTCATCAAATTTAAGTAGTTTGTTAAGAAACATTTGTTTTTGTTGCAAATTCTTAACCAACATAATATAAACCTGATCTCCTGCTATTAAAGTGCCATCAATAAATTCAGTCGAGAATGAAAATCCTTCGTAACTTTTTATCAGCATAGTAAGAGCATTGCAGGTACACTGACTTCCTCTAGAAAATGATGAAAATCTTGCATCTCCTTGATGAAATGATCCAAAAACTAATTTTCTATTGCAAACCTGGTTGTCTTCATGTGTAAGTGATTTGCCTTCTTCGGCCATTACACCAAAATTGTGTAGTACAGTTTTAGTGAATAAAGCATTGTTTGTCAATTTTTTTTCAACATTGTTTTGCAAATTCTTTTCAGCACATTCATTGAGCAGATCTTTTTCACAAAGTTCATTGATCAAATTTGTTTGACAAGTTTCTTTGGTTTTCCTGTTTTTTTGTAATCTGAGGGCAGGCTCCTCAGGGTCAACTTTGGTTTTACTGTTTTTAATGAGGCCAGTCTCCTCAGTCATTCTAATGTCATACATTGTTTTACTGTTTTTTAAGAGGCCAGTCTCCTCAGTCAAGTCCAGGTCAGACATTGTTTTACTGTTTTTCATGAGGCCAGTCTCCTCAGTCTTGTCAGTCCGTATCTCTTTCCTGGCACCACTCATCCTCCAGTACTTTCTTCTAGGCATCTACAAAGGACAAAGTTAATAATGAATATCGATACTGTGGATGAAAAGTCAAGTCTCGTTAATAAGGACACTTGTGTTTCCAAGAGAATCATCTGGGTTCATGAAGCATCAGGAATAAGAAAATTTAACCCACATTACTTATATATTCTGTTCCCCATAGACCTCATCAGGGAGGTGAAACATCCTAATTACCATTGCTCAGGTGTACATGTGGAGTGTGGAGTCTTACAATATTGCAGAGTATTCCCATCTCATTTTTTTTTAAAGAAATGGATGTGTCGTTATGTAACAATTGATGCTCTATAAGACCCAGAGGTCATGATTTGAACAAATTAAAATCTATACTACCCAAGAATGCTTCCACATAGGTTTCATCTTTGCTGGTTCAGTGGTTCTTGAGAAGAAGATTTTGAGGATTTTTCCTATATATTTCATGGTAAAAGTTTGACTCCCTCTTGTGGCCCCACCCTACTCCTGCAGGCCATGATTTCAACAATTTAGAATCTACACTATTCAAGGATGCATCCACATAAGTTTCATCTTTTCTGGTCCAGTGGTTCTTGAGAAGAATATTTTTAAAGTTTTTTTCCTATATAGTTCAATGTAAATCTTCGATTCTCTATTGTGGCCCCACCCTAGCCCGGGGGCATGATTTGAACAATTTATGATCTACACTACCTCAAGAAGCTTCCACACAAGTTTCATCTTTTCTGGCCCAGTGGTTCTTGAAGAGGAGATTTTTTTTAAAAACACCACCCTATTTTTGCATATCCTTGATTATCTCCCATTGGAAGGGGGCTTGGCCCTTTAATTTAACAACTTAGAATTTCCTTCACCCAGGGATGCTTTGCGAGTTTGACAAAGTGAAACACACTGATTACTACAAGGTGCCCTATATTTTAGATGCAAAATCTGATAAAGCTTCCTATTAGCTAGCACTTACCTTTAAAAATAAAGAAAATTAAGCAATTTAAAGTAAATTTATGTCATAAATGATGCAAAATTTCAAAAGAAATTAAATTCACGATTTTCACTCAGTACTGTTCATTTACAAAGTTTATGCAGTGCATAATCACAATAATAATAAATAAATCCTCACAAGTAATAAGTATACCTAATACCAATACTACTCCATTAAATCTCCCAAAATACTGAGACCTGTAGAGTATTTCTTTTCTGTGCCACTGCCATGATATAAAAGAGCAATAACAAATCAAATAGGAAATTTCCCCCAGGCTCTGAAAATCTTCAGTTAAATAACTGAAAATACTTATGAAAATGTCACTTAATTCACAAAATAATGTTTATCTACCAATGCTCTTATGATTTCCATTTCAAGCTTTCTTAAAGATGTATTCAAATAAATAATAATTTAATAGGGTTACTGTTCCTGACTAAGGGATGGACCTACTTAACACATGCAAAATCTTTCAACTTTAAACTGTTAATAGATGAGCAGATCAGATTCTGAAGCACACCTGTGTATATAAAGCTTTGATTATGATGGAAATATCTGGAAATTTAAAAAAAAATCACCAATATGTCTGTGAGTGAATGCTCACTAGTAATACCCTAGATAGATTTGCTCTATCGTTAAAATGATAAATTCCTACAGATATATTAAAGATAGAATGTGTTCCGTATATTGGCAATGTAGCAAAGAAAAAACTACATACTCTATGAACAACCCAGAGTTCCAAATTTCGACATGGCGAGTAAATTTGAAGCGAGAAAAAATGATGAGAAAATGAGTTGAATTTTCGTCTTTACATGGATTATTTTTTTTAGGCTAAAAGTCATGCACAACCTCAAAAAGGTTTGTTATAATTAATTTTTAGCTATTTTCAGGGCAAATCCTTTTCTATTCTTCAAAATCATTTCGGAGTGATTCTGCAATGTTTTGCTATATTGCGAGTATATGTGAGGCATTCTAACTGTGGTGAGGGCCTGTCCTAAGATGCAGTTAGATTATTCTTACTAGTAATACCCCCGCTGAATCCCACCATTTGACATGCCAAAACAAAAAGTGTGCCAAGATTTCAAGCATCTGCAATGAGTAGTTGCTGAAGAAACTGCAACAAAAATTTGTTTCGGACAGACAGACACACAAGGATAAAACATTATATCCCCCTCCTTTGGAGCGGGGGCATAATCATTACTGCACAATTGAAAATTTAAAAATGTATTCAAAAATTCAGTGCAGTTGATTTTCTTCCCCATTAAATTATTGCTTTAACCATGGGATGTTTGATCATGGGTATTTTTTTTTCAAAGCAATAAATATTTCAGGTCAAATAGAGATTACAGTCTTAAGCAGTAAGGCCATTTTAAAAAAATTCCTAGATTCTCATCCAATTTTTCTGAAAAATCGAGGCGGGCAGGCGGGCGGTTGGATTTTATTTCATATTTTTTATTTTTTCCAATGTGCACATTTTGTGTTGACTGATCATTTGGTGCAGATTAATCTATAATGTCCCAATAAAAGTCATAGTAGAGGTCTTGCTTAACCTTTTGACCATACATCGTGACTTCAGTTCATGGGGGAGAGCACCATTGGGTTTGGTTACTCTGGGCACAGGGACATCTTATCCATGCTGTTCTCTTTAAATCATATAATAGAATCGAAAGTAGCACACAATTTGTAAACAGTCAAAAAACAACTTGTGAAAACTTATGTGTACTACTTTCGATTTTCCCTTGTTTATTTAATACATGTGTTATATGTGTAATAAAGAACGGAGCCTATTAAAGATACATAACACAAACAAAAATCTGATGCCTGGATTGATATATATATTTTTTGACTGATTTTGAATAGAAATGACCTAAATAATAAATCTCTAAAATATAAGAAAATCGTAAGTTTTCTTTGATGCTAAAATATGCGACTGTTTTGGTTTCTATATAATTCTATACAAAATTTTGTACATAATTTTAACATTGTGACAAAATCTTACAAAATCCTCCCACTTAACAGGGCCAACATTATTCAGGTTACCTAACTGAATATAAATCTATGAAAAATATTGCTGATTTCTGAAAAAAGTTTGTTTGTGTTGTTTATCCTTAACATGCCCCTGGCACACGTTTCATAATGTCTGTTTTTCAATCTTCTGCACAGGATAAAACACTGAATTTAAGCATAAACTTTCCAAGGCATAATAAAAAAATGTTTGTTTACGGTTACCTGATTGACCTATAATTAATAGTGCCCCAAATTTTTTTGTTGTAAAAATCAATAAGTTACTCATCATTCAGTTTAACTATTACATGCATCTTAATCGGTCAAGCGTTTAAAATTGAAAGTATTAGAAACAAATTGGCATGTTCAATTATATCTAAAAAGATATTGTCTATCACTCACATGGCAAGCCCTAACAAAAGTAGAGCACCATAGAATGGTAAAACTGTTTTGTATTTCAACCAATTCATGTGAATTTGTGTATTAAAAAAATTCAATAAAATAAAATAGAAATCCTACATACCGATCCTATTTTATTTCAGCATGCAACAGTAAACAAACATTTTTTTGCTTGGCCCAATCAAGATATTCAAACGGTGTTGGCCGGGAAATACCACTGGTGGGAATTACCGGTGGTAAATACTGGTATTTCCCGTCCCAGGAAATACTACAAATTCTCTCTAAATTGGGAAACACATGTATTGGGAAATACTGGGAAACTTAAAGGTATCAAAGTTTTTTTTTAATTTCTCTTATTCATTCAATCTTATACAAAATTTAAAAATAAACATAAAAACAGAAGATGAATAATATGAAATATGTCAAAATTGCTATTTAACATTTTCAGAATGTATCACTACTCCAGATCCCATTACCATAAGCATTCTGAAACACTTCCCTGGCTCACAGTATAAAGCATTCTGAAACACTTCCCTGGCTGTATAAAACTGAAGTTTTCCAATTCAAGTTTCTTTTCAGTTTTGTAAAATTATTAAGTTTTAATATTAATTATTAACCCAAGAACAAAAAAATCTTTCTATAAACACTAGTTATTACAAACAAACATGTTGTTTTAACAAATTGCTCTTGACAGTTTTGTGCTCCTGTTTTGAGAGATAGTTACCTTTTAAGAATTTTCTAAGACCCTTCTTTAGCTACATAAAAACCCAATTGGGATCTTTGGGTTCATTTCATGCACCTTTATAGACTACATCTGACTCAAGCACGAAACAAATGACACTCATGACTTGTATATGAATATACTGTGTTATGATTATATAAAATGATTTACTTGGAAACCAGAAATTTTTTATCAGGGACAGTGATACCAGGTAGATATCTTAGGCAATAAGGTGTACTACATGTCAATATGAATGGAATCTGTAGCTAATTCTTATTTCCCAGTATTTCCCAGGAAATACCAGTAAATCCCGGTAATTACCAGTATTTCCCATCGTCCTGGGAAATATGAGCATTTCCCAGTTTTTTGACAACCCTGTATTCAAATGTCACAATATAACATCATAATCAAGCAACAATACAACACAACAACACCATAACAAGTTTTTTTTAATTTATTGTTCAGCAGAAGACTGTGGCATGTTACTTCAAATGTGCTGGATTCCATAATACTGACTGCATTCCTACATTTATCGCACCATACTTTTCTTATTCATCTGATTATTTTTTTTCTCCTCAACATGTACATTTCGATTATTATTCATCAATAAAGATATCTAATTTTATGAAAAACACTTGTATTCTAAATCGTTTCGTCACACCCTAAATCAACAGTTCGGTACTGACGGTAGACCCAATTCACAATGCGAGTTTCTATTGTGCATAATTTTTTTTGACAGCTTTGTGAATATATAGGCATCTGCACACACACGACGTTAAGATGAATATCTTCTTTTATAAAATCGTCCGCTTAATCGGCGATACTAATTGCAGAATGATGTTAAATTCATAATAAATTTAAAAGGCTTCAAAATGTTAAGTCAACCCAAAAGAGCGAATGAAAACATCGCATCTCCAACATTGAATCTCTTCGATATTTTATGCATGTTTTAAAATATTACCTCTACAAATGAACCAAAAAATCAGGTATTTTAAATAAAGACAAACTGGCTGACAGGTGTTCTCTACAAGTCTTCGTAACAAGTTTCTGTATTTCGCCACCACAGCGTGGCTATGAAGAACAAAGAGCCTCGTTCTGATATCGGATATAGTGATATTCGGAATACCGAACCCGATCCGACAAAAATCTAAAGCCTATGAAAAAACAACAGTGTGACTAAAAATATACAGCAGTCTTTCAAAAAGAAAATATTCATCGACATTTAATAATGTAATTTTAAAAGTATAAACAATTACAGGTATAAACAATCACAACACCATGGTCAGCAAAAAAAAAAAGGGGGGGGGGTATCACAACCTGTGTTTTGAGCCTAATGTTGTTTTGGCATAAAGACATAAAAAAACACCACATACAACTTAAATACAACACTCCAGTTTACTGACATCAAATGCTTTGTTACACATCTGAGGAAGATTTTAATACTGTTATTGTCATATGTAAATTTTATGATCTTGATACCCTAATGTGGCCACACTAATCTCAAAGGGGGGATATGTCAGAAAATTTTGAATCTTCACCAATGTCAAAAAATTTTCAGAGAAGTTTCATCAATTTTGGCCCACTGGCTTTCAAGAAAAAGTGTTTTTCTGACACATTCTCATGTAAAAATTTGACCCCCTATTGTGGCCCCACCCTACCCCTGGGGGCCATGGTTTGAACAATTTAAAATCTACACTACCTCAGGAAGGTTCCACATAACTTTCAGCTTTTCTGGCCCTGTGGTTCTTGAGAAGAAGATTTTTTAATGACCTCATCCTATTTTTGTCTTTTCTTGATTATCTCCCCTTGGAAAGGGGCTTGGCCCTTCATTTTAACAATTTAAGCTCCCCTTTACCCAAGGATGCTTTGTACCAACTTTGGTTAAAATTGGCCCAGTGGTTCTTGAGAAGAAGTTGAAAATGTGAAAAGTTTACAGACGGACGGACGGACAGACGGACAGACGGACAGACGGACGGACGGACGACGGACAATGGGTGATCAGAAAAGCTCACTTGAGCTTTCAGCTCAGGTGAGCTAAAAAGCTTAAGGCGAATTTATTTTGGACACTTTTATATACTTTACAAATTAAATTAACAAGTATTACTGTTACAGTGTATGACTCAAAACTGTTTTACTGGTGCATTTAACATCGATTCGTCGGTTAAATATCATAAAATGTTTGAAGCATTGTAATTAGAATTTGTTATAAGGGTATACATGCAATCGGTTCTATTGAACAGTCACTTTTGTCATCACTATGTACATGTAAGAAATTAGAACTTGGATCTTGCCTGTAGTAAAACAGCGTTGTAGTAATTACTTTGTCCTTTGACGTAGGTAAGGTGACAAAGATATTTGTCCACTGCGAAAAGAAAAGTTCACTGTGATATTTTAACTACCAATAAAAACCAGTTTTATTAGAAACAAAACATTGATTTCATAATTTGAAGTGAATACAGTACAAACCTGGCAAAACATCTTGTGTGAAATTCTTGTCCAAATTCTCTTTACCTGTCCTGAAATCAGTGTCCTTGTACACTGGCATAATGTCCTTCAATATCTAGTAATGATTTATGTTAGATAAGAAATGAGCAGTAAAAAAACTTCTCATATGCTCTATCGTGCATTTCTAAACATTTTTAGGTCGTTTGTTTACTTGATTGTTTGAATTTTCATTTCCATGATTTTTCTTTTAAAATAACAGTACCTTAAATTCTGTCAATAGTTGATTTGTAGATTCTGCTGCGTCGCTCTTGATATCGCCATATTTATCCACAAATCTATCCCTAAGAACTAAGTTGTGATTTGCCCGGAAAGCTTCGTGCAAAGCCTCATACACCATTTTGTATTGCTCCTTTCACAAATATATTTAGGAATATATATATAAAGGAATATTTATTTACACTGCAGAGAATATTTGTTTCATGATGATGAAAGATTTTTTAAAGAAATATTATTTCTATTTCACATAATGAATATCGAATATTTTAATATGTAACAGGAAAGAGGAAAATGTGACGGATCAGTCCAGGATTCGAACCCGGGACCCCTGAATCATTAGTCTAGTACTAGATATGGAGACATACCAACTGATCTATCTGACCACTGGAGACCGAACCTGTCTGACCGCCACAAATGCATTCAAACGTGCAAATTAATTAATCATTAATAAATGGAAAGGAAATGGACAAAAGGGAGTGAAAGTTAATGTTGGTAAGTGAATTTGATTTTTTTTCCAGCATTTATGCACATGCTTACAGCAAATCTCAAAGATAAGTTTTAAAGCATACATTGAATCAAAGGTCAAAAATAAGATATATGGACATTTACCTTTGTACAACATTAAAAGATGCTAAATATAAATATATATTTAAAAAATACAGAAACTTATGAAATATAAAAATATGTAAAAAAAAAAAAAAAAAAAAAAAAAAAAAAAAAAAAAAAAAAAAATCCATATAGTCAGAACATTTTTTGGAGATGAAGTTAACGTGGGGCAATTTTATGATCAATGGTCAAAAACTCTGATAGTTTTAACAGGTTTAAGCATATCAAAGCCAAAAATATTAAACAAAGAACAATTAAAATGAAAAATAGGAAAGATAACAAACAGTAACCGATCTCAAAAAATCAATAAAAATACAAATCTTTGAACAACGCATAAAACGCGGACCCTTGAAATTTCAGAGGTGGGAACAGGTGCCTAGGAGAAGTAAACATCCCCTGTCGACCAGTCACATCCGCCATTAACCGTATATATTTATTGGGTAGATGGAACATTCTGTATTTTGTCAAAGGACAAGGTATCTTAAAGGCCCATTCTAGCCCCTTATTTGATGTAAAAATCAGAACACAGTTAAAATTGTGATAGTTTGTAGTTAAGAACTTAAAATGATGCTTGTTTTAAAACCAGTACTAATTTTGATTCAAGGCTTACACGCAGGCCACAAGAGGTTGCAGGAGTAGGACATTTTTCCGAATTTCCTCAATTCTGGTGAAATTTCATCAAATTTGAGATACTTTTCACTTCGGGAAACATAGAGCACAAGCTTGCCTATCTGAGATTTTTATACATAAGATGCATCTGATACTAGTGTATGAAATATATCAATTTGGTAGATAGGCAAACTTGTGCTCTATGTTTTCTGAAACAAAATGTACTGTAAAATTGATGAAAATTTGCATAAAAATGAGAAAATTTCTGAAATTGACATATTTTCTGACCTTCCTGTGACCTCCGTGTAACCCATAACTTAGAACAAATACTCATTTTGTGGCAGGGGTAGCAACAGGTTTCTATTGATAAACTGTTGCATCATTCTAAAAGACACCCCAAACCAGGGGCCAAAAAAGGGTCTTAGTCTATCTTGTCCTTTAGTATAAAAACAAAGGCCTGGTATAAACACTTCAGCTAAAGTACAACCCAATGATGGGTTACTAGTATATTTGCTAACAGGGTCATTATAACGACCATGGAATTTACTAAATGCTGACTTTAAACAAACTTTTTGAAATATAAAAGTGTAAAATCAACTTATCTGTCAGAAACCTATCTTGGTTTAGAAAAGTTATTGTACATAGAGCATGCTCTTGAGTGTCGAATACTTGGGAGACGTAAACACCATATGCAGGTGATAGAAGAATTTTATGAACATGCTGGACACTTACATGACTTTGAATCATATTCATTCTGTCTTTTCTCATACTTTTAACGTATTCTGGGATATTGATCTTGCCAGACTTCATACCGTGACGATACAGGGCATCAAGTGCAATATATGTCCCCGTTCTCCCTATTCCGGCACTATAATGGTCATTTTATGTTCTCATTGCAGAAAAAAATACGTTTACTTAAATGTAATTTTTTATTATTCTTCAGAATATTATAATAAAGGGTTATAGCAATTTCAAGGAATATTTCTAGGAACATTTATTTAAACACAGCTTTACCTGCAGTGAACTATGATCGGAGCCTTAGTCTGCGAATGTGATGTCCGCATCACGTGACGATGAAAGAGCACCAAGTTCAGAGCTTCCGGAACGTCATGATCAGGCCACTCAGTGTAATGGAACATGTACACTACTCTTATTTCGCTGTTCTAGTTACGTTAATGTGACAAATTCGTATTCGTTTCAAATTGTCTTAAGATACTAAAGTGCAGTTCATAAAACACTATTTAAATACTCTACATCTAACAATTTTATTTATCAAAAAGTGCATGAAAATAGAACCAGAAGAACCCAATAAAACCTCCAAAAGGAGATAATGCGGTCTTTTTTTAACGAGTTAACTTTTATCTTAAGAAATCTGTAAAGAATTTGTATAATATCTTAAGCGATTACTTATTTAAACATTGGCTCTTACCGATTTTGAAGTTAATTTAAGTTTTCTAATAATGTAATTTGCGTATATTGTTTCTTCAAGATTTTGGATTTTTATTTCTCCTTTTTTGAAAGAATGACCTTTGTCTGGCCAATACTTGTCACATTTGATCTGCAATAGAAAACACAGTCATCACATTTCCTGTTGTTTTAATTACATGTATCGTTACAAAGTAAAGCTACCGAAGAATATTATACTAGTATATTTATCTTTGCTTGTGATAAGTGTAAGAAAGTATGTGAAATAAAACTAATTTTCATACTTTAGGACCCTCCTTCAGATTAGTGACGTTAACAATCTTTGTTGTGTTTTCCTGCCAAATCATTCTCCAGAAATCTGGAACTGTTGCAGGCTTAGGACCTACACAAGAAAGTTTACACAACATTAACACAACGCAATACAGTACTCTATTTTCAAATTTTGAAATTGGAATTAAAACAAACTGGAATGCAATAAAAAAAAAACCTTGTGTAGCTATGTAAACCTTTTCTCTGTCTACATTCTGCAAGCAATTTAAAATCATGTTTTAATTTTCTATTGCAAGACATTATTGTTAACCTTGTTAATAATTGTGATATATGTGAAAGGAACAAGGAAAACAGACTGACAATGTTTATCCTCCTTATAGAATATACATCAGATAGGTTTATGTAAATGAATACAAAATGATACCTCCAGGTAGTTTGCATTGATGTAGTTCGATTCTTTCGGTGAACTGCACTGCAGGATGACTCTCGAGTGATCATCTGTGAACACAGGTTTATTGATATAACGGACATTTGCTAAGTGTGCATACACTTTTTCGATTAGAAGAAATTCAATTAATACAATTAGACATAGAGTATACCTACATGGAAAAGTAGTTTTATAACGGTTTCTTGGTATATTTTCTGGCTTTTTAGCTTCGCTGCAAGGAAACAGTTCCCCTTTAGGCAAATTCTAAAATATTATGTGTACGAAGTCAATGAGCCTTATCATTCTATATTTTCGTTTGTAAGTTTGTAAAAAAAAAAAATAAAAATAAAAATATACCCATGCAATATACCCATGCAAACGATTTATGTTCAAACAATACAATCTACAATGTTTAAAACATATCTACCATGTACTCTTTTTTGAATGCCAGATTTTCATCCTCTGACATCACCTTGATTCTTTTAGAAAAGTCGGACACAGGAAGATATTCGTAGACTTTCGTATCTCCATCCTCATTCACGTCATTTATCACAGCATTGTTATAGATAAACAAGTCAGGTTCTGTTAATAGAAGGAAAGAAATAAGATTTCTTAAAATAAAATCAATAGCTTAAACTTAATATGAGATTACAAGTATAATAAGGAAACTATTCTGGACAGAAAATTCTTCATTTGACAAAATTCCGATTCTCTAGATTTTTACGAATAGCAAAACCCATTTTTCCTGACAGATTATAATTAATTTCTAGCATGTTCAGTAGATTAATATCAAATTCGCTTAAAACTTTCTTATCTACATACATAAAAATGTAATATCAATAAAATTAAATAATAGATAACAAACAGTATTCAAGTTCAAAAGTCCAATGAAACAATACAAATCGGGAGAGAGCAAACATGGACCTCTAAAACAACAGATCAGGTGCCATGGAGAAGTAAGCATCCCCTGTCGACTGGTCACAACAGCCGTATGCTCAGTGTTTAAATAATGACTTAACAAGTAGTATGAAAAACGTCAGTCTGCATTCGACTTAATGATAGATTGAACTTGCTGATAAGATCATTGTATCGAACGCAGAACTCGCTAAATGACGACTTTAAACGAGACTGTTGAAATTCTTATTTCATTACTTTGTTTGTCAATGCATGTAGCTTGCATCGTTTTAGAAATTGTTCGTAGGTGGAGCATGCTCTTGCATAACAAATCAACTGGGAAAAATAAGGTGATAAGGGTATGTTGCTACATAAGTAAGGGAATTTTAACTTTTAACTTTAAATTATCGTGGGGAATGCTTGTATGAAGTGTTGCAAAGTCGTATGTTTTGATGTTATTGATTTTGGTAAAATGGATCTTATGTATTGCAGTTACTGTAGTTAATTGTATGTTTAATGATAGATTACAAGCCCTGATCAAGGGACTCGCGTCGTTTTTACCTGTTATTGCATCATCATAATCCACTTGTTTGGATCTTTGGACAGAAAACAATATTCTCGCAGAACTCACGCCGTCTTTGGACATAAGCAATTTCCTTCTGTTGGGTTTACAAATTTTGTTTAGACATTCATTTTAGAGACATTCATAAAGAACAGATTTCTTTTAAATGATATATATATGGATGAACGGTCAACTGAGTATAATACAACAATTTAGAGGATCCATAGAGTATAAAATGAACTGAAAGGTGAAGCTTTGTTGCCCAAAAGCAAGAAAAATAGGGTGATCAGGATCAACAAAATTATTAGTCTAGTATTCATTAACAGTTCATAAATTAGGTACTAATCTGTTCCTCATTTATCACTCTCACCAGACAATATGTAAACAAACTATCATTGCTTCTGTACTCTTTTAATTCCTTGTTGAAATCTTTTACATTGGCCTCTTTTGGTCCTTGATGAACATTTAATAAGACAAGTAATTTTTGTCTCATTTTTATTTATCTATTACTTACAAGTCTACCTGATCATTAAAACTACGAAAGTACTTTTTGTATTATACAATAAAAATTCTTGCATAATTCTCTTATTCTGTTAACCTTTCAAGTACATTATTTACAATGATTAATTATCACAGGTAAATGGCAAAGGGGAATAACTCCTCTCAGTAGAATACAAATTAATAGAGCCCTGGCCTGGACCAGAACGCTTGACCAACTGGTCCTGATGTTCAAAAATCTGGTAAAAATACCCTTCTTTATTAAAACTTTTACTCTTTTTGCCTCTGATATGCCCAGGTACAGAGAAGATTTTTCAAGCATTAATGCATTTTCACTATATAATAAATAGAGCCCCCCCCCCCAACATCAGAACCCTAGATCCAGGGGTCATGAAATTCACAATTTGGAAGAGGCCTCTTTGCTTATCGTAACTATGTATTTGTTTAAATAATACCCAGGAGAAGAGAAGAAAATTTTCATAGAAATAATGCACTTTCACTATATGATCTATATAGCCCCGCCCTAGCACTAGAACCCCTGACCCTGGGGCCATGAATCTCACAGTTTTAGTAGAGTCACCCTTGCTTATCATAAATATGTATTCAATTTGTTTCAATAATACCCAGGAGTAGAGAAGAAGATTTTCAAAGAAATAATGCACTTTCACTATATGATCTATATAGCCCCGCCCTAGCACCAGAACCCCTGACCCTGGGGCCATGAATTTCACAATTTTGGTAGAGGGCTCAATGCTTATTACAATCATGCCAACAGTTTGACTGCTTGATGTCCAGGAGTAAAGAAGAAAATTTTTAAAGATTGCATTAATTTTGATGGTTTTGGCCCCATCCCTCAGGCCCCGGGGGGGGGGAGGGGACACGAATTTCTTAATTTTTGTCCCCCTTCACCAATAGATTCTATATGCCAAAATTAGTTGATATTGGTTTGCTGGTTCCAGAGAAGAAGCTGAAAATATTCAAAAGTTTACGAACGACGGACGACGACGGACGAAAAGAGATAGCAATAGGTCACCTGAGTGACTCAGGTGACCTAATAAATTTTAACTTATACTGACTACTAGTATATCAGCTATATGGCACTAATCGCAAAATAATATGGATGCTTTGTGCAACCTTCACAAATCGTCGATCAGTTACTTAATCAATATAGAAACTAAACATTAAACATGTACATGTAAATGACTTGATTTTAGTTTCTTACAACTTTATTAAGGTCCTAAACAACGGATATACTAGTATATTCACTACTCTAAACTTAATTTATCTCAACAAAGACTACTGTTTCCACTCAAAATTGATGGAAAAATCTTCATGCATTTAACTTTAAAAATAAGGTACTAGTAAAAATATTTTCGAAACCTGTGTTAGTCCTACCGTATTATGAAGATGATGAGAAAAACGATGAGGACGAACACTACCAGACAGACACCAATGACCACCCCAATCTGACTCTCCATATTGGGGATTTTTACAACTTCAATCATGTTGCTTGTATCGGTATCTGAGGAAAATTGTTTTACACGTTTTATCGGCCAGACCAAATTTATCCCTGGGATGGGTCGGTGCAAAGAATGATGAGACATGCATCATGTTGTAAATTTTAAATTTACTCCGGGGGAGGTAAATGCAAAATTTGCAATGTAAAGCTTAATGATACAAAAGTGATCACTAAAAAAAAATTATAAATCATTATATGCTCGTAAATACTTAACTTTGGAACCTTTTATTATTATTTTTTTAAATTTTGTCTGTATTTTATAACTAAGGTAATGAACACTTCTTATAGTCATATGTGAACTTATAACCCTGAAATAAATCCTTTCCGGCCCCGTTCCCACCCTGATGTACATTGTATATACTGCCTGGTCACTGTATTTGATTTATTTCTGATATGCATGAATACAACAGATTTTAAAAAGAAGTACTTGAATACTGTATCTTTAAAATTTAAAGTATTTCAAGAACGAAATAAGATATTATTTTCTTACAGTTTGGATTACCAGTTACGTTCAACGAACAATTTGTTCCTGCCCACCCAGATTGACAATTACATTCTCCAGTCACGTGGTCACACATGTTTGTCTTACAAAGCTTACTGCAAGGGACAGCACAACTTTCTCCATAATATCCTGGAGAACATACTAAATGAAAGGAAAATTGATAATTATTTATATCATTTCACATTTCTGATTTCATTATTGTGATTGTATTTTTATATCTTAGGTATTTATTCGATTTCTGAGTAAATTTTAATCTTCAAATTGAAAGATATATAGACTAAAACATATTAAGTTTAAGTTCATAATAGAACTACAAACCTTAATTCCGGACATAAAAAGAAGAATGGTTTCAAAATTGTTTGCAGCAATGTAAAGAATACTTCTTTGAATAATTATTCAATTGGTTTAATTTTAAATAAATGGATTTTCATTTCATACTTTGGCTACATCGCTGTCCTCGCCATCCATCAATGCAGCCTAGACAATTCCCAGTCTTTATGTGACAATTATCTTCCTGACAGTTGACCGGGCATGGTATGTCGCAGTTTTCCCCATATACATCTTTTTTACCACAACCTTTTAATCACAATGTTACGTATAAGATAATCTTCAATCCATTGCAGTATGATAAATATGAAGAAATTTCTCACTAATTTTGTCATGTAAATCCAATGAACAAATGACTTACCAAACACTTGCACTTCACAGAGATCTGCTGATGTTTCCTTTAGTCTTGATCCTTGGGGAACTACAACTCCATCTCCCCTCTCATTAAAATATGTAACGTACCGTCCATGATGTACACACACATGTTGTGAGAGAAGTGGAGGAAGCGTATCACTGTTTTTGTAACAGAGAAATCCCTCTTTAGGACCAGTGGTGTTTGAAATATACAGTGAAAATCCAGCATGGGTTGCTTGTCGAGATTTAACTATTCGAATGAAATATAAAAAGTTTCAAAATTAAAGGAAATAATATTAAAGCAATATAACTAAAACCATGTCACATTTAAGTCGTATAAGTATTTAAAAAAAGATCCAGAGAACATAAAAAGAGAGTTTTTAGTCTTAAAATTATACATGCTATATTTGACAGGAACAGTAGCAGCGCATATTGACGTATTCAGACGTATTCAAAGCTAAACATAATCACTGAGTGCTGAGTGGTTCCCGTAATCATGAATTAGTACAGGATGAAACTCCGCCATTCAGCTAACTGAAAGGAGACTTGTAGTTTACTGAAAGGTGACTGAACCTTTCCAGATTTTTCAGTGACCATTAAGTTGACTGAATCCTGTGTAGCATTACACACGTCCGTGTCATGTGTTGTTTTAATGGTTTATAAAGGGTATTCAGGAATAAGCACGTTGTTTTCCGCGCCAAAGCCGCTAAAATATGGAGAGCGATTCTTTAAGTCATTGAAAGTGAGTTCAATCTACCCTAACCATACTGGATTCTTAACTTGATAAACATCTTAACGAAGATAGATTTCCGGGTCCAGCAAATGATCTAGCAAGCCTCTATCTTTACTCTTAACAAAAATATCGACTGCTGTAAAGGACATTCTGTGTTACAACATATTCTAGAATGTTGTGAATGAAATGTGGATTCTCAAAATACTCCAAACAACTTTTAAAAAAATTAAAATCAATTGTTCCTATTAACGCTACTTCCGCTTTTGCTAAAATAGGAAAACTTGCGTGATGTCGCAACAAACACGTTTCAATATGACAAGCTAAGGCAATAATAATTTGTTCTCAATTTTTTGTCGGATATTGACCTTTAAATAGCTAGCCATAACAGCAGAGTCATTTGAGAAAATCCACAAGAAGAAAATGAAAAACTTTATAATTTATCGTCTTAAGTCAGATGTGAATTATATATATATATATATATATATATATATATATATATATATATATATATATATATATATATACATGTATATATATCCAAAAAGAACTGACTATTTTCTCCTATGTGCACTCCATTTTCTAGCATAAGACATCGGTGATATTTTTATATATATATATATATTTATGATAATGGTAAGGGAAGGAGTAACTCCTACATTAACATGAATCAATGACTTAATAATATTCTTCAGGTGTTATAACTTAAGTTGGATTACATTAAAAGTTTTTCAAAGGAAGAGTGAATATGCATGATTTATAATAAAATTTAAAATAAAATAAAATATAAAAAAAATTATCACCGATGTCTTATTAAAGACATGCTAGAAAATAGAAAAAAAATTAAAATAAAAGATCATCGACCTAAGGCATAGGACATTGCATGTAAATCCCTAGGTAATCTCAGCATGGACTTTATTAAGTATAGTTTTTTATAAAAGTAGCATTACATGTAACTTATGGATGGTGCTTTTATACTTTTATGTACCTTAAGTGTAACCACATTGTCATCTTGAGATATAGGTTTAGATATACTAGTTATCTTAGTATAGTACAAACCGTACTCATCACTGTCGTTTCGATAGAACACTTTTATGCTGTATATACTTCTAACACGCAGTAAATCAACTCGCCACCATACAGTTTTGTTCAGATATGTTCGTGCACAGCTGTTTCCGTCAAATCTTTGGTCTGTGTTTCCATCAACTGCCTCGGCAGCACTTGTATTTAAATTAGTGGTGTAGAAGGTTGAACTTTGTTCTGCTGGTCTTTTTAAAGCTATGTTTTCTGTCAAAAAATGAGTAGTAATGATGAAATCTTTAATCCGTAAAATGGGAATTTTTATAACAGAACATCTTTGTCCGACATATAAGTGACCCTGCACCGAGAAATACAAATTACAGAAATATACAGACAGTTAATAATTAAAACAATTACTCCTATCTCTTTGAACTCCAAATAAGAGATAACACAAAGCCCGATACATCTGTTTCATATTTTGATATTTGACTAGGAAAATGCATTAATGGCAAACTAACAACAAAAACGTGATAGCTTCAACTTTTCTTTCGTCGATTTCCCGGCTTTAGCCTACATACATGTAATAATTCGTTTTCATTTTATTACAGTATGTAGAGATAAGAGGAACCTTTCCATAGACATTTATTATGAAGCATGATTATATTGGCAACACATTTCGAGTTTGTAATCTCAAAATGTTATTTGATTTGACCCCCCCCCCCCTTACTTTTCATTGTAAATAATGGTAATATCTATATTCTTATTTTTCTTGATGTGTGTTTATTTAACAACACATCTCAGTTGATGTAATAAAACATGCCGTTAATGTATACAAATCATAAAAATTAAATCCAAGGGAGTGTACATGTAGACACTGATGTGTTTTCCTACTGTTTGACAACTTTAGATCTGAAATTTGTTGACTCGGTACATGTATTTATTTTTAAATATATTAAACTCAGATACTATAAGCAGTACATATTCTTTCCAGTGCAATAACGCAGACAAGAACTAGTAGTACAGACGGAATAAAAGCAATGTGTTACACTAACTTGATTAAATTCTTTATATATACGAGGGGTTATCAAAAAGTTCGTTGACTGATGCGATGAAATGAATACAACGTAGGCTGTGCTTACAAAATTTATAGTCGCCCGCGTGGCGCAGTGGTTAGAGCGTCTGTTCTAGAGTCGCGGAGTAAGGAGTTGATCCTTACGTCGCGGGTTCGAATCCCACTGTGGGACGTGGAGACCGGTCCTTCGGATGAGACCGTATAAACCGAGGTCCCGTGTCGCAGTAGGTGCTGGCACGAAAAAGATCCCTCACTGCTCAATGGCCGTAAGTGCCGAGTATAGGACAAAATTTGCAGCTCTCCACCGGCAAGTGGTGGCGTCCCCATATGAGTGAAAAATTCTCGAGAGGGACGTTAAACACATACAAACAAACAAAATTTATAAGGAACAAAAATCAACAAAAGTTTAAGAAATGTTGAAAATTTTAGCTTGATACGTTGATATTTTGCCAAATTATTCTAAAATAAAAAAGATATTATATGATCACCCGGCGCTGTCGCCGTTTAGTTTCATGACGTCCGACAACGTCATTGTTTGTCAATGTCCGCTCTGTCTACCTCATACACTTATCTTGATGAGATTACCTTGGTGTTAAATGTAAGTTTATACGTCTTGTTTATATGCCTTTACAATGTCATGAACAGCTGCTTGCAATGCATATAATATTGTAAATGGATCTATACATAGGGAAAGATCCTCACTTGATTATGCCAGAATACTTCTAAAGCTTGTTGGAGTTCATTTTCTACCACACATGATTAACTTCAATTTTCGACGTGACTGACTTTTGACTTGACACCCTGACTACAAATCGACATTTTTCACCTCTCTGAATCTTTTTGGGTATTTAAAACGAGTACTCTGGATGCATTTTATTTTTCTGTAGTCCGTTCAAACATTTCCTAGGTCTATACCAGTTTTTCTAGGATAAAACCTTTATAGAATGTTGGAAAAAGAAACCCCTCCCCCTTTTTTACGTCATTTTCAAGCCCTTTATTGTTTGGACACTCCACATAAAATTTACGATAAAATTTCAAAAATTTACAGAATGGGGTAAAAATTGGAAATTTTACGGAACAATTGTGTCGTACCAAATGCCTGAATTTACTGAATTTTTTGATGACAAATGCTCATATCAAAAGAGTTTTTCTCAGTTACACTCAGGTAGAAAAAACGTCATATTTGCGGTTGCGCCGCTTGGACATACCATTGCTTGAAAATGACGTCAAAAAGGGGGAGGGGTTTCTGTTTCCAACATTCTTTAAAGTTTCGCACCTGGAAAAACTGGTATAGACCTAGAGAATGTTTAAATCGGCTACAGAAAAATAAGATACACCCAGAGTACTCGTTTTAAATACCCAAAAAGATTCAGAGAGATGAAAGATGCACAGTTAAAGTCAATTTGTAGTCATTGTGTCAAAAATCAGTCACGTCGAAAAGTGACATTGATCATGTGTGGTAGAAATTGAACTCCAACAAGCTAAGTATTCTGGCATAATCAAGTGAGGATCTTTCCTTATATATAGATACATTTACAATATTATATGCATTGAAAGCAGCTGTTCATGACATTGTAAAGTCACATAAACAAAATTGGCTAAAGTACTTACTTAACTCCAAGTAATCACTTTAAGATAAGTGTATAAGGTAGACGGAGTGGACATTGAGAAACAATGACGTTGTCGGACGTCATGAAACTAAATGGCGACAGCGCCGGGTGATCATACAATGTCTTTTTGAATTTAGAATAATTTGGCAAATTATCAACTTATTAAGCTAAAATTTTCAACATTTCTTAAACTTTTGTTGATTTATGTTTTTCATAAATTTTGTAAGCACAGACTACATAGTATTAATTTTATCACATCAGTCCACTAACTTTTTGATAACCCCTCGTACAATAGAAATTCATCACAGCTCATCGCAGCAAGAATATCTGTAACGAGTAACACAGCGTTAATAGTTCTTGTCGAAGTTCTCTCGAAGAAAGTGTACTATATTTAGGTAAAGTTCCGCTTCACTGTGTTTTAGTTACAGTGGAATTTACCATTTGCTTTCTCTTTATTAGTATCTACTTTATATCAAGAATGGACATGCCTAAAAGATAATTGAAAGGAAGTACACAAGACCCTATAAAAATTAAAATGAAATAATTTTTTTTTTGAAGTAAAATAGTCTAGACAAGAATTTAAAAGTGTATAAATGTGTGGCAGCAGGTGGATTCGAACCACGACTCTGAAAAGGTATCTTCGGTGTATATACATGTACTCAGCTGTTCTACCGATCTAACTATTTTGGCTTTGAAAATAGAATGTATATAAATGCGTACTAGATTTTTAAAACAGGTTTCCTTATCTAACTATTTTGGCTTTGAAAATAGAATGTATATAAATGCGTACTAGATTTTTAAAACAGGTTTCCTTATTTTTGTAGATTTTTTGAATTTCGACCCTAGGGCAGGAGTGCCCCTAAAAAATTCCTAGTATCTTAAATTATTCCTTTTATCACCACCTATCAAAATATCATTATTTTATTTAGAGGGAGGCCTGCTCTGAAGGACTTCTAGGCCAAATGTAACGTATTTACATAAAACACTGGGATCGTACCTGGTCAATTCCAGGGTTTGGGGTGTTCAACATTGATTGGCATGATTTTAGCGGACTGTCGAAATATACAAATATGTCCTTAAACCTTACCTAGGTTAACAATAATCAAAAGGTAAATCACTATAATAATCAGAGGCAAACTTTAAATGATCGACACAAAAGACCAGACAAGAGATCAGACGTATTTTGAAAATGCCATTAATCGAGAACACCAAAATGCAAACTTCAGCTTAAGTTTTCTACTGTGAAATCCGGATATATTCTTATATTTCGGAATTGCAAGAAACAGTTTCTCATTTGTGTAAAGCAACAGGATTTTACTCCAACCATTCTTTAAGCATTTTTGTGAAATTGGGAGATTATTTCTGATATATATATATTTTTAAAATTTGTGTTAAACAGTTTCTCAATTGTGCGCAGGTTTTGAAGTATTTTTCTCCAGCCACTCCTTAAAGCAACGACATACACTCGCTCAAACAACGCGGGACTAGATGGACAAACGGTCACAAATCACCAAACGAAAATAAGAATCAATTGAAATTTCGTGAGCTGAATAGTAAAAGGCGGAAAAATGGATGTTCAACTTAGCAAAAAGTCCAAGGTTGTATGTAAAAAAACAAACAAACAAACGCATGCATCTGATTCTTCTTGTGTGTCCCCAAGATTCTGTGAATGTTCCGTGTATCAATCGTGAAATAAATAGTAATGAATGGTGAATTACGGAATTTATTATCGATGCTACTGATTCTTCTACAATATTTCATGTGAGACATTCAGTTCACCATGGATTATTCATGCCAATTTCAATAGGATTTATTGTGAAATATTTATAATTTACTAGTACTCTACTAATTTCCTACAGTGTTCATATTAAATTGTTTGATGTATCAAAGCCTTTTGAGTGCTGTTTTTTAAAATCTGTTTCGCCCTTTGTTTTCAATTGAATGTTAACTGTAGCTGTCCAATAAGTTGAATCTTTTTGGACACCTACAGGTAACTTATTGGACGGCGTACAGGACAATAAAAAATTTACTGAACCAGATTTAACAAAAGAATGTCGTCACAAAAATGTTTTAAGATGCCTTATTTAGGACGGACAATGGGTAAAGCAGCCTGGACGACGGTCTGTTCAACCAATGCAACGAGACACAATACTTATGGCTAGCCTCTCTACTGCAGGTCAACCTTTCCGTGGCAGGCCTTAACCGGAATCATTACAAACTTCATGCAAAAATCTGTGCTTTAACGGACAAAATGCTGTTTTGGCCAACTTTGGGAGTTTAAGTTTTAAGTTGTGAATAATACGTTTTAGGTTTAAATATAAATTTGAAAAATTTGGACATATATACGGTAGTTTACAAATAATGAACATTGATTTTTAAAAGTGACTTTTTTCCGGGAAATTGTTCTCTCCTATAAGTCAATTCTTTTCAAATAGTGAATACATCCTTTGTTTTCTTTTTCAGTAGTATGTAATCGATCAGAAGGAAAAGTTACTCATGCATCTATGTCTAGTGTACTGCCACTTGCTTTATCTCTGTAAGCGAGGAAGTGAGAATTTAAAGAGTAGGGTGAAAAAGCGGCGGATCAAAATCGTTGGAGCTACAGAGCAAGTTAGGTGGCAGAGGATAGTATCGAATAAAGTACCACTCAAAATTAGAGAGAAAAAAATAGGGAAATGTGAGGTTTAAATGCATATTTTAGGTGTTCTAAGTTTAGAATAATTTATGTGTGTATACGAATTTAAAGCCAAAAATCTCTCATCTGGGATTTCCTCAGAGAAGCAGGGGTGGGGGTGGGGTGGTTATAGGATGAATTGTAGCTTGGAAGAAGGGGGCTAAGCTAATGACACTTCATCTTATATTGATCTTGTTTTGTGTGGTAGCGCAGGTTTAATTAGCACGGTCTAATTAAAATATTCCAATACACATTTCGCAATCAGGAAAACGTCAGTAAAACATTTAGATTGCAGAGAAACTTGTTCTTTTTCACATTATTGATTGATTGTATGTTGTTTTACGTCTCATTCAGGAAGAGTATTTCACTTTTATACGGACGTCACCATATACCAGTGAAAGGGCTTCAAAATTAGGCATTTATTTGGCACTCAGGGCCATTGAGCAGTGAGGGGTCTTTATTGTTTAGGGCAATTTGCCGTGGTAACGACTTTCATCATAAATAGTTTGGAGAAAATACGCTGCATTTCAGCTTACAGTTTAAAATATTTCGCCATGGAAACCCCTTCAAATATTAAATGATATATTTTTTCCAGACTTTTTTGGGTTAAAGTTGTCTGAAAAATACTTAATTTTCCTCACCCATATATGCTATAAGAAATTAGCTCTGAAAGTTGTAAACTCGATTCATATTTTGAAATTATTTCAAAGATACATGTTCACGTATACATACAGTGTATTTCATATCTGCGTATGTATTCTTATGGACAGAAAGAACAAAACTTCATAGAGTCACCCTGGAGTACAATATTTGTCTATCAGCATCTCTTGAATAAAGTTAGAAACCCGACGAGAGAGTTTCTCTAAGATATGTAGGAAATACTGAATTAATGATACACACAGGATTTGAAAAAAAAATGAATTACAATTTTTCAGCTTTATTGACGTCTTCATATAAATTGTTAGGCCATTATTATTTATACTGAGTTATCTACAGATTTCTCAGTTTATTTGATTATGACAAGGGCACACGGCGGATGTGACCGGTCGACAGGGGGTGTTTACTCCTCCATGGCACCTGATCCCGTCTATGATGTTTTTAGAGGTCCGTGCTTGCTCCGTTCACAATTTGGATTGGTCTTTGAGCATGATTACTGTTCGTTATCCTCACATTTCGCTCTACTTGGACAGACATTTCTATGTTATTTTATAGAATTACTCACACATTCCTAATCTATAAATATTTTTCACTTTAAAAAGAATATTAAAATTATCTTACCATATCCTTGAATTTCTTTGGCCAGTAAAGCCAGACACAAGAATAACATCATATCTACCATGGCATATTAAAACAAATGTATGACCATGCACGGACAAGGAAGAAACTTTTATTTTTAGATAGTGTCTAATGAATCAGTAGGGAAAGTCATTCTTGCATTTAAGTATGGTGTACTGTTTGGGTCTCTTGCTTCCTTGTACATGTAGATGTCATACCAACTCAACTGTGGTTAATCAGAATGGTGTAGATATTTATAATGAATTCTAAGAAATGAGAATGAGTGCTCTTGAAATAAGAATGCTTGAATATGATTGTTTTAACCCTTGCTTGATGATGATGTACATGGTATGATAATACCATAAAGATCTCAAAACAATTTTATAGCTATTTTTAAGAGAGAGAGAGATACATGTATATATATATATATATATATATATATATATATATATATATATATATATATATATATATATATATATAGGTTACTTGAGTTACTTCGAATTCCGCGTATCTGCTCAAAAACTTCGAGAAATCCGGAGTTTGAATTTTCAGAAGTTCGGAATTTTCCGGGTTGGTTGGCAGTTTTAAAATTAGTCTAACCGGATACTGTGATTCTTGTTCATTTTCCAGTACTTAACATCAGTTAATCTTTCTTTTGTATTTTTCAGATGAATGTATAGATCTATATGTATTTTTTTAACTGTATTAAAATACATTTGTCATCATAATTATTTGTATATTTATTCTATGTAAAGGAAACATCATATTAATAATTTTAAACTTTCTCCAGTTTTCTCTTTGTCTTCAAATTATCGCAGAACGTCGATTTAAGAGCAAACAGGCAATAATATAAAATATGATCAATTATCAATCAATCATCACCTTGCAGTACAAGTGTCACCTGAATAAACATTCCATTACATGAAACAGGCGTCTAACGCCTTTGGCCATTTATATGTCCAGGTGACTGATTCATTGTATGTTGTTTTACGAATTTTTCACTCATATAGAGACATCACCATATACCGGTAAAAGGCTTCAAATTTAGACCTTTACTCGGCAGTCAGGGCCATTGAGCAGTGAGGAATCTTTATCGTGCAACGACTACCGGGACACGGGGCCTCGGTTTTTAAGGTTTCATCCGAAGAACCCGCAACTTTCACTTCAAAGTGCCAAGTGCTTGGCGAAGGAACCGTTGCTATACCTATTTTTTTATCGACATAGGTCAGTCTAGAACACACGACCTCCCGATCACGGAGCGAGTGCTCTACCGACAGAGCTACCGAGACGGCTTATATCCAGGTGAAGGTGCTAGTAAAGTAACGCTTGCGTACACATAGCCACTTCGAGGTATCGAGGATTAATTAAAATAGAATGTGCATAACGGGACTTCGAGGGATCAAGGGTCTCGAGAGATTGAGAGTTCGATAAATCTAGAGTAAATTTTCTTGCTTATTTAGAAAAAAATCGGGACCAGAGACTCCTTTCGAGCGATCAAGAACTTCGAGAGATCGAAGTTTGCGCCATTAAGAGCTATTACCTGTATATGAAAAACGCGAAGATAACGAACAGTGATCGATCTAAAAAAATCTTTAAACATTACAAATCTGTTAACGTTAAAAGGGCAAAAATCACAGATCCCTGGAAAGTTCATAGGTGGGATCAGGGCCTAGGTGGAGTAAGCATTCCATGTTGACCGGTCACACCCGCCGTGAATCCTATGTGGGTACATACCTCTAATTATGTTTAGAATCGGTAGATGAAAAAAGTAGTGCAGAAAAAAATACAAGTTCCTTAATTTGCAGAGCTGAATAAAAAAAGTAATAATGTATTAAACTGAGCCTCATACTTGTTGATTAGGAGTATGTTCCCTTGCAAAAAAGCTTGGAAGATGTAATTTATGAAGAAGATCAGCAGAATTATTTTATGTACTTTGTACTTTAAACGAGGTTGTTGAGATCCGTGTAAAATCAACTTTTCGTCAGTGGCCCGTCTTGGTTTAAAAATTGATCGTACTCGTGGCATAGAAAAGTTGGGAGATATAACATGTATAAACACCACCAGTAAGTGATAGCAGTATATTACTACATAAATAAGGAAAGTTGACGACGGAAAAGCTGAAGTCATCTCGTTTGTCGTATAATTTAGTTGTTATTTAGCCCTTATCATCTTTAGTCAGTAAAACACCGAAATATGAAACGGATGTGGCAGACTCTGTGGTGTGAACGGAAGTTACTATTTTTAATTGTCATCGTCGAAAAATCTATATACATGTATATTATCTGCAACAACTATGAACTTAGATTTATTTACTTTTTTCTTGCATTTATATACAAAATAAAATCAATATAGTGCATTAGTCTTTTATTAGTACACTTAGACTGAACCCAGCACAAACCTTTTTCCGCTTTTAACTAATATTTATGTTTCAAAACAAAATATAAAGAATTTTGTGTAATGTTTATCTATTTATAAACTACATTTTTTTCTGATCATCAAAACCAATAAAAGTACTTTGTGTATTATACAAAGAAATTCTTGTTTAATTCTGTCATTCGATATACCTATCAGTAACATTATTAACAGTGATTAATTATCGTACGTAAAGCTTTTTCTCCACGTTCAATAATGCTTTAGCCTAGCACCAGAATTCCTGACCCAAGGGTCGTGAATTTCACAAGTTTCGTTGAATCACCCTTGCTTATTGAAATTTTGTAATTGCTATATTTCCAGGAGCAAAGATGTTCAAAGAATTAATGCATTTTTACTATCTGACCAATAAAACCCCACCCTAACACCAGAACTCCTCCCCAAGGGTCAAGAATTCCACAGTTTAGGTAGAGGTACCTTTGCTCGTTGTAACCATGCATTTAATTGTCTGCTAGATGCCCAGGAGGAAAGAAAAAGAATTTCACAAAATAAATGCATTTTTCTGCTATTTGATCAATGTAATCAAACACCAGAACCCCTTTCCTAGCGTCCAAGAATTTAGGTCGAGGTTTCCTTATTCAGTATAACCGTGTGTTAAGTTTGTCTTTTCAGTACCAATGATTTTTACTATATGACCAATAGGACCCATCTAGCACCAGAACCTCTGATCCGTGACCCATGAATTACACAAATTTGGTAGAAAACATTAAGTTTGGTGGTTTTAGACCGATCTCAAAGACTCCCTGCAATCTAAAAGGTATGTCCTCACGTATGCTATTTTGGTTTAAATTGATTCAGCAGTTAAAGAAGCTGAAAATGTTTAAAATTTTACGAACGACGGGTAACACACAACGCAAAGAGACGTAAGAGAACAGATAGTTCTGTCACCTTTGTGAAATCCTGCATTTTTTATATTATATGGGCTTTAGTTTATGTTATTATAAGTAATTCCTATAAATAAAAAAACCATTTGTGTGGAAACGTTCGTTATCCTTAGATGAGTCTGAATCTTTTCAAACTTGAAAAGAATCTTTGATCGAAAATCTTTACGACAAATATATGAATGTTCATCATGACCAAAATTGAGTTCATGCACAGATCCACTTAAGCCAGATAACACGAATGAATGCTCCTTTAACTACATGGATATATATGCTTCATGTTACAATGAGGTTCATTATTAGACAAAAATGGAAAATAAATATATATAATGTGCAAAAACGTAAGGTTAGTCTGATGGATCAGTATAAATAAATACACTTCATATACCTCTTAATTTTAAATATACACATATTGTAAAAGGGTAACTACCGTCAGATTTTTTATGTCAGAATATATAACATAGGGTTGGAGAATCTTGAGTCCTAGATTTATGATATGCATTTATCGCAGCTGCTAGCGTGACAGAACGTATTAGTTTATCAAAAGAGGCCCAAAGGCCTTAACGGTCACCCGAGTGTAGTACGACACTGTAAAGGATCCATAACAGTATAAAAATAAAACAAAATATACTGATAGATGATGCCATGTTGTCACAAGGCAAAAAAAATAGTATAAGCAGGGATCAACGAAATGATAAGTATAGTACTCAGTAACAAATCTTAATGTATAACGATTTATTTGCCTGTACTTGCCCCCTTTTGTGGTCATCACCATGCAGACTATAAAAAAGTAGTGCTTGCGCACTATTAGTATACCCATCTCCTTCCCAATCATGTTGGCTTGTCTTGGTCTTCGAAGAACATTTCATGTACAAAGAAAAGGTATTTTTGTCTCATTTCTCTTTATCTATTACATGAATTTATACAAGTCTATCGAACCATGCATAATTAAAAACTATGTAAATACTTTTTGAATAATATATAATAATTAGCTCTACTGGTCAGAGACCAGAAGAGCTTATGCGATACAACATTTATAAGGAGCATAAGACAAGAAAAGTTTAAAGAAGGGTCGAAAATTTTAGCTTGATACGTTGATAATTTTCCAAATTAGCATTAAATACAACAGACATTGTACGATCACCCGGCGCAATCGCCGTTGAATCAATGCATAATATTGTAAATAGATGTATACGTAGGGAAAGATCTTCACTTGATTACGTCATCGTAATTTGATTGACTGAGTTCAATGTCTACCGCACATGAGCAACGTTACTAATCGACGTGACTGAGTTTGGAAACCCACACTACAAATTGACATTGTGTGCATCTCTCCTCTATCTGAATCTTCTTTGGCATTTAAAAAAGGGTACTCTGGATCCATTTTATTTCTCTGTAGCCTGTTTAGACAATTCCTAGTACGTTAATGTCAGTTTTTCCAGGGGTGAAACTTTATAGATTGTGGGAAAAGACACCCGTCCCACCTTCTGACGTCATTTTAACTCCTTAATTGTTTGGGTAGTCCATATAAAATTTACGATAAGATTCATAACACTAATAGAATGAGGTAAAAATTGCAAATTTTACAGCACAATTATGTCATACCACATAAGTGAATTAACTTGATTATTGGATGACAAATGCTCATATCGAAAGACTTCTCCTTTAGACTCAAGTAGGAAACACGTCGTTTTTTGAGTTAGCGCAACCTGGCCATACAATTGCTTACAAAAACATAAATAATATATTTCAAAAATAAATCCATGATTTACAGTTTATTTGAAACTTTGATGTACCTTAAGCGGAAAATTTGATGTTCCTTAAGCGGTTTTAAGTTTATGGCTCTAGTCCACGAATTTTTTGATAAATCGTAGTATATAAGTATCGATTAATTGAACATATTACTAGTATTTTCAAGAAAAGCTACTTATTGCAAAATTTGCATCAAATATACATGTTTTAATATGCTTTTTTCATATATTATAAGCAGGGTTATTAAAGTTGAGAAGGGAATATATTCTTTTTTAAAGTACACAAATCAAATATTTCCTATTTCCCTGTTGCTAAAAATGTTCCCTATATTTAAGTATGTAAGAAATAACTTTGGCACTTCAGAAACATGGTTTTGTCGTCAGGCTTCAGAAATAAAAACAGGAAAAGATTTACAGTAATTAAATATTGTTCTTTCATTCTAGTTAGATTTTCTTCCTTGTTCACAAAGAAGGAAGCTGACAAATAATGAATTTAAAAATTTTATCTTAATTTAGAGAATGACGTGTTACTTTGAAGATAAAAATAAATCGGTTAAATGTGTTTTTACTTTTGTCTGACGTTTGTTCATCCGGTTTTTTTTTTGTTTGTTTGTTTTGTGTGTGTATGTGTGTGTGTGTGTGTGTGTGTGTGTGATTGCGTCTAGTCTTCCAAATTTTGAAAAAATTGTTCTCATAAACTTTGGAAAAATATAAAAGAGCAAACACTGTGGCTATTATTATACTAAAGTAGGCGAGATCATTGACCTGTCTATTTTACTGCTTTGTTTAATTATCAAAAGTTTACGCTCCTTCGGATGAGACCGTATAAATTGAGGTCCCGTGTCGCAGTAGGTGCTGGCACGAAAAAGATCCCCCACTGCTCAATTTCCCTAAGTGCCTAGTATAGGTCTTATTTGCAGCTGGCAAGTGAAACGTCTCAATATGGGTGAAAAATTCTCAAAAGGGACGTTAAACAAAAAGCAAACAATACTGTAGTTATTAAAAGGTAGACAGCGCTGCAACTTCGAGACGAGTTGAAACTCTAGTGCCTTTCATATTGACAGTGCATCGTTTTGCATACAATCTGGAAAGTTCTTTAAGGTTCAGCATCATCCCTCTGTTCACTCATATAAAATCTTTTCCTAAGGCTAATGATCATCCAAAAGAAAACTAATTTACGAGGGTTGTCCCAAAATTCCGTAAACTGAGTTCATATCTATTGTAGAAATCAAGGTATCTTCATATAATTCTGTGGGTGTATAAGGCGTGTTTTTAGCTGATAAATTACGAAGTTTTAACATCATTACTTGAGAAACGTACGTTTAATTGGAATTTTAATGTTACCGTGTCCTACCACCCGGCGCAATCTTCGACGTCAAAAAATACGTAAACGTCACCGGTACGAATTTTTGGGGGGAAATGCATTAATTATCAGAATCACATTTTTTACTTTAACATAAAGATTTGTGAAATAAACATGAAATATTACAATTGTTATGATGTACTTAACATTAAAATATACGCCAAAAAGTTTAAATTGCATGCATCTTTTAATAATTGGCACTTACGGCCATTGAGCAGTGAGGGGTCTTTTTCGTGCCAGCACCTACTGCAACACGGGGCCTCGGTTTATACGGTCTCATCCGAAGGACCGGTCTCCACGTCCCACAATGGGATTTGAACCCGCGACGTAAGGATCAACTCCTTACTTCGCGGCTCTAGAGCAGACGCTCTAACCACTGCGCCACGCGGGCGACTTTTCTCATGTAGAAGTTTTTGAATAAATTCTGCTTCATATGAATACAAAAATAGGTCTGCTAACAACGGGGCGCAATTGGTAGCCATGGGAATTCTAACAGATTGTTGGAAGACCTGATCTCCAAAAAGTACATAGATATTGTCAATCAGAAACTCAAGCATCTTTTTAATATCAACTTCAGAATACTTGTGTGTATTATCAGAATGTTTTTTAACAAAATAATTTTGCAAATGACCAATGACAAGGTAAGTATATTTACTAGTTTCCATTTTTATTGAAAAAGCAGCTGTCTATGATGCCAAAAAGCCTGGACTCCAATTTATTGTGGGGATTGGTTGTATAAAGTGTTGAAAAAAACGTACGTTTTGATGTTATTGATTTTAGAAAATTTTGTGATTTTAAATTGTCTAAAAGTTCCTTGGAGTTTTTAAGTATCCATATTTGCTTTACACCACTTCTCGAATATACTGTTGTACAGTATTCCTGAAGTTTCTCCTTCATTACAATAAATATTTTAGTGAGGAGTAAAAAAAGAGACTTGGTAGAATATTCACTGGAACCTGCTATGTATCTTTGTAAGGATTTAAAGTATTATCACTCAAAATCAAATGAGATTTAAATTACTTGTTGATTAATGATGAGTTTAGATCTTAGATAACAATACTTGAAAACACGTTCGAAAAATTACTTAAAATCACGTCAAATGTTTACCCTGCGTTTCTTTTTCCTTTCGGTATATTATCAAATAACGGATTTCTAAGAAGCTGATGATGTTCCGATTACGTGTCTGACCCGAATCGAAAAAAAATATGTAAAAATATTAATTTAAGAATTACATGCACATGACTGTCATTCGTTCATTTCTTTTTATATATAATCTATAAATGAGAAAAAGAAAATGTTTAACCTGTTAATTTGTATCGATTAAAATAAAAACAATTCAATTCCATGATTCTAAATAATTTTTTTCTCATAAAATAAATTATCTTATTGTAGAACTAGCTAGGAATTCCGAGGTCTGTTATAATACTTTACCGTTAAATTTAAACCCATGTTTTATTGCAATCCACAAACCCGGAGACAGTAGTATAAACGATAACATGTCAAATTGTAAAATAATATTAAATTTTTATATGAAGTAGTTTATATTTTTTATTATGCTAATCATCGTTTTTTATCATGCAAGTGTGTATTTTTATTTATTTATTTTTATTATTTTTTTTTTGTCTATTTGTGTTTTATTATCTTAGCATAATTAATGTTAGTTTATTTTTTTGTTTACTTTCGTTTAGTAATTTCACTCATTATTACGTTACTTGTACCTTTGAATATCTTCTGGGACAAACTTGGGAATAAATTCATTATAATGAATTTAATTAATTAATTATTTATTTATTTAATTATTTAATTATGAATTATAATGGATTTAAAATTGCACTTTGTCTCATTTCAAGTACAGAGGTTTACAAAGTTTTCTAAAGTTGAAAGTGTCAATTCGGGATAGTAAAGATTAAGAACCGAGTCGGATACTGAGTATTAAGAGAATTCTATTGACTTCCTTATTTCTAGGTTGTAATAAGATTGACAAATAGAGAAGGAAAGCTGAGGTTTACGCTTATTAATAAATTTAGTGTAAGTTAGAGAGCGCGGATTAAAGATATTAGATATAGGAGACAGTGGTGAGTGATAGCACTTAGTAATTTAAGGTTATTGATTAAAGAGAGATAACTTAAGTAAGAATTTAAGGGCATTAAATTTTAAACGTCTCCATATGAGTGAAAAATTCTCGAGAGGGACGTTAAACAATAAACAAACAAACAAAAAATTTTAAACCAACGTGCCACCCAAGTCCTTCTTAGCTCAGTTTAGCCGTGTGACGCAAGCAAGCCTTGCCACGAAAGATAAGACAACCCCTAGAGAGTCTCAGAGAGAAAGTAGAGACCCGTTGCAATATCATATCAATGACAAATAGGCATATTACACTTTTAATAATATTAATACTTAATCAAATGTAATCAAGAGTTTCGACATGCATCAAAAGTCCATTATATTCGTAGCAAGTGTAATTGATAAAAATTAATAAGCAATAAAATATTAAAAATACCTATATTTTTCCATGAATACCTTTCATAGAAACATGTAAATAACGAGATGTATGTCATATAATAATTCTTTAAAATAAATTTTAAACTAACAATAATACAAGTATATATATTACATTTTAAACAGTGTTTGATATCATTTTGAAATGGTTTAAATAACACACACGTTTTCAATGTCAAATCAACAGCTGGTCTTGTTTTCACAAAATCTTTTAAAACATTTTTCTTGATCTCGCAGTTGAGCATGACAACAGAATGCACACATTCCTTTGGCAATAAAGGATACCAGATCAGCGGCTCCTTTGAATGTCTCTTTTATTGTTTCGTTTTTTCTTGGTCTATGTGTGACACCATCCAATACATTTTTCGTGGCAATTCCTGAAAATAAATACAAATAAATTACCTGTATGCACCTTGACTGGCATATTAAAAGAATACATAGCTCTTTAAGAATGTAAATTGTTTTATTCATCAATATTTCCAAAGTCAAGTAACAAGTTGATAACATTTGTTTTAGTTTTTGAAGACCCGAATGGCTGACATATTGGATCGTATTTCATTACATTTTAATAACTATTCATGACTTTGTAAATAGTGTAAATATTTATTATTCTAAAACTTTTCATCATTCTTCGTAATTATTGTCCCCGTTGTCAGACACCTCAGTATGCAAGAATACAGGTAGCTATTTATCAAATGTAAAACTTCTTTTCTTTATTTTAAGAGTTTAAGAATATGTTGTTCTTAAGAATCAAAACCAAAGAAATATTGATTGAAAACAAATTGTATTTTCAATGAAGAATTCATCAGTGTATACAGTGTAATATGGATTGTAACGATAATCCATATTAGCATGCTAGCATCAATCTTAAGATTTGTGTAAACTGATTCAGAAATGTGAACACATGTACAGTGCATAGATTTTTCTACAAATAATACAAACTGCAAGTTATTGTATTTTTTCTAGTAAGAAAAAGCATATTGTTATTCAACAATATCTAAAAGCTTAACACTATTCAAAGTATATATTACTACTGAAGTGAACAAGATGTGTTTGTGAAAAAATGATGCCCCCGTATGGCACTTATAGGGAAGGTTAAACTTTCTCAAATGCAAATCAAGTATGTTGGTGCCCATAGTAATGTCTTGTCTCGAAGAATATACCTGTGAAATATGAAAAGCCCTAGCAGCAACCATTGGAAAAAATATGAAAAAGGTTAAAGTTTTTTCAAAAGTAGATCAAACTTCAAGGTTATGGTCAAAATTAATGGTGCCAAAGGAAAGGCCTTCTCACAAGAAATGCACTTGTGAAATATGAAAGTCCAAGCACCAACCATTCAACAGTTATGGCCAAGGTTAAAGTTTTTCAAAAGTAGGTCAAATCCCAAGGTCAAAAGGTCAAAGTCGTTGGTATCCAAAGTAAGGTCTTGTCACAAGGATTACATATGTGAAGTATTAAAGCCCTAGCACCAACTGTTTAAAAGTTATGGCCAAGGTGAAAGCTTTACAAAAGTAGGTCAGACTCCAAGGTCAAAAAGTCAAAGTTGTTGGTATCTAAAGTAAGGTCTTGTCACAAGGACTACATATGTGAAGTATGAAAGCCCAAGAACCAATTGTTCAAAAGTTATGGCTAAGGTTAATGTTTGGTAAAATTTGCAAAACTGGGTCAAACTCCAAGGTCAAAAGTTCAAATATGATGGTACCCAAAGAAAGGTCTTTTCACAAGAAGTACAGATGTGAAATATGAAAGTCATAGCTCTAACCACTGAAAAGTTGTGGACAAGGTTAAAGTTTTTGCGGATAAACAGACACAGACAGACAGACGAACGGACGGACAGGGCAAAAACTATATTACCCCGAATCTTCGATTACGGGGGCATAAAAAGATTTTTTTTAAAATTCAAAAAGAAAAAAGGTTAGTCATTTATCATCGTCTGTATCTGGTACTTGGTAAATAACGTCTTTAGTAATGAATGGAGGGAGTCCAAGAGTTGACATTATACGTATTTTTCTCTCTCTTTGATTTAATTCGTAAATAAAGATTATATTTAAACCAAACGTAATGTAATTTTCTGAAAGAGATTCTACTATGATTAAAATTAACTAATTCATACAGATAAAGGTATTGCACTGAAAGCAAAGACAAATGTAGAAGCAATATTATTTGTTATGTAATGGATATATGCCGAATACAGTTCTGTATGAAAAAATATCAGATAGTTTGAGGCCCGTTAGGACCGAAAACTGTCTGATATTTTTTCATACAGAATTGTATTCGGCATATATCGTACTTAAAACATTGCTTTTTGATTTACCTGAGAGAGTCCGATATTTTAACAAAGAACAAAAGTTTTAATGACCATTGAAACAATTCTTTCCAGAATGCATGCTTAATGAAAACTACTCAGTTTTTTATAATCAACTGATCAATTAAGGATATTTGAAGTAATATATATTATGTAATTGTTTGGATTAGAGAGTAGAGGTAAAATAGCCTTACGAATATGCACTGGATTATGATACAGTCTAGTGAATGATATTTTTGAGAATGAAAGGAAAATGCAGACTGGAACTTCGATTTGAACTGAACAAACAGAAAATAAAGCTGATGCTGAAGGTACATGTATATTTATTTCTAAGTACAGGCATTGAGAATATCTTCATAAAGGATTGCATGTGTAATGGATAATTTTTTTTGTTACTAGTAGAATTCTTCTATCATTAAAATGACCACCCAACTCTACTTTATACTCTGCTTTATACAAACCCAGAATAAGAGAATTTCTGAATTTTTATGAAAATGAAAACATCACTTAAAGTCTAACAAGTTTATTACAAGTTCGGAGAGCTCGTGTTTTATTTTATACATGTAGTTTATTGGTATTATTTTAGTATATTCTTTTAATTGGAAGTATTTTTTTTTTTAAATTCCAATTCTGTATGATCAGTTAATAATATTCTGTTTTAAAATAATTATGTACACATTAAGATCAAACATTGTTGTTTGCTAAATAATCACATTTTCAATTCTTTTGTCCAGTAACAGTCCGATTTTGAAGGATATCGGTACTGAGACAGTCTGATATTACGATTATATCAGACTGCTCACTAATATCAGACTGCCAAAGGTAAACTTTTAGACTACAAGAACAAAGGAATGACATCAAAGCAATGTTTTCAAAAGATAGATATGGGTTAATATGGAAATATATTGGGTCCTTGAAAAATGCATATAGGGCAAGTCATTCAATTCCTTGAGAGGTCAAGTGAAAACCACATAGAGAATTATACATTTAGTCAGTAGACACATTGAGGGAGTATTGTGATGTGATATCTATAGTCACTTAAATGAAAATTCTTTTATAAAATTCAATGACAACGATCGATATTTTTCATAATATTAGGTCAAACATCTACGTTTGTAAACATGGGCACGAGCTCTGTTATTGTAAATGTTTACGTTTTACCGTTTTTTTTTCAGTTTGTTAACTCTGCTCACATCACTCAATACTGGTGTTTTGGTTTTGCTTTCTCAAATTTCTAGTTTGATTTTTTTTTCTTGATTATGGTTTAAAACTTTTTCATTTATATACGACAAATTTTCTACCTGTCTTGAATATTGAGCATGTACCTAGCATGCGTGTTGTTTGCTTGTTCCATTCCTACAGTTGATAACTGTCAAATTTTTACACGAGTGTTTTATCTGTGTATCATAAGTTTTGAATTTTCATTTGCATATGATTTGCATCTGCAACTTTTTTAGGAAACGTACACGTCACACTGTTTACTTGCATTATGCTTATTTCTGTTTTTGTTTTTAAAGTTTTCGTTTTGTTTTGTTTTTGTCCCCAGATACTGCACTTCGGGGAATGTGTAGAATGTGTACGATTCGACAACCAAACATGAATAACTCAAGTGTAACGAGCATATTTGGGTTTATTTATCGTTACAATATTACAAGGTATCTGAAAGAAATATCGGAATACGATGAGTTGGTATGAAACAGGTAAGTACATTGATGAAAAATTGCTTATTTTAAAATTCATATCAGTTTTAAATTGACTACAGATTTCTCTTTTTTTCCGATGATGACAAAATGTACTCAGTGTGTTTGACCGGTTGACATGGGATGCTTACTCCACCATGGCACCTGATCACAACTCTGATACTTTCCGGGCCCATATTTGCTTTGCTTGAGCTCACAATTTGTTTTGATCATGATTACTGTTCATTTTCTTCACATTTCACTTGATCGTTTGGTTTTTTGTTAAGGTATAATTTAACATTGCCATAATAATTCATCAGATCACTTGTTTATTCTAGCAGTTATAGTCCAGTTCAGAATAAGGAAAATAAATATCTTTAACAATTTGAATACAAAACAGTTGTAGATTAAACAGCAATGTTTCATATAACTTGATTATAAGCTTTAAGTTATGTCCTTTTAGTTGAAATTTTGTTTCTTTCATGATTTTTACAGTAGTCTGAAAAACTGCACCTACCTTCAGTTTTCATGAGACATAGGGTATTATAGATTGGATCGTCTATATATATGCACATGGGTTTGGGTACATTGGTTCCTGACCCATTTTGTGTTTCTGTTACCTTCTTCGCTACAACGTTAAAATGTAAAAAAAAAATAATAATAATAATAAATCTCATTTGAACCTTAGAAAAAAACCACGACTGATATTTTCATTTTAAATTCGTTTCAAAGATGGATTTTTCCGTGTTATACAAATTTCAGTTGAACAATAATCTCATCAAAACTTTGTTTAACTTTGACTTTTAACGAATCTAAGCAATTTTAAACATAAAACAAAACCAATAAATCACTCACGTTTTACAAGTGGAGAAGGCGTCGTATGAACTTGAGAACAAAATAAAATATATAATTATTATCAAACAAAAGCAATGTCTGATACACAGCAACATAATTAATTTATTTTGCTTAACGCACAGTGGTATGTTTTTTATTTTGTTTTGTTTTTGTTCTGTTTTTTTTTTTTTTTTTTTTTTGTGAAATCAATTATTTTCGTAGGGAAAAAGGAGTATTTTTGTTGTTCCTTGGTTAATTAACGTTCCTCGGTGTCATTGTTGCAGAGAATTTTGAAAAAAAAATCTTTTGATTTCTGTATCTTCATTGAAATATTGCTAATCCCCAAAAAGAAAACATTTGCTTTTAAACATCATATCTGAAGTTTTAACACTTAATTTTAATACATACCTACTTCAAATTCCAAATTAAGTTATCACTGCAAATGAATCTTATGGACAAATGAAACTGTGTGCTGAGTTGAATGATAAAATCTAACAGGAACCCAAATAAAAATGTTGCATTTAAAGCCCTTTTGAGAAACATTGTCTGCATGTATACTTCTAATATAAATTTCGTTATGGAATGTCCAAGTAGCAAGGTTCTTCTATTCACTCATTTCAAATGCTTCTTAAAGTATGGGATTCAACATTAAAACATAACTTTTAAATAACCATATCAACTGAAAGTTGCGTTCTCTGGCCTGAAAGCATTAATGACCAAATTAACCGAAGTTTTATTACTTTTTTGTCACTGACTCACTTTCTTTTGTTCTTGTAACTCCTGGATTAAATGTAGAGAAAACACTTGAACCTGGAAGAAATATTCTTATATTTTAATCAATAGACAAAGAAAAAAACAACACAATACGAGAGAATAATTAAATTTCTATTCTGTTTTGAAAGCATTGAAATAAAATCCCGGTCCCTACAATGGAGTTCTTTCGAGACATTTTTTTAAACAATCTCACCTTCTTTCGATCTTGGAAATTGTGGATGAAATGTAGAAAAGGCACCGGAACCTGAAATTCAAAACTGATATTTTATTCCATATTGTCTTAAGTCTTTTTAAATGTAATAATAAGTGCCTATTTGAAAACTTCTTCATTTCAAAATTTTCGTTTTATGTAAAAGTCATGCACGCCATTCTCAACGTGATTTTTAGACTTGCTACCTTTATACAATTTTGACTTACTCTTCATTATTCAAGAAACCGAAATAACCAAATCCTGACACAGAAAATTGATCATTCTAATAACTTAAAAAAGATCACAAAAACTATTTTTTTTTTCAAATGATTACAGAATAACTGCAAAAAACAAAAAGATGTGCTAGATGTAGCAGTACAACGTAATGACTAAGAAACCAAACCAAGTACAGATTGTTAAAAAGACTGAAAAAAGATTTTTAATTCTTTATAAAATTATTTGAAGATTCCTTTTATAATAGTTAAAATGTAAGATAAAATTCCCCTTGGTCCATCGCTTGTGAATTAATTATAATTAATTAGATTAATTTCATCATGACATACATGTCTTCTTCATTTCTGTGGTTACTCCTTTCTAATTTATGTTCTTGATGTTTTAATCCTCATGTCTTTAAGTAAAAAGTAGGAATAAATTACCTCTTGGTGATGGAGTAAATGCTGCTGAAGTTTGAAGTTTTCTAACTAAAATATGATTTAAAGAATATTCAGCAAGACTTAAAACGCCATGTTTGTAGTGTATGTGTAAAAGAGTAATACAAAATAAACGAAAAACCACATACCTGGTCCAACTGGGGATCTAAATGATCCTGGAACGGAAATGATTTCATATAATGTTCTTTAAAGTGTAAAATCCGTATGCTTTTCTATAAACTCAGAATTAAAGTTAGACAATGGATATTTATACTGATTATACAGAGGCATTCGCTGTGTTTCACCACATGTCCGATATCTGTCTTACTTAATTTATCTTCATTTTTAAAAGCAATGTTTACCATTTAAGATTCTGATCAATTGATATAATTCAAAATTTTACCTCCTCTTCGCAAGCTATGGAATTGAGGATCAAACGTTGAGATGGCACTTTGACCTAGAAGAAATGTGTTTATTTAATAATGAATTTACCTGGACATAGAACAAACATGATTTATGTTACATAGATACATACTACCATGTGACGTTTCTGTGCGAATCCCATTGCCAACACCTTAAAGGTTGATATAAAAATAAATATATGAATTTAATAAATAGTGGTTATTTGATGTTAATATAATGTACAATCAATTGGAATAAAGCTTAAAATGCCAATGAATAATTGAATTTTCTACAGTTATTTTGTTCATACACACAAATGTTAAGTTATTGAAAAGATGTAATATTTATGATTATATAAATGGTTACTTTTCACACAGATTTATCAAGTATATTCAGTTCTCACTCACTGGTAATATCAGGTTGTGTAAACACTTTATTGGTTTTCCCTAAAATCAAATGGATAGTATTTGTGGCAACAATTCTATTTTGTAAAGTAAAAAAATAAATGAAATTAAATCTTTAAAAAAACAACAAATATTCTATTCATACCAAAATATCCATTGTTCAATAATGATTCTTGATTAGGAACTGCGAAAAATTAAAAAAGAAAAATAAACATTAAAAAAAACATGTAGAATTAAAATCCACATTTTAAAAATAAAAAACAATTGATGCTATTTTATCATTTTAATTATAGCATGTATATTCAAACTAAAATTTAACTTTCAGTTTTGGGGTACACAGGTTTTATATTTATTGTAAACTCTGTATTATTCGAAAGATCACTGACACACCTGAAGCATTGAAAAAGGCTAATTGTATTCGGCGCGTCGGCGCGCTCGCGCAACAGATTTTGTTTATAAAATAAATTATCGCTTATATAATTTTGTTAGCATCGGGCTCGATATCATAAATAACAAGAAAGTTTCATAGAAGATGGAATTATGTTTTTGAAGCTTCAACATAATTATTTAACTGCCTGTGGTTTCTTTTATTCATGGCCACTAATGAATACACTGGTTTTATCAATTTTCATTGCCATCAATTTTTGTGCAATCAGCGAATGACTCGGTATTTCGTGAACACAGGTCATCATAAAACTTTATGATATGCTTCTTACTTTAATGACCATCAAATTCTATTTTAATTTTCACTCTGCAAAACACAAAACCATAAAAATTAATGTTTAAGGAATGTTGATGGAACCATTGTACATGTATTTTATATGATTGGATTTTTAATGAGATAAGTGGTCGAGAAGACTACAGTATGGGGAGGCAGGACTTTATGATCTGTAGTGCAAATGATCTGTTTAGCTTTACAGGCCAGCCATTTCTGTATCTTATGTTACTCCCCCCTCCTCAAATAAACACAAGTTAATTTTTAGTAGTAGTATTATTTTAATACGTAACAAGGAATCTTTGTCAAACACTGACAGCAATGTATGGCAGCTTATTGCCATGAAAATCAAGTCTCTTAAAAGGAGGTTAAGCTCTAGAGTCTAGGGCATTACGTAATAGCTGTAAATTTTTGTTATACATAAAGAAAATTTATAAAAACAAAATGCTTAAGTTAATGTTTGGAGATATATATATATAGAGAGAGAGAGGGGGGGGGGGAGAGAGAGAAATCGAAAGTAGGCCAACTAAAAAAATTGGGGTAAATTTTGGATTACTCTAGCTCTAGCGGAAATTGTGGTAAGGCGTGCATGGATCAAAGGGGATCCGGATCCCTGGAAAATTCAAATACATTTAAACTGACATGGTAAAATTACTAAAGCAATGCATCGGACCTCTTCCCCTTGCGATTTGGGCCAACACCTCCTAGGGAAAAATTTCTGGATCCACCCAACAAAAAATTACAATCGGGCTCGGGCTGTCGACTTGTATATAAGCAATAATGCTTAAATACATGTAATAAAGAAAATCGATGTCATTTGAATGTTTTAATGCAGGGAGAAATACTTTTGTGATATTGGGATTAGATGGACGCGCTGGCGCGCCGAATACAAATAGCCTTGAAAAATTACCTTTAAAAATCTTATATGATAGAAGGCAATATAATGAAATATATGGAGATAACGAACGATATTCAAGCTCAAAAGTCCATTATACAATACAAAATAGGAGCAGAGCAAACAAGGACCTCCAAACATCAGAGGTGGGATCAGGTGCCATGGAGGAGTGAACTAAATTAACTAATGAACGAAATGAACTAAACTAGCGAACTAAATTTATTTAACTTACTTCTTCGATCAACGTTGAATGATGTTTGTGAGAATGTATGTTGTATAGGCTGTCTCTGACCTATTATCAATAGAAAATCATAAATATTATTAATAAACTAAATTAACTAAAATAATGACATAGCATTAATAACAGTTAAATAATATTCTCCTTATACATTTAGTCTCTGTTACTTACTATTGGTAATCTTAATTCAATTGGCAGTAATGTTAATGTTTCTGAATGTATTTTCAATTGCATAGTTTTGATTGTAGAAGATTCTTGAAACTGAGGTCAAATTTGATTCATCATCAGCATTAAACTTTCAGCATAATTATATATTTATTACCTACCGAAAACTCGTGATTCAGATGGTAGACGTCGATTGTTCACTAATTTTGAAATGAAAGTAATTTGATTACTTTAAAAATATATTCGAAAATACAAAGAAAACTCATCGTCCGTAATACTGAATGATGACGTAAACTTATATTAATATCCTCTTTGTACTTGAACAACAATTACAAAAAAAAAGTTTCTTAAAAGCTCCCTAATAGTTTTGAATTTAGTATTTTTAGATAAGCAATACACTTACTCATGGAATCCATGTTACTTATTGTTTCAGACATTGCTGTTTGTACAGACTGCATCGGATCTATAAACAAAGACAGGTTTTAATCCAGAATAAACTTTATTTCTTTATCTGTATATCATTATACATAACTCTCAAATAACTTTTCAAAATCAGTGGGCGGGTTAAATACAATGTTAAATGAATTTTTCCTCAGTTCTGCTTTTAAGAAAATGTTGAAACTGTATAACTACTATAAGAGCAAATACAAAATCATTTTCAATTTTCCATTGTTATTTTTTTCTTTGAATAGAAATGTATAAATATGAATATACTAATATTTAAAAGGACATGGCTATACACTTCAATCGCGCTTCATACCAAAGACGCTGGATTGGGGTATCATTTGTTTATTCCTGGTGCCTGAAAAAAGAAATAATAATAAAAGAATAAGTAATTTAACAGAATCTGAATTTTTATATACAAAAAACCGCTCTATTACTTTTTAAAATATGTTTTCCTTTAATTTACCATCCAAGTAAACAAAATGTAAACTACTCATTACACCAAGATCTTTTATTTATTTGATGCTATTTGAAGAGGATGGCGAACAAATTGTTGTTTACACAAGTATATATTACTAATTAATAGATCTTCAATTATACTTGAAATTTTCATGCTGCATAGATATTCTTATGCCAAAAATGACTGTTATGAAATTTTTCAGCATTTTATATATTCGATTCATCTGTTGAAAAAAAAAATTAAAACAAATTGTTTAATTGCATTAGCATACAGTACGTAGGGTTAATAATTAATAAGTTTTTCTCACTCTTCAAATTAAATTATAATTAAGGTGCACAAAAACGATTGTGCAATTCGATAGATATTTTCATAATACATAGAATATTGTACTTTAAACACCATTTCCAATTCAAAGCGAAACAGTTTAAAACAAACTACCGTATACTCATTAATTACAATGCGTAATGTAGATCTTTAAGATAAATAATTCCATAAAATGGATATATTTAATTTTTAATTATGTAATCGGATTAATTAACGTACTTGTAACCATAATTTAAGCAATTTTATTCAATTTCAATGTACTGTGAATGTGTTCAAAACGGAATTGTTAGGTCTTTTATACATCATAATAAGAGAAAATTATATATATATACTTACTTAAGATGTTACTGCCGACTGTCTTCGTCATCGCCCGATTCACTGCTTTAACAGGGTCTACAGCAGATGTTTAAAAGAATCGTTGGCGAATAAACAATGTAATAAACATTTATTGGTACAATAAATTGTTTTATATGCAAAATGTGTGTATTACCAATAACTTATGTAATTTATTACATGTATTTAATTGTTATCCTTTTGGGTGCCCCTTGCACTTACGACTTGATTTTTAGGGTATTGACCAATCAGATGAGGTTATGCATATCACGTGGTTTATTCACTCTAGCCCTTTTCAATCGGAGAAGAAGCCACGGAATTTTCCAACAACCATCTCTTCCCCTCCACCGCCCTTTTGTGTAATACTTGCAATCTACCTCATTTAACTTGTATGTTTTTGATTATGAAAAATGTATAGATTTGATGTTTGTTATTATTTGTATGTTTTAACATTTATGTTCTTTTGTGCACTGGCTTTTTTGTGCACAACCTTTTTGCTTCTTAAGTGTTTTTTACCAATTACAGTGGCGCCTCGTTTATCCGGACGCCTCTGTCCCCAAGGAAATCATCCGGATAAATGAATCATCCGGATAATTGAATCACATCTCAAAAAGCACTCTCTAAGCATGTATATATGCACAGTCTTGTTTCAAATGTGACAGCAAAGAAAAAACTTTTAAATTATATTTTGGTTAATTGTTTTTAAAGCAATAATTGATTAATGAAAAAATATATTAAAATGTAATTTACACAATAAAAAAAAATGGATGGGCAATTTTATGCCGAGACCTCCTTTTTTAATTCGCCTTCTCTTTGGCATGTGACTTCATGGGTTGAGCAAATTTTGATCTACTGTTGTTTAATTTCGCCATATATTATAATTATTGAAGCTCATATGATATGACAGAACTGTTCAGCAATGTTAAACTATAAATATAAACTAACCCTGTATATTCCCCGTATATTCATTACACAGGGTTACTATAAAATTAACTGAACACTGCAAACTAACTCAAACAAAGTATTAAAAACGTTCGTAAACAAAAGCCATCTTCATGATTATCAATATTATTTTTTCTACAGACGCTAGGTTTGAATTTCGATCATTAAAAAATACCTTGAAAAACGTTACTAATCAACTTCTAATCAACGCCAGTTTTATATGTAATGGATATTTGTAAACGGTAGTACATTAGATAGAGATATTTCTTCAATTATGTACCTTTCTATACTGTCTTGTGGGGGAAAAAGCGTTTCAAATACATTTACGTTTTTTAGAAATGGAACATCGTATTTTAAACTAACGCAATCGACATTATAAAGAGCATTACGACATCGCTCGTTATTTATTGTTCATTTTATTTACAACTCTTCAAAATTCTCCTGAATTTACCAATGTATATACGGTTAGCAATATGATTTTGAACGGATTATTATTTAATTAATGCACAGTGCCAGCTAAATTCTTTGAGCTTCATAATAAAGATAAACGTGGGGTAAACACACGCTAATTATAGACGCTATTGTTTGTAGGTCACAGGTAACCGCCTTCAAACTGACTGCATGGCCAATGTTTTTACAACAATTAACACCAATTAATGCAAGATAAGTGTGAAAATGTCGTTTCTTGAAAAATTACCGTCCGGATAAACGAGTCATTTTTTGAATGAACTTTTATGTTTTGTAGTAGAAATAGACCGTCCGGATACGGAACGCGATTTTCCAGATTAATGAGACAAAATAACGTGGAAAAAATCGGTTCCCAAAAAATATCATCCGGATGGTGAAGCATCCGGATAAATGGCGTCCGGATAAACGCGGCTCCATTGTATACTATTGGCTGGGCAATTTTTTTGTCATGTGATTAGTAAGAATTATGCCATGTGACTAGTCAGCATGTTTAACTAGTCAATTGGTCATGTGACTAGTCAGCTTGTTTATCTGTACTATATATTTTGTTTTAAGCCCAGTAAATTAATTGTGATATAAGTCTGTGTAATATTTAAATGTAGTTTGGGTCATTTGTTAGTTTCAATAAATGGCATTTTCACTCAATGTTTCTTTCTTAATACTGTATATAAGAGGTTAAGCAAAAACAAGCTGCGAATAGCCAGAATTGTCTCCTCTCACTACAGGGAAAATTTGTGGATATAAATATACTTTTGGTAACTGACCCAGGACTCAAATATCAAACGCAATAAAATGTTGTCTTGTCCAGACCATTAATTGAATTTTTAAGAAAAATATATTTTTGATTTGAAAATATTTCAACATATGTCTTCAGTTTTAAATATTTGAATTTCGTCGAAATTCATGCTGGTTATTAATGAGAGATAGTAACGATAACGTATAATCTTAATATTCATCGATTTTGAAGAGTATTTTACCTAGAAATCCTTGATCAACAGACACCCCTCCTTTTGAAAATTCCTCTGAAAAGAAAATAATATGCATATGAAAATTTTGTAATTTCTTAAGTCAATTTTATTTTAAAGAACAAATGAGTTTTATTAAATTTCATTGTTATTAAAATATTTCTGAATATTAACTAATATTATTTTACAGTGTGTATGTGATAAAACTTTGAATGACATTGGATCATCGACAGCTCTAGACTTTTAAACTTCAAAAGAAATTTAAAAAAATATATAACTCTCTTTTGCTCATACCTTGACACATTTTGCTCATACCTTGACACACAAATAAGTGCGCTATAATAAGGAGCAATGAGAAAATGAAGAATGGTAAATCTTAAAATGATATGACGCTTAGTTAAAAGATGGGGTAAGATTTTTCATGAATCAAAGCTGGATAGGAGAGTTCATATATGTCCTCATAGAATAAAAATACAGAACATACCTACTCTGGATTCGGTGTGAACTTGACCCGATGGATCCTTGTACGTTTTCACTGTAGATATCCAAAGGAATAAAATACGATTGTTACATTCAGTTGTAGCATGGAAACAATTTGATATTCAAAAAATTCCACAATCCGCTGTTGACTCCTAGCTTAAAATTGAGCACACCTCATGAGATCGAATGTTGTCAATGTAAAAGCTGTATTTAATGACCAAATCTGCCTTTTTAACGTCTCTAAACAAACATTACTGGGTTTGTAATTCCAAATATAACGTACATATATTTTTAATAAAAATAATTACCAGTAAAAATCTTCCCAAGTAATTCGGATCCAGTTGATTCTAAAAGGAAAGTCATTATAGACTGAAATATTATATATTGCAAGAAGACCATTATGGCTTAAACCTAAGATTTTAAATAAAGCTTGAAATATCTCGTACTTAAACTGATCGATGAATGTTATAATTTTTTTTCCACATACTTTGCAAATTGAGTCATAATCTAAATGTTCAAATTTCTGCAAATCCAAGAAATATTTTAGTGTATTTTATATTTTTGATTGATTGCATGTTGTGTAACGTCCCATTCGAGATTTTTTTCTCATATAAAGACACCACCAGCTTCAGGTGAAGTGCCTCAAATTTTGACCTATGCAAGAGCAGTAAAGGTTTTGTATCTTGCCAATACCTATTATTACCTAACCTACTATATAAATTGTAATTAGGCATTTTGAACTGTTTCCTGATTCTTTTTAATGTTTTTGCAAATCATGAAACAGTCAAAACTGTTTACCCGGTCACAGAATGAACTGTTGCATGGCTGAACTGTTCCATTATGACGTCATAGTTAATTTCCCGTACTTTACAGCTATAATATTGAATTATATATAAATTGAAGCATTTTTATTCAATTTGAAATTATCATCTGAAAAGTAAACCTGATACCAATTTAAATATATATTCAATTTAATATCATTCAAAGAAGAGGCCATGAACACCTTTTCTGAGGGTAGTTTGGGGAAAATGTAGGCCCCTTTCATTCAGTATAGATCTTTGCCATAAACGTGCAATATTCAAATTTTTAAGACATCATTATGTTGTTTACTACATGTTTTTTTTTCCATTTATTAGTGCATGATAATATCACACCCATTAGTTTTTCTGATTTTACACCAATCGGTGTGAATATTTGATTAATATTCAACTTGTTTAGTTTGGTTTTAAAAAATAATACAAACTTTTGTCAATGTATTTTAAAAGCCATTGATTATTATGTCGATATCATTACTTTAAGAAATTATATAGTAGGTTAGGTAATAAAACACTTATTTCATGACAACTCGGGAAACAGTCAAACTGTTGTCCCTCGATAATGGGGAAGACCTGGGAAACTGTTGCCCTCGGCCTTCGGCCTCGGGCAACAGTTTCCCAGGTCTTCCCCATTACCTCGGGACAACAGTTTGACTGTTCCCCTCGTAGTCATGAAATAAGTGTATACTGTTACATGGGACATCCATAATTTAAATGGGATTGGACACAGGTTTCAAGTTAATATTTTCTAAAATTTTCGGTATTATATCATGACTTACATGTTGCTAAAGCATTTCGGACAGATAAATTATAAAAGCATTTTAGGAATTTCTTTTATCTGAAAATTATTAAAACTACAAATTTTAAGTCGCGTTTGATTGACACACATCCTTGCACTTTTACGAAGCAAAATTTGACCTCAATATTTAAGAAAGATAGAAAATTTTTCGTGTATTAATGAAAAAGATTTCAACCATAATCAAGAAAAACTAGAAACACCAATGTTGTCAGTTCGTGTGGAGTGATGTGAGCAGAGTTAACAAACTGAACAAACCCGGTAAAACGTAACAATAAGCTCGTGCTCATGTTTACATAGATGTTTGACGTAATGTTATGAAAAATATCGATCGTTGTCATTGAATTTTAAAAATTTTCATGTAAGTTCAATTTATTAAACTTAATTCTACCATCTGCGATTCCTGGTCTCGAACCCAGAGCCCAAACACTAGGCTATTGCGACCAGAAGCATGAACATCATTGTATTGCTACCGATCATTAAAGAAAAAATATGTGAAAGTTCGAATAAATTGTGTTGACATTTCACATACCTAGAATGCAGTTACATGTAGGTTAACTATAATAATTATTTGACTATCTGGAGATAAACATCCCTTAGAACTACTTATATTTATAAGGATAATAATTTGTTAAACAGTATATAAAGTGTAGAATAAAACATAAATTAATTCTTGCACATATTTCCTAATTATGCATAAAAGGTAATAAATTTTACCTGTTTGAAAGGACTGCATCACATCCCCAGATGTACCTTTAGAATTTACAAAAGATTAATTAAAAAAAATTAAGTCATATTTAATATATGCAAATATTTTTGTATATATATAAATCTGTAAAAGTTTTAGTTTCTGTACATGTACTTGTTAATATAAACATAAATATTTTATTAAGATAATACGGTATTCTTATGAAGTTGTTATTATGTCTTTTGGAGAGTTTGATTTCTGCTTATGATCGATCTGCCCATTGATTAGAGAAACCATCACTACATGTACTACTAATGTTTTATCAAATTTACGATTAATATTAAAATTTCCGTGTACTGATGCAAAGTTGAAAAAATATTATTCCCGTGTTTCAGGTTTTGTTTTATTTTTCAAAAGTTGTCTTCGAAAAACAGTAGTTTACATCTGTTTCAATCATATCATGCCTTTATGCAGATCAAAGGCCTAAGATTAAAGGCCTAATTTTCTTTTCCAATTTATCCGCAAGTTAAGTTGTACTCTTTAAAACAGACTTAATTATCCCTCAATGTGTCTGTTCTGTGTACACACTGGAATATTTGACTTTTGTTTTCATCTACCACATTATTAACATAGGTTGACTTGAACATTACACAATAATTTATTGTCACCTAAGACTTCCCACACAGAACGTCTAATGGTATTACAAAAAAATCATTCATTACACAAAAGGTGAAGTTAGTTTTCCATTGAAATAAATAATGACAAACATATGAATGATAAGTCAATCTTAGGGGTTAAATTTTTAGTATACATTTTATTTAGGGTCTGTAAGGAAAATGTTCTCAGGCTTCTTTGAAAACTGCTATCTTGTTCTACTCTACTGATGCCTGTTGTAGTTTTCAAGCAATCTTTTTTGGAAACTGTTAGTGGAGATTCAGATAGTCTTTAACAATTTTTTGCTTTACGTAGTGTGAAATATTAATTGACATATTGCATAATACTGTGCTAATATCTTCGTGGTTATTGTTAATTTTAGTATTTGTGTGACTGATAAAAGCACACGCCCTTTTTTTCTTTTAGATTCTGCAACATATTGTCAGCTTAAAACATACGTGACAAAAATGACAAAGTTTACGAAGTAAAAGAGGGCCTTTTCTCCATGATCAATATAAATCAAGTTTGGGAATCGAGTGAAACAAAACAATCTATTGTCATCACAAAGACTTAAGATTTAAGGTGATTTTTCATCAAATTATTTTGGAAATGATTTTCTGTGACTAGTTGAAGCAATGATGAACTTCGATATTAATAAAGTCTAAGTAGATTACCTTCAATAAAAGCTGAAACACAGACATTTTCCTTTCTCTTAGGTTTTATCTACATGCAAGACAGACTATATACGATTCACGTACATCATCTGCATTTCTACATGTAGCTAAATTAAAATATCAAACTATGCTTTTATTTTTCTCTGTTATTTTTACCAGAATTAAAACGTTTTACATGAGGATTGAGATACAATAATTCAATATTTGAAAAAAAATTCAATTTCAATTTAAACTTTTAAAAGATTGACATTTAAATACCATATATTTTCTGTCATAAAAACACGCAGTTCTTTTTATTATTATTATTATTTTAAAATCAATTAAACATAAAGGGTTTTTTTTTGGGGGGGGGGGGGTACTTCTACACATTTATAAAGATTCTGTTACTCTGAAGAGATTTGATCGATTATTTGATACAGATAAATTGATACAGTATTGAGATTATTTTTATGCATTTTTTCCATTTATTTTTGTAAAATACTTACCCAAGTTAAAATTTCCAATCATCCATTTTCCTGTAAATAATAATCAAAATTATAATAGGAAAAATTCTTTGTAAAATACATATCAATATTTAAAAAAAAAAAAGAAAAAAAAAAAAGAAAAAAAAAAGAGAAATCTATATTCAAGTTCAATTTATTCACTCAAAGCATTATATTGATACAAGAGGAACAATATCAATAACATACATGTACATACATATATACAGGTATTGTTCTGTTTTTTTCTCTTGTTAAATAAGTATAATTACTATTTATTACGTTTTCTGGAAATAATCTCATTAACATGTCTGTAGCATTTGTCTTTTTGTGTCCTTTATATACAAAGTAAATGTATATTCCACCTGGTTTAGAATATTTATTTTAGTGTCATTTGCATACGTGAAAAGATTTATGGAATATATATAGTTTAAAATATTTTCTAAAAACAATGGCTTTGGTTGGAACACACTTGTCTTTGCATAATTGTGACATACGATTATCATATTATAATCAGCTACATGTATACATATTATGCCAAACGTCTTGACAAAGATGTATAATTCTTAACGAAGAATTTGATGTGAGGTTTAGAGGCGTAGTGAAACACAGATACTAGGACCGTACATATTAACATAATATATACATTCCTTATCATTTTGACCCAAATGTTTATTGTATAAAGTACCCTTCCCTAACACCATTATTAGAACATGCCTTTAAGAAGAAATTTGACCCATGCTCCCATTTTTTATCTTTCGAGCCCCTATAATAAACTAGATACTACTTCATTAAAATCATCCTCTTTCTCATACAGCCTAACTCATTCAGTCAGTACAAAGACTTCGAGCACAACTTTCTACAATGTCAGTAACCCTAAACTAAGGGGAAAAATAATTAAGTACAAAAATAACTTGCTTTTTTGTCACTGTGTTACTTAGGTAATCATTTGCTATCTGTCTTCCTTCTTTATCGTTTGCCATCGTTCGCTGCTCCTCATTACGTTTTTTTAAATAAAAACTACACGTACAAAATCCACATTGTTACGTTGATTTATAATCATACACATCATATATATATATATATATATATATATATATATATATATATATATATATATATATATATATATATATATATATATATATATATAAATTTATTGTTCTTATCATTTTTTTTTTGTTTACCGGTAGTCTCTCAAAAATTCATTGGAAACCAGCTTTGCTTAAAAGTCGGATGTTCGTATGCAAGTAAAGCTACTGAAGTATTTTTACTTTCTAGTAAGATGTATTCTTCGTTGTAATGATTACATGGCTGCATGTTGTTTTAAATATTGTTTTTGTATGAAGCCAATCTCTTAGTCAGGTATCTAACATCTACATGTACATACAGAAAATACTTCTGAAACCTTTTACAAAATTACTGTATCGCAACTTTTTATATAATTTTTGATACTTGTAGTAAGTTTTATGTAGGAAATAACAAATGGTGTATGTGTCCTGTCGTAAATTTTAAATTTATCTTTATCTTTTGACATAAAATACAAATTTTAATATGCTTAAAAAACAAATTGAAGAAATGCGTTGATATTTGCTGGTGTGTACCATTGTTATAGAAAACCGATCCGACCAGGAATAATTTGTCATGCAGGTTTACACTTTTATTCAAGAATTACCTTCACCAATTCTACAAAATTTGTGTTAATAGGGTTTAAGACATATAGGAAGAAGTATTAGCCATTAACCATATATATATATATATATATATATATATATATATATATATATATATATATATATATATATATATATATATATTGCAGACCATGCTCTTGGTGAAATACAACCTATGTATCACATGTTAAGTAATGCTAAATCATTATACTTGTGTAATGAATGAGATGCCCTGATATATTTTTCCCATTATTTGACTTTTAGTAGATTCATAAACGTTCACAAACAAGTCCTTACTCTTTTGACGCCCTGTCATGGGAATGATTTTGGTATTATTTTCCAAATTATTAAAGAGATTTTTCTTAAACAAAGTTAAATGTTAATAGGTTTAGAAATTTTAAAAATACATAGTTGAATTTATAAGTTATTAACATTTAGGATCACTGCAGACATTTCGTTTTTAAACTCATTGCAGGTTTTAATGTCATAAATCTCTGTATTACAAAAATGTACACAGTAATAGATAAGCTTGAACAATTGTCTTACCTTCCAATGGTATTAACTGGGTATAAGCTTGATAGAGAATTAGATAGAACACTAAGAATAAATAAGAAGAAATCCCCTTCATCATTCTGAGTATAAAAACAGTCAAGTGCAGATATCAAAAGTACATCTGCTGATAAATGTTAAAACTGACAAACTCCAAGCTCGATCGTCTATGTGTAAAATCCAATGAAGGTTCTCCGGTCTTAATATTAATTCAGTACACTGATATGGTAATTAATTTAAGACAGAAATTAACATCCACCTATAAAATGAATGTCAAATTATCAGATGAAGGTTATTTATGACAAAAGAAGACTGTCTATTTTTTTAAGACAATTTTATATATATTCAATGAACATATTTTTCTAATCATAAGCTTCAGGCAATTTGCAAATGCACTGAATATATCTTTCACATTTCGGATAATTAGTTTGATTATGAAACAAAACAACCATTATAATTAATTAAATGAAGACGCCAATGTTATGTAATGAAGGGATCAAATGACAGGGGAAATTAGGTCTTCAGAGTGTTTACTACTAAAGACGATCCCAAGGAGGCTAACATAATCAATGTTGCCCGTAAACACAGTCAATAATTGTTTTGTTATATGAAAAATCAAATCATTAAAATAGTTTTTTGTTTTACATAAATTATCTGCATCTTGAGTGTAGATCTAGTGTTAGCAAATCTTTCCTTGATTATGTTACTTGGTTTTTCTATTGTGACGTTATATTTTTTGGAAGTCGCAACAGTATCATTACGTCACAATAAATCAATCTTCCTATCTTCTTATCAGCATCCAAATCAATAAAAATGTGGGAAAACTCTCTTTGTCGGCCAATAGTTCAAATTAAATGAACGGTCAATATTTTTCGGAGGAGCTAATATCAATTACGTTGACTGATTCTCTATAATTATGGAAAATATAGGGACGATTCTTTAATGAATATAACAAACATAATAATTAGGGTGAGTTAACCATACATCGGACACATACCTTGCTTCGGACAACTTTAAGCAATAAACTTTCATTGAACCTGAGTCTCCCCGTGTTTTTACTCCTTTCTGTCTTAAAGATGAAGAATTGAACTTTTTAATGATGTCGATTTTTTTTCATGTTGTGATAAAAAATACCACAAGAATGGCCTTGAAATTACGTCATATTTTGCATCATCAAAGGGGAGTAACCAGAAATTTACGATTTTGCAATTTTTAGAGTTGTCGTTTTTTTAAGTAGAACGTCAACGGAACGGGTCGGACCTTTTCAAAAATTTTACTTCAATGTTTGTATAATATATTTTAGAGTTGTTTTTAACTAGTATGTTTATTTCACCGTACATCGGACACAAATTAACCATGCATCGGACACTTTCCGATGCATGGGTAATCACTTCCATGTTCATGTAAAACCCAAATGACGGATGTTTTTTACGGAAAATAGAAACTCTGTATTTTCAGTGAAAATACAAATTATCGATATATGACGACTAGAATTGGACTCAATTTATTTCTTTAAACTAGATGATTATAGCCCACGAGACAAAGGCGCGAGTTGCCATATTACTAGCATTGTAAAGCCTTTCTAAGGCGATGTGATACAACTAAAATCTCTTCATATTTGTGGATCGAAATAGTCATTCAAATTTAATTAGAAGGTTAATTTTTAAGTAAAAGATAAAAATGTTTCGATATCATTAATTTTAAAGCACCGAGATCAAGGTATGATATTTTTCTGGTTTAAATATCGTATGTCCGATGCATGGTGAATATTGTCCGATCCATGGTGAATTCTGACTTATTTCGAAAAAATCGGTTTTTAATGATATTTTCTCAATAAATAGGGCACGATTGTGTCAAAAATTTATATTGTAACCACATACTACATGTAAAGTTCCATTTTGATAATATTCGGTCGGTAGCGATATCGCTTGAACTTGTTGAAGTGCAAGGGTGTCCGATGCATGGTGAATTCACCCTATATATTACTCGTTAAAATCATTTGATTCTCATAATCATTATAATCCTTATATATTTTATAATTCTTAGGCCAAAGTAAAAAGAAATGCTTACTCCTTACGCTTATTTTTAAATCATGTGGACTGAAAAGGTTCCAGCTTCATCCAAATCCGTTTTTTATCAGAACGGTTTTTTTATTTCAATGATTTTCAAGCGTTTATTGGAAACAAAATGGCGGACACATCGTGGTTTTCTCTAGAAATGAAGTTCGTATTGTAAAACAAAAATATTCTATCATTAACTTAGACAATACTCATTGAAACATTTGGTTAATTAAAAATCAAAGACAAATTAATTTTTTCGGCGGTATTTATAGCATATCTCTTTTTTGAGTTTAGGCACATACAATGTAGTAAGACCTGCCTTACCTTCTGTACGCATCACTGATCGCGGTAGTCTAGTAGCGCTTTGTGGTCCGGGGTACTGGCTTCGATTCTCGTTCCCGGTGCCGCGTCAAATTGAGACCTATAACATAGGTATTCTTTTGCCAATCATCCGACACGGGTCTAAAATTCGTAGGTCCTGTGCCACTAAGCGTTTGCACGATTAAGAACCTCACTGCTCGATAGCCCTTTAACCTTTTTTTTGGTGACTTCTCATATGAGCGAAAAATTCAGTCAAGGGACGTTAAACAACAAACAGTAATCTCATGAAAAATTTTGACCTCATGCACTCGGGAGCGATGACGTAATTGAAATTAAATGACCACAACATGCGGATGTGTATAAGAGAATTGAAAAATCTTTAAGAATTATTTATTTGATGATGAAGGGAGCATTAAGAAAACTATTCATAATATTTTTTCTCGTTTAAGGAGGCTCATTATACCAAATTCGTTTTCCTGTGGAGAAGAATTGTACAAGTTCCCTCTATTAATGATCTAAATCTTTAAAACGATTTTATAAAGGACTACGCTTGCGAACACATAAACAACGAACACAAAGTAACTGATTCATCATGAATCACAAGTTAAGCTTTTTCAAAAAGCTTTGCCGTCTTTAGCAACAACCTTAAACAGTAAAATGACATACGCTTACCAGGCCGTATTATTCTTGGGTACTGAAGTTCTTGGCTTTATGCATCTTCAACAACTTTTTTTACAGACATTATCCCTACCAAATGAACCAGCACCTACTGCGAAACGGGACCTCGGTTTATTCGGTCTCATCCGAAGGACCGGTCTCCATGTCCCACAGTGGGATTCAATCCCGCGACGTAAGGATCAACTCCTTACTCCGCCACTCTAGAGCGAACGCTCTAACCACTGCGCCACGCGGGCGACTAAAAAAACTTAATAATAGTTGCTATAAAAAGTTAGTCAGTATTTTCTTTTGCTCGTTTTATCGATTTATTAAAGATTAAAAATCTTTAAAAACTGTTAAACCGTACGAAAATTAGATTGTCAGAAAATTGCCTCACTTGCTTTGAAAGCATTTCAACCAATGAAATACTTGAAAATCTTCTCATCATGCATTTTCTACCAATCACAGAAGAGAAGAAGTGCAAATCCGAAGACTGTAAAATACTTCAACTTTGTATTCCATCTTCCATGGGAGACGGTAATAAAATAAAGTGAATTGTCTTTAAGGTATCTCCACCCTTTTGTGATGTCATAGGATTTTGCAAAAACTGTTATTAATTTAAATTCATACCCCATAGAAACATATCTTTTAGAAGAATGCTTTTCAGTGGGTGTACTTACAAATATTGTTTAGTAGAAGAATTAAAAAATTAAATATTTTATTTATTTAATTATTTAATTCAATTATTCAATATTTAAAAATGTTGCTAAGGACAATAACTCCTTCGCATGTATCTATATTCAGGCATTTTCCTTATAATTGTTCTTCTAATGTAAAATGGTTTTTGTGATATTCTCAATTCAAAAATATTTATAAAGAAGCAATTATCTTGGAAATTTCAGCATCACAATTATGTATTTGATCCAGTTTAAATTTTACATTATTTTTTATAATAGTGTTTACTAAAAATGTACCATTTTTTAATGCTGACATATATCTAATTCTTCGATCTGTTTAGTTATGTCTTACAATCTTAAAAAATATGGCAACCTATAGAATTTTGCGATCAATTATTAATTTAAACTATATTCAGTGAAAATAAATGCAGTTTTTCTACTTTGAACCCACAAAATTGTGAGGATGGAAATACCTTAAGCAGTTACCATTGACAGCATATAAGTATGGAGGAAATTCGAGTTGACATCTACAACATTGTTGAAAAAATTTAATGGACTCACGTAATATACAGTACTGTTGTTGATTTTTGAACTTTTCTTTTGTTTTAAAAAAATATACTTTAGAAATTTAAACCGTATTCTGAATTTTATATGTTCAAAAAGTTCCTTAGCGTTTTGAGTCTGGGGGAATTAGGAAACATTACTTTTGCAAGTGGACTTTTTAAACCATTTTTTAAATCGGAATTTTCATTTCGTTAAAACATCTTTTATTCAATTTGTCACTCTTATTCAATGACACAACCATTCATATGCTTATTACAAAGAAAGGCACATTATTTATTTTTAGGAGAAAAAATTTTTTCCTAATAAAAATAATATTGAATATTATGAAGTGTTGTAATTATCTTTAAATGACTTAAGAGGATAGCCATTACTTGACCCTGTAACTTCTGAAATTCTATTAATAAGAAACTTGAAATAAAACATTTAACCAAACTCAGAAAAATACTAGTAATAAAAAAAAATCACAAAAATACCTCTGATATGGTAATCATCATTTGAATATTTGAAATCTACATAATATGTGGTACATGTACTGTAATGAAATAAATGTTGATGTTTGTTTGTTGTTTAACGTCCCTCTCGAGCATTTTTCACTCATATGGAGACGCCACCTCTTGCCGGTGGATAGCTGCAACTTTCGACCTATACTCGGCACTCATAGCCATTGAGCAGTGAGGGATCTTTTTCGTGCCAGCACCTACTGCGAAACGGGACCTCGGTTTATACGGTCTCATCCAAAGGACCGGTCTCCACGTCCCACAGTGGGATTCAAACCCGCGACGTAAGGATTAACTCCTTACTCCGCGCACATAAATCCGACGCTCTACAACTGCGCCACGCGGGCGACTAAATGTTGGTGTAATGAGCCTCCTTAAATACACTAATCAAAGAAAACGAACGACTACAAATTTAAATTTTGTTTTCAAAATCATATCCCTAATCATAACTTCCCAATCTTTATTATTTTCTTTTTGAAAATAGTTAGCCCTTAGTACAGATGAATTTGTAAAACTATAGAAACGATTGGAAAGGGGGGGGGGTTCTGTCATTTAGGGGAAAATTCTTCACTGCTGCAAATTTTCTTATGGGCCCGGATTATTTCTACCTAGATTTAAGTTTTATGCCAGGCTCATTTTTCCGGGAGAAAGTCAACGAAACAATACCAATACACTTCTGTATCTGTATGGTTTTAGTAAGCAACTTCCTCCAAATTTGAAAAAAATCACAACAAAACCTGCTTTATTAATTTTACTTTTTTTACTTTAAAACATTCACCTCCAATAATTGCGCCCCGTTATTAGCAAACCTTTTTTTTTTCATAAAAAGCTAAATTCATTTTAAAACTTCTACATGAAAAGATTTCAAAGTCATTTTCTGTGGCCTTCAATACGACATTTAGATATATCGACGACGTACTATATATTAACAATAATTATTTTCTTTCTGGCAATTGATTCGATATATCCCACTGGACTCGAGATAATAGACACAGCAGAGTTGGACACATCTGTTTCATATTTGGATATTTTACCATACAAAGAAATTAATGGCAAACTTATAACTTTAAACTTAACGATAAACATGAGGACTTGAACTTTTATATTGTCAACTTCCCTTATTCATGTATCCTTAAATATAGAGAGAGAGAGAGAGAGGAGAGAGAGTTTGTCTCCCAGTTGATTCGATATGTAAGAGCATGTTCTACGTATGAATAATTTTTAAAACGAGGCAAGCTACTGACCAATATATGTAAGTTAATTATACAAGGACATCAACAATCTTGTCAGCATTTAGCTAATTCTATGGTCGTTGCAAATATAGTCTATCGTGAAGTAGAATTCTGACTGATGTTTTTCATACAAATTGTTAGGCCGTTATTTTCACACTGAATTGTCTGCATTTTTTCCGTTAACCCGATCATTACAAGGAGTATACTACAGGTTGACCGGTCGAAAGGGGACGTTTACTCCTCCATAGCATCTGAACCCACCTCTGATAGATTGAGGTCCATATTTTCTCTGTTCACAATTTGTATTGTTTTAACTTTTGAAATTTTTCGTTATCTTCATATTTCTTTCTTTCGATTTAAATCTTCCTAATCCCGTATGCTTACAGGTTAATGTCTAGTGTACGACTTAGAATACGAATATCCTTAATTAAAAATTTTGTTTCAAACTTAATTCTGTGCTATTTCAGACATGCTACATAATTCCTGGTAGACGGCATTCTCCGGGGTTAATAACAAACTTTTTTGTGAAAGTGAAAATATATTTGTTTATCCTGACTGGCATTCAAATCGCCTAAACAGGAGGTTTAAGTAAACGTTGACTCCCTAAAAGTTTTGAGCAATCAAAATAATTACGGTACTGCTAAAAATAACTCATAATTAGACAATTGCGATTGAACGTATGTATATTTCAGTACGTTGGAATGTAGGATTATAAATTAATATTTCTAAAAATCGGTGATATAGATGATCTAAGTTTTGTTTGATAAAACAACCATGAAAAGAACAAATGAATCACTAATCCAGTGCATTATAAATGTCAATGACTTCATCTTCGCATACCAAAAAATATACTGAATTCAATAAACCTGTCAAGCGAAAAAAATACAGTGGAAGATTTATTAAATTATTATCACGACAGGACACTACTGATTTAAAGTGAGAGGAAAATAAAATCAATCATCAAGCATAAGTACAATCACACAGACAACAGAAAGAGATGTAAATATATGTTTATTAATATTTTTCACTAAGGGCATATTATGTTAGTTTAAGAGATATAATATTTGTTAATCAAATTCACTTTAAAAATAAAATGACCTTCATTCCAATGTGTATCAGCAACGATGCTCTAATAAAACTAATGTCCAAATAACGGTGTCTCGCATTAAGCGATTGAGGGACAATATGAAAACCATCTATCCTTCTGTGTTCAATAATTCAGAAGTGAAAAAGAATTAGATAGACTACACGATCAGTATGTACTGGGCCAAGCTGACAAAGCAAGTAACAACGTTGTCTTTGATTGTAAGGCTCGTTGTTTTAATTGTATTTTTAGAAGAACTGGGATTTAATTCTACAAGTGGCAATCCAAGTGGCGCCCCGTTGTTAGCAGACCTATTTTTTTAAAGACCTATTTTGGTATTCTTAGGAAGCAGAATTTATTCAAAATCTTAAACACGAGAAAAGGAAATCTCTTGCTGTGGCCTTCAACTCGATATTTAGATATATCGACGACGCATTATCAATTAACAATAGTTATTTCCATTCATATGTCGACACGATGTATCCCACTGAGCTTGAAATAAAAAATATCACAGAGTCTGACACATCTGTTACATATTTGGATATTTCACTAGAAAAAAGACGTTAATTGTAATCTAACAAAGATTAATGATAAACGTGATGACTTTAACTTTTCAATCGTCAACTTCCCTTACTTATGCAGCAGTATACCTTTATCACCTGCATATGGGGTGTATATCTCTCAGTTTCTTCGATACGCAAGAGCATGCTGTTGCTGTGCGTATGAACAATTTCTAAAACGAGGTAAGTTATTGACAAACAAGCTGATTAAACAAGAATATCAACAGTCTCGTTTAAATTCATCGTAAGTTTTATGGTTGATACAATGACCTTGTCAGCAATTACAACCTATCATTAAGTCATATGCTGACTGATAACCTGGAGTTAGCTTTTGATGCAGGAATTAGCTCACTTGACTAACGCACGGGGATTAGTCCATTCATAACGATTTCTAGGGAATTAGTCACATCTAACGATCTAATGTTATATAGGGAAAATATTAGTAGAGGTATAATAAATTGATTTTTATCAGTTAATTTCTGTTTAAGAACGAGAGAATTTGTTTCCGATTTCTTGAGCTTGGATAAGGATTTATTTTCAACTGGTCAAATAATTTCTATGGTAATATTTCAGAAAGAGTAATAGGTTTTACAATATCCAGTGGTAGATCAGAATCCCTTATATGATTTCTAAATCCGAATTTAATTGGGTTCTTTCCCCATTTTTTGTTTTTATCATATAAATGTGTATTCTGTGCATAAAAACACAGCCATATCAGGGTTATCAGTGTTTGCTTTTAATTTAAATATATACTGTAAAGTAAGTTTAAATTAATTTATTTTAGTCTAGACGTGGTTCATTTGCTTCTGCATATACACTGTTTGAAGAGGAAGTTTGAAAAGCCTCTAAGCACAATCTATAAGACCTTGATGGTGGATTGCGTCAAAAGCTTTCATATACGAAGTCCTAGCTGATCCATACATAATATATCCATATATAGTCTTTGATCCGACCAGAGAACGATAGAGTAGGTACTTTTATCAGATTTCTGGCAGGAGAACATCAACCAAAATTAATGTCCAGATTAAAAGAAATACCTCGTGCATAAGTATATAAACAAGCAGTCACACATGCTTACATAGCAACCACACCCCAAACATACTAGTCTACCACTCTCACCCAGGAATAACGATAGTCCACAAGACAATCACGTGACATCCAAACACAATCACGTGACGCCTTACAAATAAGAAAACAATAGAAACACGATGACAATGACCACTATGAATGAATGATGAATGAAACTTTACTACAGCTAATCTACTACTTAATATACTAGCTGTACTATTAACTAGTTATTCTAAATAAAATTAAACAAGTAATTGTCACCCTATGACACTACCTTTATTGGATTTCTACTTAATTGCAAATTTGGATCATCTTGGGCCTTCTGCTTGGACCTGATTGTTTGTATAAAATCACAAAATTTTAATTCATCCATTTAATATATAACGTACGCACCTTACATTTGCGAATCGCACTTTATCATGATATAATCATTTTTAATCAATACCTCTATACTCAACCATATGCAAAGATACAAAACAATATCAAAAGTACGTAAGTGGTAAGTGTCACAGTAAAATTATTATGACAAAAAACTAATTTAACATTCCTATGTAAAGTTTAAGGCGTGTTAACAAAATGTCTTAAATAAAATTGCTCTTTCCTTGCCTTTTTTAAAAATGTTATTTATTCATAAAACGTATAAAACATCAACTCACATTGCTTAAAAATTTCAAATTCATCTGTTAAAAGTAGAATAGCAATACTGGACAGCTGCGTCATGAAGCATATAGCGGGGACTCATTTCGAAATGGTTTCATCGTAATAATGTACCGTTAGCTAGTTTGAAAAGTAACGGTGACCTCATCATATTGAAATAATGATACAATCCTTTATCCATGACATTCACATTAGGTGCTCGTGTCGAAATCCACAGGTGTGTCATATGACATTTGTGCAGAAGTACAGAATTACGTGCAAAAAGAAAAGACTAGTTAACAAAACACTACATAGGTACTGCCAATAAGGAACTACAGTATCTTTTTAACATTAACTTCAGACTACGTGTGTATAGAATCGAAATGATTTTAACAAAAATAAATTGTAGATGACCAATCACAAGATATGAAAATTTACGAGCTACATTTTTAATTAAGAAGCAGGTGTCTATGGTGCTTAAAGTCTAGTCTTTATCGTGAGGAATTGTATAAAGCGTCGAAAAGTTGCATATTTTTGTGCTTTTGATGTTTGAAAAGATTTTTTGGGGATTTTAAATTTTCCAAAAGTTCGTTTAGGATTTTTTAGAATCCATATTTGATTTACACCACTTCTTGAATATGTCAAAATAGGTCTGAATTTTTCCTTCACGGCATTTATTATTTTGGTGAGGAGTAAGGATAGAGGCTTGATTGAACATTTATTGGACCCTGCAGTATCTTTGTAGGGATTTTATGAAGTTTTAGAATCCAGTAAAAGTACGATAAATCAAACTCACATCCATTGACTTGAATATTAAAGTATTTAAAACTTTCAGAGACTTGAATTTGAAGAATTTAATCTTTTAAAATAAAACTGTGAGTATATGTTGGATAACTAGACGTGGAATTAAAACCGAGTTACTGATGATCAGCAAAATGAAGTAATCGTATGGTATTTTGTATTCGCTTTCGATAGAATCGTCTTTGTACTATGAATAGTCAACACTGTACATCCCCTTTTGAACTTTTTTTCTAATGTTCTTTAAAACTCGTGTGTAATCAGATGTATTTAAAGGTAAAATCATAGCTTGTTATGTGTGTGAAATTTTGAACACAGAAAGAAAAAAAAACTGAATAACTACGAAAAAAAACTAAATTTACAAGCTGGAAATACCCCTTTAGCAGACTATTTGGTACTTAATTTTTTTGTAGCAAATTTATTTTAAAAAGCATAAAAAAAAACACGACTTAATTTTGTTTCCACACTTATTAAACAAACACAATTTTTCTGTATTTCTATGGAATAAGTTTTACTGTTTATAGAATAATACTAAATTGTTTTTTACTTAAAAATAAAGCTTCAGCTTCACATAAACACAGTCTTACAAATAACTTCTGTAAAAATCTTTACAATCAAAGATACGTTGCGGGTTCTAGTAAATGTGTTACAAAGCCTCCTTCTTGACTACTCGCAAAAATATTTTTAGCAGTTATGGACAAACTTCAGGAGAACTGTACATCAACTTATTCGAGAAGCGTTAATTAGATGTGGATACTTAAAATCTTCTAGGAACTTTTGAATTTAAAGAATTTTACCAGTCAATAGCATTGAAACGTACGAATTTTACCACTTTATATAACCATTCTCCGCAATAAATTAATTACTTGGGCCACGTTTTACAAAACAAGTTACGGACTAAGACCAAAAACTTTAGATGATTGTAAAATTTTGCAAAATTAACGATTCTGTTTGAAATTGCTTGTATAAAAATCTTTCTAAATTCTGTTTTAGAAGATTAAAATCATTTTCAAATTAATGTAAAATAAAAAGTGAAAGACAAAATTAACTATTGGTCTTAGTCCTAAGTTCTTTTGTAAAACGGGCCCCCGACTTTTGACATCATAGACAGCTGCTTCTTCAATAAAAAATAGAACTCGTAAATGCATATCTTGTCACTCGTCTTCTGCAAATGTATTATGCAAAGGAATATTCTGATTGTACAAATAAGATGATATTTAAAAAAACATTTTACATGAAAATAAATCTCTTGCTGTGTTCTTCCACATTTAGATATATCGACGACGTTTAATCAATAAACAGTATTAAGTTTCATTACTACGTTGATTTGATATGTCCAAACTGAACTCGAAATGAAAGACACCACAAAGTGTTGCACATCTGTTTCATATTTTAGTGTTTTACTAAAGAAAGACGTTGGTGGCAAACACACATACAAACTTCAAGAAAAACGTGACATGACTTTTCTATCTTCTATTTCCATTATTTGTGTAGTAATATACCATTATCACCAGCATATGAAGTTTATATCTCCCAGTTGATTCGATACGCAAGAGCATGTTCGAACCGTACGAACAATTTCTGAAACAAGACAGACTATTGACAAATAAATTGATGATACAAAGATATCAAAAATCTCGTTTTTAAGTCAACATTTCGTCATTTCTATAGATAGATACAATGACATTGATTGCAAATACAATCTGTTGTTCAGTAGAATGTTGACTTCTATCATACAAATTTTAGGCCACTATTTTCACACAAAATTGTCTGCGAAATTCTCCGTTTACCCAATCATGACAAATAGCAGACGGCGCGTGTGACCGGTCGACAGGATAATTATGCTTAATCCTCCATGGCACCTAATTCAACCTCTGTTTTCAGAGGTTCGCGTTGTCTCTGGTTATAAAATGTATAGTTTATATTTTTGAGAATGACAAATTTTCGTTATCTTGACATTCAATTTTGTTTCTGATAGCCAATAAAGTTATCGTTGTTGTTTACTGTGTATATTACATCAAAGCCTTTTAACGTCCAATAAATCAGCTTAAAAATGTAGTAACCTGTTTTTATTTTTAACCATACTAATTATTATTTTTAGAGTGTCTCATAAATGATTTATGATCGCTAAAAATAAAACGCTTCATAATGCCCTCATACTCACAGAAGAAGGGGACATTGCGCTGTTTCTATTTTCAACACTTTTAAACTTTTCACTTTTGAAATTTAATTTGTACCTGTCTATTAAAGATGTCAGTGGGAAGAAAGTTATGGAAATTAAGAGAGTCTATCGCAAAAAAAAATTTACACTTACATTTAAAAAGATCAAATGAAAAAGTCATTATTTAAAATTATATTGAAGAAAAAACCAAGTGGATGATATATTATACAAATATAGCTCTTTCATTAGGTCGATCCATAGATATATTGACTTTACAGAAAAGCATTTCGACCGAGCACGAAATGCGAGGTCATTTTGCTTTTCTGTGAAGTCTATCTATCTCTGGATTGACCGATTGAAAGGGCTACATTATATTATTTTTTAGAGTAATTGACAAAACACAATTTGAATATAATACGCAAGTTTCGAGATTATCTCCCTAAGTGCGCTCTTTCTTTACGAAGGGGAGTTTTGTTTCCCCGTAAAACGGCAGGTGGGACAGTTATTTATAACGTTACATCATGGATATGCCGGTCTATTATAACTGTTTGTCGGGATGCACTCATCAACTTGAAAATTACTTAATTTAACTAAAGATGACAATTTCTTTCTACCAAAAATATCGGAGCAAAAGAAAATATCAGTGGATAAGGCTTATCAGACGAAGAAGAGAGATGGATCTCTAATAAACAGCTGATAAATACACTTGCATCTGACCATTTTGCATCAGCATTGTAAATGACACACCGACTCTTTCCATTATAATAATTTCAAAGAGTCCACTAACTTTTTAGAAAAAAGGTTGTACAATCAAGGAAGCGTCTATTTCACAAAGCAATCTGTTAAAAGTTCTTTAGTTTTCAAGTATTTTTATTGAAAGTAGATTTGTAAAACCCTAGTCATCATTCATTTATTTATGCATGTTTGTGTACATGGGCAACCTGTCCCACTTCCATGCTGATATGAATACTACTTGCGCCTCTATCGTTGAAGAGCTACAATCTCGAAACTTGCTTCTTGGAACAAGCTTCACATTTTGTCTCTTGTCTTTTAACACATGGGATCTTGAGGTCCATATAAAGAACTACGCACGCTAACTCTCGATTTCCGCCTACATTTTACACCCATTTAATTCAAGACTAATGGTGATTTGGCCGTAAAATCTTTGTTGAATGCAAAGAACAGTTCGATGGTAATTGACTGATAATTTTAATGCCAGTGTTAAATAGTTCATTACCACTAATTCCAGCTCTTTAAACAAGGGGGGTAAACGACATTTTCCATTGAAATCAGGCTTTTTAAGCATCAACACATTTTAAAATATTCTTGGATATGAATGAATTTTCCTTAAATCGTTTCTTATGTTTTACGCATATAAAATTAAACATATATTAATAATAAAAAACAATGTTTAAGTTGTAAAACCCTTTGAAATTCTTGAAAAAAGAAGCATTTTTGAAGTATTTTGTCTGTAAACATATGTTTCCCCCAGTCCATATTACCTGTAAAAAGAAATTTTTGTTTTACGGGGGGGGGGGGGGGGATGTTTTTAAAATATTTTCCGTTTTCCATTGATTTCTGTAGTGAAAAACACAAGTTTTATCAAAATTATAGAGTTATGTCTCTTTGTTTTCCCAAAGAAGTAATGTTTTATGAAAATTCATATAAATATCTAGTATATAAATATGAAAAATCATTCTAATGTGTTAACTTTTGAAAATTGACTTGAAGGTAGGCGGAAGAACAATACTATCGTTCGCAGTTCTTAAGATCTTTAATATATATGTATTTCCTATATACTGATAGAGTAATTTAGGGAATTAACTAATTCAAACTTGTAAATATACCAGAAAAGAAAAACATATCTAATATGTTTTCATATAAACAAGATCCTTATTCAAGGCCTTGTTAAATAAGAGTTGAAGTATCATGTCATACACTCTTAGCTATTGCGAAGTCAGCGCTGTTGTTGTTTTATAGAAGATTATTTCCATTTTTAGAAACAGCATGTCGATATACATGTATATGCATTTCAGAATCTTTTAATGGTAACACAAGTCTATATACTTGATCATAGGACCAAGTTTGAGCCAATGAGAGAGAAAGATGACATTTGTACCTCATTAAAGAAAAAAAAATTTCAGAGAAATTTATTTTCCTTTAATTTAGCATAGATACCAATGCTTATTAGCATGATATGAAATTAGGCGTGATCTGTGATGTCTAGCAATGATAACATAAGCATTTTAGTCGCCCGCGTGGCGCAATGGTTAGAGCGTTCGCTCTAGAGTTGCGGAGTAAGGAGTTGATCCTTACATCACGGGTTCGAATCCCACTGTGAGACGTGGAGACCGGTCCTTCGGACGAGACCGTATAAATCGAGGTCTCGTGTCGCAGTAGGTGCTGGCACGAAAAAGATCCCTAACTGCTCAATGGCTCTGAGTACAGGTCAAAATTTGGAGCCCTCCACCGGCCACTGGTGGCGTCTCTATATGAGTGAAATATTCTCGGGGGGGGGGGGGGGCGTTAAACAATAAACAAACAAACTAACAAGCATTTTACATAATGTATTATATAACAACTGAAGTAAACAGAAGAACTAATATACTGTATAAGCATAAAAAAGATGGAATTTTCTCCAAATGCCTGGATACCTATATTTTTTATCCTAAATTATATTTATATTTGTTGATCAATTTTCAATTAGAAAACGCTTAGCTGGTGTTTTTATTCGCAACTCCTGAAAATATATTTGATATTTGATAATTTTCTATATATAATATGAATAACTTTAATGGTGAACTTTGAAGAAATACTATGGGTAAATTCACATTACTCTGTGAAATCAGAGACTTTTTTTATAGCATTTTCAATTACTAAAAAAAAGCTGATTTTCAAAACCTGAGGATCGGGCTACCTTAAGGAAAACACTTACAATTTGTCCAAAATCTTATACGTGAAAAGAAGAAAACCCTTCCTGTGGCCTTCAACTAGACATTTAGATAAATCGGCGACGTATTGTCAATTAACAATGGTTATTTCCATTCTTATGTTGATACGATATATCCTGGTGAGCTTGAGATAAAAGATACCACAGAGTCTGACACATCTGTTTCATATTTGGATATTTTACTTGAAAAAGACGTTAATGGTAATCTAACAACCAAGCTTTATGATAAACGTGATGACGAACTTTTCAATCGTCAACTTCCCTTCTTCCCTTACTTATGCAGCAATATACCTTCATCACCTGCATACGGGGTTTATATCTCTCAGTTGATTCGATACCCAAGAGCATGCTCTACATACGTACAATTTCTTAAACGAGATAAATTATTGACAAACAAGTTGATGAAACAATAATATCAGCAGTCTCGTTTAAAGACATCATTTCGTAAGTTCTATGGTCGATACAATTACCTTGTCAGCAAATACAATTTATCATTGAGGCAAATGCTGACTGGCGTTTTTCATACAAATTGTTAGGCCATTATTTACACACTGAATTGTCGACGGATTTTTCCGTTATTTCCCGATCATGACAAGGAGCACACGGCGGGTGTGACCGGTCGGCAGGGGATGCTCACTCCTCCATGGCACCGATGTTTTGGAGGTCCGTGTTTGCTCTGCTCCTATTTTGTATTGTTTAATGGACTTTTGAGCTTGAATACTGTTCGTTATCTCCATATATTTCATTACCAACTAATTTGATAGCAAACTAGGTGTATCGTGTTATAGATACATTTTTATAAACGAGTAAGGCGCTACAGACCGTTTATGAAATGAAAAGGCAAAGTAATTTTGAGATACTTTCGAGACATTATTTTAGACGATACGATGTTTTAGGCGGTTTCCATGGTGACAAAACATGTTCATTTTAAAATTGAGTAAGATGAGTTCTATTTAATCACAGAAACTTCACACATCCACAAAATAAATGTTTTAATAATTTGAAAATGTTACCATCTTAAAAATAAATATGATGAATGCGAAGAGGTACATCGTCTACATGTACATGTACATATTTTTTTAAATGACCATCGCACGTCGATTTAAGATAAGCTCACTAGAATCTTTTAATTAAACAAAAATACATCTGACTGTCTCCTTTTGAAATCAGATTTCATGTAATCACATTTAAACCGGTCATAGAACATGACTTTTAAACGCCGAAATATGGTTAAAATATTGCCGACGCGCCATTAAACAATAAATAATCATCAACCTTTCTCTTGATAATGTTGTCGATTTCCGACTTTCTTGTCTCCAGTATTGTTATATATCTTGAGAATTACTGGGTACATTTTTACTTTTACCGAATCATATTTAGAGGTATTGATAATTTCATTATTATACCCCCGCTCCGAAGGAGAGGGGGGGTATACTGTTTTACCCTTTGTTTGTCCGTGTGTCTGTCCGTAACATCTTTTCGTCGCAGTTTTCTTTGCAACTACTCATCACAAATGCTTGAAATTTTAGCAAACTCTTTGTCTATAGGCATGCCATTTTTGTACAAATCCAATGTCAATCCGATGTCAACTTCCTGTTTATCCGTGCGTCTGGCCGTAACAATATATGTCGCATTTTTCTGACTTTTCTCAGCAACTCCTCACCACAGGTGCTTAAAATTTTAGCACACTCTTTGTCTAGGTATGCCATAAGGTAAGATTCATTTTTGTACAAATCTGATGTCTACTTCCTGTTTTCCGTGCGTCTGTCTATACCAAATTTTCGTCGCAGTATTGTCAGCAATTACTCATCACAGGTGTTTGAAATTTTAGCACACTCTTTGTCTATGGTGTGATTCACGAGAGCTTATATTCACATCAGAGCGGGGGTATTACTAGTAAGCAATGGCCCACAGACTTCTTGTTTATAATGTTTGTATAATATAATATCGCAGGCTTACCTAAATGTTTATTACGTGAAATATGGATATAATGAGCAGTATATTCAAGCTCAAGTCCATTCAAACAATACAAATCAGGAGCAGAACAAACACAGATCTCTAAAACGTCAGAGTTGGGATATGGTGCCATGGAGGAGTGAGCATACCCTGCCGACCGGCCACACCCGCCGTGTGTTCCTTGTAATGATCGGGGAAAACGGAAAAATCCGTAGACAATTCAGTGTGTAAATAATGGCCTAATAATTAGTATGAAAAACGTCATTTAGCATTTAACTTAAAAAGTCATTGCATCGACCATAGAACTTGTAAAATGACTTTAAACGAGCATTTCTCCTGGAAATCTTAATGTTCAAGTAGCAATGTGCAGATTTTTTTTTTATAAACCCAGACAATTTGTTATTAATTTTCCATTTCGAATTTCTTTCAAGACCTTCTGTTTTTATTTCGTAGTTCTTCAGCATTAGATCTGCAGGAATTGGTTACGAGTTAACTATACAATTATTTGGGAAAAAATTCAATTATATAAAAAAGGTATTTAATTTGTTTTCTTATTACTAAGTGTGTTCATGATTTTGTCCTGTAAAGAGTAGATTATTCTTTAGCAGAATTTCAATTAACATGAATTAACATGAATGTAAATTTCGCATTTTCAAAAAAGAATAATCTGATTAACTAGTCAGCAGCATCTGTCTAAGTTTACTTTTTTAGTTAAGATAAATGCTAATTCTCAAATTGTTTTAACATCTGTTGTTTGTGTCGTTTTCAAATAAAAAGAATATAAATATTTAAATGTATGAATGAGACCTTAACATTAATCTCGTCCTTGACAATTCTAGAGAGGGATTCTTTACTAATTTAAAGAAAAATCTATACATATACGGATGCCTAACAGCTCAGGATCATAAGGTTTAATCAAAAATTCTAAATATGACCACTGTTGTTTTCTTCCGCACTCATGACATGCACTACATCTTAATTTGTATTCATACATATTATTTTAATTTGCATCTATTCTAACAAAATGTGAAGTAATCTAAATGTTTTAATATATGGAAGTTATCACTTATGCAATTTAAGATACTGACCAGGTATACTTTATTTGATGGGTAATTATAAATATTTAGATCATCAAAAATAGACACTGTAGATTTAATTAAAGAACAGAGTTTTATATAAATAAATTAAATTTATTCTAGTCACCAGAATATTGAACGAAATTATTCTGAATTTCTTTTAATGTCGCATCTTAAATATAAAAATATTTGTAAAGTTCAAGTTAACAAAAAAAGATGTAGTTAGTTGAAAATATGTATAATTTGTAATAAAGATAGTAATGATTGTGTTCAAAACACCTATTTAATTGAAAGATACATCGATTACAATAATGAAAATAACATTTAAAAGGGCCATTTTTAGACTATATACCTCAGGGAAAAGAATATCTGTGTATAACGTATACCAATTGTTTTCCTAAAAAAAAGTTTATGTCTATAAAAATAACATTTCATGTTTTAAGATGGATCTGTTAGGTAATTTGTTGACCACAGAGCCTCCTTAATTGGAAACAATTATATACGTGAAAGGCAGCTTTTACTAGGACATATGTTATGATAATCTTAGAAGGTTATTTCTCCGCCATCAAGAAAAAAATATCGAGACAACTAGTTTTATACAGCAGATTACATAAATATGTGTATTAGGATGAAGATTTTTGACATGTTTTAATTCGTGTTTGAATGTCATCTGCAAGAAAACTACCAACGAATTTGAATTAATGAGACGATTTGTCCCTTGACGAGGAAGATGAAAATGGGATTAGCTGAGAAATGTGGATATCAAAATCTACATGTATTTAAGAAAATAAGTATTTGTTGAACAAAGGACTTAATTGCGTTATTTTGTAATCATTGAATACCTTCCAGGGATCTCTCCCATTCTCAATAATGTACATGTATCATGTCTTGGGTGATAGAAAAAGGGATATAACTCTTTATTAAATGCGCATCTGGTACATCAAAATTGGTACCGTATAGATTTGAATTATAATAAAGAATTTAATTGGATAATTACACTGGTCTTTAGGATTCGGTTGATTGATTGATTGATTGTTGTTTAAGGATTCGGGAAGAGAATTCTAATCTGGTGTTGTTAAATTTGTAACAGAGGACAGACCGCATGCGGTTATGCATGAGGGAGGGTTGTCTAAAGGGCGAGTGTTCAATGCAGGAAGCTTTAGAGATTCAGAGAAAGGATTGTAATCCCCCGATTGTGATGCAATAGGTGTCATTTTAGATCAGAAGGCTAACATTTTGCGATGCAATTTAGCGTGATCCCTATATATATATATATATATATATATATATATATATATATATATATATATATATATATATATATATATATATATATATACAGGGTGTTTCATAATATATGTTACATTTTGAATCATCAATTTCACAAACACAAGAAAAAGATAAAGACAAGCGTTTTTATCAACTTGATGCATGTATCTGTAAGATTCATTATGTACAATTACCAACTAAAATATTACACATTGGACAAAATCTCAAACATTAATGAAAATTAATGAAATTTCTAAATTACGTCATTTTTGTTACGTTGAATTTCACAACGTCAAAAGCCCACATTACATGTTCTTAATGATCTCCACTATTTCAACTATAAATGAATGTTGCTGCTCGAAATTTGTATAACCTTGTCACACATTTTTGCTTAGACACTCCTCATTTGAAGTTGTGTGTTCTTTCTGAGCTCATTCGGTATCTGTGGTCTAGGATTGTAGACCCTGTTCCTAGAGAACCCCTACAGAAAAGGGCCCAGAGACTGAGATTGGAGAATGCAGAGGACAAATTCTTTTTTCCTTGGGGTATTGCGATATTGAAAATCTGTATGCTGATAACTTTATATCAAATTTCAAAGTTCAATATATGCTGGAAATGCTGATATTGCCAGCATCAATGTCTGAAAACATCTATCTGACACTTTTTGCAGGAGTTTGCTAAACTATCAAAGTCTCCATGTCACCAATTAAATCTTTGGTTATTGAAGTCCGTAGGCTTTCTGGAATACTGTGTCATTTATCGCATATTGTCCGTGTCCCTGTCCTTTAACCTTGTTACTAGCCTTCTGATAAGCATCCTAAAAAGCTTCCATTCTTTTGGAATATTTCCTTCATCAACTTCTGAATGAATATTGGCAACATCTATTGAAAAACAGCTTTACAATTTTGCAAATAAGTTGATAAGTCCATTTTGAAAATTTTTCAAAAAATGACATTGGCGTTTATGTCACAATTAATCATTGTGATACCATGATTTCCTTGACTTTTTCATATGGAATAAAAATGCAGGATTTGTTGTTTAAAATGATATATAGTTTATAATAGAATAATGATAGGTAAGAAAAATAATTAGATTTAAAAATGTAACATATATTATGAAACACCCTGTATATATACAATTTAAATATATCTAATTTATATACTCATGTCGCTAAAATTTTCAAAGGTCGATAAAGACATTTGTTTTGTTTTTAAATATTTAAATTTTTCAACCTGTAACAATGGTATTTTTCAAAGGTATTCTAATTATAATACCACTGATTGAATTTAGTAAAATCTCAATGTCCTCTCTATTACAAAACAACACACGACAAAATCTTTGATTAAATTGTATTTTCACTGATAAATGATTCGTCACTTCTTAATGAATATCTATTTCAGTTCACGGACTGGACACAGATTTTCATGCCGGAGACAGTGTCTATGGATACACGTACTACGGAGTGAACCATTCCCTAGACAACATGTTTGACAGATTACGTCCATCCAAAGGAAGTCTCCAGTCGGCCATCTTGAAAGCAAATCTGGAAAAATACAACATTTAAAGTATAGGCCTTTCAACTTATTTTTCAAGTTGCTCCTATGGTGAAAAGCATGTGATAAATAGATGTATAAATACGTGAAATTCTCAAAATAGAGTATAATCTTTACATATATTAAATCAAATTATTTCAAAAGTAAATCACCAATAATTGATTTGTACGATGTTGTGTTTTAAGGAAAGGTAACTCTGTTGTGAAAAACGGTCAACAAATTGCTGATTTACGAGTTATCGTTTATAGGAATGGCATCTTGTATTGTTATGTACATAAAAGGGGTTCCTTGTATTGTTGCACGTAAACAAAAGGGTTGAACAAAACAACGAGATCAAAATGAAAGGGAAACAGACTATATTCAAGATTTATAACTCTCTCAAACAGTTGTTTTGAAGAAGAAAATGTTATATAATCTTTTTTTGTTTATGCATTGTTGTGCTTCTTCTACAAATATGTATATTTCTACAATTAAATGCAAAAAAAGTTATTCTTTACACTAAGCACGAAAAAGAAAGACAAAGTATAAAAATTTAATCAGGTTTAATTAAGAGGGGAGGTAGATTTCACTTTACATACATATCCCCCTTCGAAGAGGGGAGGGCACATTGCTTTGCTGCTGTCTGTCGGTCCACCAACAGTTTCCGTCCATTGTCAGCGCAAAGGTTGAACGTACCGAAATGAAATTTGGTATACAGATTTAAGAATATCTAAGTTAAATTCTGTTTTGGGTACAATCGAGCAATTTTTGACAGAGTTATGCCCCTTGGACAAGAAATAATTCCAATTATTTGGTTTCGTTTCATTACCGTCTTCCTTGGAAGATGGTATACAGAGTTGAAGTATTTTAGAGTCTTCGGACTATGCACTTCCTCTCTTTTGCGATTGGTAGAAATTGCATGATGAGAAAATTTTTAATTATTTCATTGGATGAAATGCTGTTTAAGGCGAGGGAGATAATTTTCTGATGATCTAATTTTCGTACGACTTAACATTTTTTCAAGATTTTTCAATCGTACAAAATATGACAAAACGAATTAATTCGATTTAACATGCTAGTTTTTTTTTTAATAGCAATTACCAAAAAACGTTTCTATGATTTCATTGTTAACAGAATTGATCTTTATGGCATGCAAGCTTTACAGCTTGTATGTATTCGTTTTCCCTTCGTTTTGCACTGTCTTTATAGTCTCGTCAACACCTCGGCCGATTCGTACCTCATCTACATATCACAAAGGTGACGGAATCAGCCGAGGTTTGCCGAATGATCTCAGCAGCAGAGTCGAAGTTTACGGACACAGCCGAGCATCTGTTAACGTTTCACTAGGTAGAGCTTATGTCAGAAAAAAAACTAATGAAGAAATACAAAGGCAAGAAATTTTCAATAATTATACGGCCTGATAGGTTTAGGTAAGTTTACTGATCAAGGTTATTGCTAAAGACGGTAAGCTTTTTGAAAAACCTCTACTTGTTATCTCTGCAAAGGTGGAACAAATTAATTACTAATATATATCATGAGAAACGTGTTATTTTTTTTTTTATTTTTTTTTGCCAAAGATGTGATGTAGAAGACTATTTCTTGTTGATGCATCTCAGATAGTACCGGTAGATGACCCTTATACCTCAGGAAGCTTCCATACAAGTTTCACTTTTTCTGGCTAAATGGTTCTTCAGAAGATTTATAAAGATTTTTCTTACATATTTCAATGTAAAAGTCCTATCCCCTATTGGGCTTAATCCTACCCTCGGATGTCATGATTTGAACAATTTTGAATCTTCACTACCACAGCAAGCTTCCACACAAGTTTCAGTTTTATCTGGCCAAGTGGTTGTTGAGAAGATTTTTAAAATTTTTTTTCCTTGAGAAGAATTTTCCTATATATTTCTATATAAAACTTTGATTCCCTGTTATAACCCCACCCTACTCCCGGGGGTCATGATTTGAACAATTGAGTATCTACTCTACCCCAGGAAGCTTCCACATAAGTTAGTCTAGTGGTTCTCGAGAAGTGGATTTTTAATGACTCCACCCTATTTTTGTTTTTTCTTGATTATCTCCCCCTTGTAAGGGGGCTTGGCCCTTCATTTTAACAATTTAAACTCCTCTTCACCCAACGGACGGACGGACAGACAGACGGACGGTAGGACAACGGGTGATCAGAAAAAATCACTTGAGATTTCACCTCAAGTGAGCTAAAAATGAATTGATTGACCTGAATTACAAGGACTTATAATTCCCTGCAAATTAAAGCCAATAAAGATGCGCAGCTTTCAATGCATGTGTTGGGAGGGGAGATTCACAAAGACACTAGGGGCAAGGCACATGCAACTGCTATTATCATATTCTAAATTACAACATTCCGTAATTTCGCATTGATGTTAACGGAATAGTATGTACCTGTTGATACCTATGTGCACTCATATAAAAGGCCCCACGGCCTTTACGGTCATTGAGTATATGTAGAATTGTAAAGGATTCATAACTTGACAATTTAAGAAAAAAAAGCCCACCCTTACGCAAGAACCCCTGAACCAGGGACCATGAATTTTACGAATTAGGTAGAGACACCCTTGCTCATTATAACCATGCACTAAGTTTGTCCGCTAAATACACAGGAGCAAAACAGAAGATTTTAAAAGGATTAATGAATTTTCACTATATTATCGATACAGCCCCGCATTTACAACACCAGAACCTCTAAATCTGTCATAATTTGCACAATTTAGGAAGATGTGCTTATCATAACATTTACCAAGTTTGCCTGTTATATAACCAGGAATAATTAGTGTTTTTTTTACTACTATCAATGGGATCCCGCTCTAGCATCTTAATCTCTGACTGCAGGGTCATAAATTTCACAATTTTATAATTTGGGCATTCTTGCTTATCTTAAACATGCATTAAGCTTATCTGCTAGATATATACGGAGGAATTAGAGAAGATTTTGTTTAAAAGAACCGATGCATTTTCACTAAATGATAAAAAAGCCCTGTCCTAGCACCAGTGCCCCTGATCAAGGGGCCATGACTTTCATAATTTTGGAAGAGGGATCAATTCTTATTATAATCCTGCTAACACTTGGTGTTTGACTGTTTGATGTCAAGGAGTAATGAAGATTTCTGAAGATTGCATTGTGATTGTTTTGGCGCCTCCCCTCAGGCCCTATAAAATTCAAAATTTTTGCCCTCCCCCATGCCCATTATGTACCAAATTAAATTGGATGAAATTGTTAAGGTACGACGACGGATGAAAAAGATCGCAATAGGATAAGATTGATTGATTGTATGTTGTTTAACGTCCCATTCGAGAATTTTTCACTCATATAGAAACGTCAGCATATACCGGTCAAGGGCTTCAAATGTTGACCTTACTCGGCACTCAGGGCCATTGAGCAGTGAGGGATTTTTATCGTGCCAAAGCCAGCCGTGACCCGGGGCCTCGTTTTTTAAGGTCTCATCCGAAGGACCCGCAACTTTCACTTCAAAGTGCCGAGTGCATGGCGAAGGAACATTTGCTACCCATTTTTTTATCGACTTAGGTCAGTCGCGGCCGAGATTTGATCTCACGACCTCCCGATCACGGAGCGAGCGCTCTACCGACTGAGCTACCGTGAACGGTCAATAGGATAAGATTACCCGAGTGAAACGGAGGGGTGCAGATCTCTGTATTCCATGGTTTCTATAATTATCTGCATCAACTTCCCGTCAAACAGGTAAAAGAAGCCTTTATCTGCTATTAAATCCCGGATTGATGATTGATTGTTGTTTTACGTTCCGTTGGAGAATAAGTGTTCACTATATATAGATGCAGGGCCTTTATTCGGCAGTCAGGACCAATAAGCAGTGAGGGTTCTTTATCGTATCAACGCCTACCATGACACGGGGCCTCGGTTTTTAAGGTCTCATGGGAAAGACCCACAACCTTTACTTCAAAGTGCGGAGCGCTTGGCGAAGGAAGAGTTGCTACCTTTTTTTATCTACTTAGATCAGTCGCGGCCGTGATTCGAACACACTACTTCCCGATCACGGAGCAAGCGCTCTACCGACCGAGCTACCGTGACGGTATAGCCCTGTACTGTTTAAATAAAATCACCTGACTCCTGCATTATTCTCTGCATATTCCAGCTGCTGTCACCACGTTTCATGTCAACAACAATCTCTAGTGCAAACGAGTGCAACCAAACGACACAATAAATCAACGATCGTATCAACGTTGTTTTATTCGAGAGAGAAATTATTTGAACGTTAAAATACGCACTTCACAAAATATTGCAATTGCCTTTCAATAGTTAATTATATCCCCGCTCCTAAGGAGAGGGGGGGGGGTTATACTGTTTTACCCTTGTGTGTCGGTCTATGTGTATGTCCTTAACAAATTTTTGTCGCAGTTTTCTCAGCAACTACGATTCACAGATGATTGAATTTTAGCACACTCTTTGTGTAGGCATGCCATATGGTGGGATTCATTAATTCATTAATGATTTTTGTTTAAACTTCCTGTGTATCCGTGTGATGTCCGTACCAAATTTTCGTCACAGTTTCTCGGCAATTATTCAGAGCAGATTCTTGAAATTTTAGCACATTTATTTAAGCATGCCATGTGATGGGATTGGTTTTTGTTCGAATCCGATGTCAACTTCTTGTTTATCCTTGCATATGTCCGTACCAAATATCTGTCACAATTTTCTTAGCAACTACTCAACGCAGATGCTTGATATTTTAACATAATCTTTGTTTAGGCATACGAAATGGTGGGATTCATTTTTGTATGAATTCGATGTCAACATGAGAAGGTATATTCACATCAGAGCTCACAGACTTCTTGTTTGAACTACTATGCATGTTTAGCAGAGCGGGACAACTGATTTCAAATAGCAGAGCGGAACAACTGACTTCAAATACATTTGGACTTGTTATCAAGTAAAATATCATGAAACATTAAAATTTCCAACTAAAATGCAAGTGCATACATTTTGAGCTCTTTAATACACCATTGGATGATGGTTAATATGTTTTACAATTACTTCTTCTGTTTGACTGTCTGGATGTACGCAAGATACAAATAGACTTTAAGGATATCCGATCCTCAGCCAGGAAGGATAACTCTTTAATTTATTATTTTATTTAAAAAGTCTTAAAATGAAGCTTGAAATTGAGATCTTTTTGCGCAACAATTTTCATTTTATGCATATCAATATGATTCAATGTTCTTTGAAGTCTAAGAAACAGTCTTGTAAAAAGTTGACATTTGTACCCCATAAAAGAAAAAAAATGAATTCCTTTTTAGAGAAATGGAATTTCTTTTAGTCCAGCATTAGATACCAATGCTTATTAGCATGATATGAAATTATATGTGATATGTGATGTCTAGCAATGATAGCACAAACATTTTAAACTACGTATTATATAATAATTGAAGTAAAGAGAAGAACTAAAATACTGTATAAGCGTAAAAAAGAGGCAATTTTCTACAAATGCCTGGATACCTATATTTTTCTATCCTAATTTATATTTGTTGATCAATTTTCAATTAGAAAATGCATAGCTGGTGTTTTTATTCGCATTTCCTGAAAATATATTTGCGATTTGATTATTTTCCTTATATAATATGATTAACAATAATTATGAAGTTTGAAGAAATACCATGGGTAAATTCACGTTACTATGTGAAATCAGAGACATTTTTGTGAGCATTTTCCATTACTTAAAAGCTGATTTTTAAAACCTGAGGATCGGACTACCTTAAAACTTCAAAAATTGTACATTTTCCAGTAATCCTGTAAACACAGGTTAGACTTTCTATTTGACTGTCTGGCTGTTGCAAAATACAAAGAGAATTTATAGCTTCACAAAATATACACACATTTAATTAATATTTCCAGTAATCCTGCAGAATAAACACGGATTAGACTAACAAATAATTATGTTGTTAGGGGAGGCTAAATAGAAAGAAATTTAAGGAAACAAATTAAAATTTTAGTGAATGTTTAACTTGATGGTGTTTGAAAATTATGCGAACTCTGTATGAAATAATTTAAGTATAAACAAAGAATGGGTTGACTGGAGAATCCTGAATAAAAGACGCAAAATGTGCCGAGCGCATGGCGAAGGAACAGTCACTACCCATTTTTTATCGACTTAGGTCAGTCGCGGCCGAGATTCGAACTCACGACCTCCCATTCACGGAGCGATCGCTCTACCGACTGAGCTACCGTGAACGGTCCCCGTGTCGCAGAAGATGCTTGCATGAGAAAGATCCCTCACTGTTCAATGGCCCTGAATGCCGAGTATAGGTCTAAATTTGCAGCCCTCCACCGATAAGTGGTGGCGTCTCCAGCTTCTAATGAGTGAAAAATTCTCGAGAGGGACATGAACATCAAACAAAAAATAATACATAGCGCATGTATTGTTCTTAAGAAAACTTGTTGTATATTGAACAAACACATTGTTATGATTTTGTTAACCTTGATATGGCCTCGATTGACAATATCACGCACTGCGAGTGCGCCTGTGAAAACCGTTATTCTTCAATGTGATCTTGATCTAAATCACGTCTGAGAGCGTGTTTGGTTGGTTTGCCATTTGCAGAATTTAGCAAATCAAATCTGTTGTTATAATTTTGCGTTTCCTTACAAAATTTACCAGAGAAATCTTATAATTCCATGTACATAAATTCGATTTTCTACAGAGGGAAGAGAGATGCCGATATGACGCTGATCGATAGCCCAGCCTCCTATTAGCAATGCTTAGATGACCTAAAAATTACTCCTGGTAGATGTCAAATTCAGGACGGAGACACTAATGTATCGTTTGTTTGTATTTTGTTTAACGTCCCTTTTTTCCCCACTCATATGGAGACGCCACAGTTTGCCGGTGGAGGGCTGCAAATTTTGTCATATACTCGGCACTCAGGGCATTGAGCAGTGAGGGATCTTTTTCATGCCAGCACCTACTGCGACACGGGACCGCGGTGTATACGGTCTCATCCGAAGGACCGATCTCCACGTCCCGCAGTGGATTCGAACCCGCGACGTAAGGATCAACTCCTTACACCGCGACTCTAGGGCAAATGATCTAACTACTGCGTCATGCGGGCGACTTAATGTATTGTTGCCCTAATTTTGATTCATGACACCAAGACATCGCTTTTGTACACATGTTCTATCTAATATAATCAATGCATGTTTATGCACACTTAATCTTTTCTATTGCTTGTAAAATATTTTGGATTCACTTCATTTAAGCTTGGTAGGAAATTGCAAAGACCCAAAATGGGGTGTCAAGTCCACTATTTCTTTTCAGTAAGGTCAATTTTGACGCAATTCCTTAACTTATTTATTTAACTTTATCATGTCAATAAGAACGCCTACTGGTCCTAATAAGAGTTTATGCTTTTGCAAGGTTAGGTGTTCTTTTTGCTTGGTCTCTTAATTATATCCCTTCCTCAATTTCTCCTGATCTATATCAATATTCATATCTGTACAAAAACTAACCAAAACTAAAAAAAAGATCTAATTGCAAATTTAAGTAATTTTGAAATAGAAGTCTTCTTGCAATTTTTTCTTCATTTATCATAAAACTTTGTAAATACAGAATGCACAGAGACACCATGCTTTTATAACTTAGTTTTGCCATAAGCGACAAGGTTTATTATTGCTCAATAAAAGCTATATGCACAAATAGCCAGCATAAAGCAGTTCTTAGAACAGTACCTAGAGCGCTACACTCTAGATTCTCAGAATAAGGAGTGGATCCTTACGTCGCGGGTTCGAATCCTACTGCAAGAATGGAGTTTGGCTCTTCAGAAACCGAAGTTACGTGTCGCAGTAAGTGCTTGCACAATAAAGATCCCTCACTCCTCAATGACAATAGGTGTCGAGTCAGTGTCTAAATAGGCAATCTTCCTCCGACAATTTGTAGTTTTCACCTAAAAATGATTGAACATTTTTCGAAAGGACGTGATGCAATAGACATAATATTTTCGGCACAACAGTTACATGTAACTGCTTATTATCTCACAACTTTGTCTCTACTATTGTCAGAGTTTGCGTTGATCTTACCGTGCTGCATCAATTAACAGATTCTGAAAGGAAATGATTTGCAAATGGTAATTTTTTCCGTCTTATAAAACTGGTTATTTTCAAATGGCCATCAAGTATAAAGTAGGTTAATTCTTACCACGATATTAAGAGACATTTTTGAAAAACAAATCTCAGGAAAGAGTTCCGTTGAACCAGGACACTCTTAAAAAACTGAACGTCAACTGGTTCTTACTTTTTTTTACAGTTAGCACCCTGACATCTTGAAACTAAGTAGCTATGGAAAAACCAAATAATGGAATTATGAGCACTGAGTTAGTCTACTTTTGTTTCAAGTCTTCTTGAATCAAGATCTAAAACAGAATAGATTAATTTTACTGCTTTGAAAGCACTCCAACATTATTCTCTTTTCAGTATGACCATTGTTACATTGTTCATCAAGATGCATAATGTAGTGCATCGGTTTTTGAAGAAAGGTGTTGCCATGGTTACTAAAAACTTATTTCTGTGAATTTCCTTTAAAATGCTACTCCTCTTACAGTTTTGGTCTGATTTTTAAAACAACATGGCACACAAGTAAAATACATTAAAATGCATAATGTAGTGCATCGGTTTATGATCTTTTTGATCAATGTTGCTATGGTTACTAGAAATTTCTGTGAAATTCCTTTAAAACACTACTCCTACAGTTTTGGTCTGATTTCAACATAACTTGGCACACAAGTAGATTACACTAAGATAGTACAAGGGTGTTTGATTTTTTTTTCTTGAGCCTATGGTTTCTAAAAATAGAAATTTCTGTGAAATACTAAGTCTTTCAGAATGCTACTTCCCCTACTGTTTTAGTCTTATTTCAGTATAACATGGCACACAAGTAGACTACACTGAGATACTTCATTCTTTTTATTGATTTTTGTGTGAGCATTGTTGCCATGGTTACTTTAATAAAAAAAAGTTGTGAAATACTTTTAAAATACTACTACGGTTTTGGTCTGGTTTGAATATAACTTGGACACAATATTTCAAACTCAGATAAATAATTCTGTGTATCGATTTTTGATTTGGAATAATAGTGTCGCCATGGTAAATAAAGATAGTAATTTCTGTAAAACACTTCCAAAAATGCTACACTGTACCGTCACGGTAGCGCAGTCGGTAGAGCACTCGATCCGTGGTTCGAATCCCACTGTGGGACCGAGGTCCCGTGTGCAGGCACGAAAAAGATCCCTCACTCAATGGCCCCGAGTGCCGAGTAAAGGTCAAAATTTGCAGCTCTCCACCGGCAAGTGGTGGCGTTTCCATGTGAGTGAAAAATTCTCGAGAGGGCCGTTAAACAACAAACAAACACTCGATCCCTGAACGAAAGGTCGTGTGTTCGAATCACTGTCCTAAGTCGATACAAAATAGGTATCAACTGTTTCTTCGCACAGCGCTCGGTACTTCGAAGTGAAAGTTGCGGGTCCTTCGGATGAGACCTTAAAACCGAGGCCCCGTGTCACGGTAAGGGTGTTGCTAAAACGCGGAACGGAAAACGGAAAATATGATACCAGTTTAAAGCCCTTGAAAATACAAATTATACCAAAAACGATATTAATTATATGTGTTGTTCATATTTAACCTGTCGCCCGCGTGGCGCAGTGGTTAGAGCGTCTGCTCTAGAGTCGCGAAGTAAGGAGTTGATCCTTACGTCGCGGGTTCGAATCCCACTGTGGGACGTGGAGACCGGTCCTTCGGATGAGACCGTATAAACCGAGGTCCCGTTTCGCAGTAGGTGTTGGCACGAAAAAGATCCCTCACTGCTCAATGGCCGTAAGTGCCGAGCATAGGACAAAATATGCAGCTCTCCACCGGCAAGTGGTGGCGTCTCCATATGAGTGAAAAATTCTCGAGAGGGACGTTAAACAACATACAAACAAACAAACAAACATATTTAACCTTGATATCAAGAATGAGTTGATCTCTTCATGTATACCAGTATACTCATATGAAGTTTCCAGTACAACAGCAAAGCATAGGGTACGGAAAACATAAAATATATACACGTGGTATATATAAAACGCTGTGGTGAGATATGAGTGAATTAACTTTATAAAAGACCACTCTGATCAACATGAATAGCCAGTATTCGATATTTATATGTGCGAACACAACATAATTTTCGATGCACAGGTACCTAAAGCGCGAATAACCATGATATCGTATAACTCTGCATCCCTCACCCATCCCCATCTCCCGTATTTGGCCAATTTGTAAAACTGGAAAACAACACTGACCGATTGCACAGAATAACATTAAAATTGCAATGATGGAGAAATCACTCGTTTTCCAGAAAATGCACTCTCGTAATTGTCCCCCGCTTTCACTGAAAGTGGGGGATATTAATTTGGGTCGGTCTGTCCGTCCGTCCGTATTTCTGTCTGTCTGTAACACTTTCGTTTCCGCGCGATATCTCGAGAACCCTTTGAGCTTTTGCAATGAAATTTTGCATAGCAACTCCCTATCATCGCTAAAGAAGAACTCTATTGATTTTGAGGTCGAAGGTCAAGGGCATAACTTCATAAATTCTGTCTGTTTTAACACTTTCGTTTCCGCGCGATATCTCGCGAATTCTTTGAGCTTTTGTAATGAAATTTTACATGAAAACTCCCTGTGACCTAAGGAAGACCTCTATAGATTTCGAGGTCAAAAGGTCAAAGTTCAAGGTCATAAATTCATTAATTCCGTCTGTGTGTAACACTTTTGTTTCCGGGCCATATCTCAAGAAGCTTTTGCAATGAAATTTTATACCATAACTCCCTATAGCCTCTTTCGCCCCTCTCGAAGTGTCCCACCCTAGACAGAAAATGATAAATGTCCTACGGACCCGGTTTAACGATAGAATGCGTTTCGTGTATTGTCAATGTAGCAGAAGAAAATACGGGAGATAACTCTAACTCAGTTCATTTACTATGAAAAATCCCGAGTTCCGAATGTCAACATGGTGTGTAAATTTGAAACGAGTAAAAAACGTTGGTGAAAAAGTGTTGAATTCTTCCATAATATGGATAAAATTTTTAGATGAAAGGTATTTACAGTCTTGAAAAGGTTTGTTATGATTAATTTGACTGTTATTTTCAATGCAACTTTATTAATTTTCTCCAAAATCGTTTCGGAGCGATTCTGCAATTTTCTGCTACATTACGGGTATATGGGGGGGGGGGGCATTCTAACTGTGGTGAGGGTCATCCCGAGACACAGTTAGATTATTCTAACTATGCACCCCGTTTTTTATTTTAATTATTTATTGTATTAAAAGTCGCTTGGCACTATTTTTAGCACAGGGGCATGTGGAGTGTTATTACGTATAATACAGGTTGTCGGCGGACTTTATATTCTTATTACATATATTAGAACTGTTTAGTAAAGGCTAAATTAGACACCATGTATTGATTAAAATTTTGACAATATCGAACGTGAAAATAAACATTATATGTGACTTAATGTTTGCATTTAATGTGGAGTGCCTCTGTGGTCTAGTGGTCTGATGCTCGCTTAGCAAGCGAGAGGCCCGGGTTCAATCTCCGGACGATTCTCTTTTTTTTTTTAAATGTTTTTTTTTTTTTTTGGATTTACTAAATGATACTATTCAACATGTGAAATGAAAAAGTTATGATGTCTGGCGTGTACAAACTCATAAAATCATTATTACAGTGTGATAAATATTCTGTATATATTAAAAAGATTCTTCTATGTACATGATGTACACATATTAAAGAATAAGCAATCAAATCTTTATATCCATATTGGCTTTTTTTAAATTTGCTTCAATATACATGTATACATTTAATAATTCTACAAATACAGGGGGGGGGGGGCAGTGTGACCCCCCCCCCCCCCCGAACTGCGCTTCCTCTTCTTTTTTCCCTAAGCGGGGGACACAAATTCTCTGAATTAGCTTGTTTATATATTATTTGGTAGAGAGGGGGGATGATGCATAGATGTAGCCTACGTTGTCCTCGCTTCAAGTGCCTGAAGGTGGATAGCGCAGATTCAGGATATTTTTAGGGGTGGGTGGGTTAATGTGTACTTTTCCCATCAACTTCACAGGGCTCCGTGATTTTTTTTTTTTTGGGGGGGGGGGGCATTTTTCTTATTAAATATTTACTTTACAATGTACACTTAATAACTCCGCAAATTTCAGGGGGTCCGAACCCCATCCCGAACCCACTCTACATCCGCACATGCCTGTAATTTTAATAAGCAAGTCCTCTATTCTTTCCTTAATGTCAGTGATTGTTGTCTGGAACACAAATGTGTACATAATTATTCTCTTTCTCTGCCAACCCCCCACCCCACCCCTCCCCTGTTTTAAAACACCATTGCCTGTTTCATAATAAATGATAAAAAAGAGAGTTTTGTCTTTGGTGAATAAGCTTTAAAAATTAGATTTGGACAAGTGATGAATGAGTATCAGATAGATACTTGGGCTGTGTGTCTAATTAGTATGTATTTCATTGACCATCGCATGTAGTTCTTGGGGGGGGGGGGTCATGAATAATAAACTATATGATAATGAATACTGGTTCCTGTCTGATTTATATATGCTTGAAGTAAATAATTTGATATAAGATTTTCCGTTCCGCGTTTTAGCAACACCCGTCACGGTAAGCGTTTGAACGATAAAGAGCACCCACTACTCAATGGCCCTGAGTGCCGAGTAAAGGTCTAAATTTGAAGCCCTCCACCGGTATATGGTGACGTCTCTGTATGAGTGAAAAATTATCCAACAGGACGTAAAACAACATACAGTCAATCAATCAATCCAAAATGCTTCTTCTGCTACAGTTTTCATCTGATTTCAATATAACTTTGCCCACAAATAGACTACACTAAGATACGTAACTTTATATAACTTTTAGATTTTGATGAACAGTCTTGCTATGGTTACTAAAAATTAGAAATTTTGGTAGAATTCTTTGAAAAGGCTACTCCTCCAACAGTTTTAATCTGATTGCAATAAATCTTGCCACAAAGAGACTAAATCAAGATCCATTACGGTATTCTATTTATTGCTGTTGCGTAGTTTATAGTGCAAGTGTTACTTTTCTCTTCCTTTGTTATGAATACAAACCAGTAGAGCTACAGTCTCATCAGAGACTTCTGGTTTGTTAACATCCCTTCGAGATGTTTTTCTTATTATTGAGACGCCACCAGTTGCCGGTAGAGGGCTGCAAATTTAGACCTATACTCGGCACTAATGGCCTTTAAGCAGTGAGGGATCTTTTTCGTGCCGGCACCTACTGCAACACGTGACCTCGGTTTTCACGGTCTCATCCGAAGGACCAGTCTCCACGTCGCACAGTGGAATCGAATCCGCGACGTAAGGATCAACTCCTTACGCCGCGACTATAGCGCAAACACTTAACCACTGCGCCACGAGGGCGACTCCGTTGATTTGTAGTATATCTCAAGAAAACTATTGCGCCTGGCTTGTCGTTACGTGATAGAATTCAACTGTAATACATGTATATGGTTTATAATTGGAACGCACCATGTATTTTCGGAAAGGTATATACCGCTATAATTTATGCATTTGTTTTCTTGAAGAAATCTATTTGTTGTTCACTTGTATGTATCGTTATAGATTTTCCCATTTAAACACAAAAAATACGCAGCAGCTACCTTAATCTTACGGATTTATGTTGCTTGTCTAGATTTTAGCAGCGATATTTTGGTAGATAATAGTATTTCAATCACTGATTCAAGATCGGATGACCCTTCAGATCTAAACTTGAACAGTTTGCCAAAGTATTTAACTAGACTACATGTATAATCATAATCTTATCCAAAGTACCGTTTGATCGTGTTGGTGTTTTCACAATTTATCCGAGTTGTAAACTCCTCAGAACGAGTTCAAGTTTTAACTTTTTAAAAGTCGCCCAACAGTAGAATACCAGAATCTACATGTTTTAAGAGTAGTTTTTCTGGGCTGTCGAAGATATAGGATTTCATAACCGCGTCCCGCCTGTCTGTGTTAACTGGCTCCTGTGATTATTACTGACACACCTCGTGGGAGGTGTCGCCCGTTTTGTTTCAAGGTCCTGATTTTCAAATTCATTCCGTTTGAAAGGGAATGTTTTTCTTGACGTAGGTAGCAACGCCTCCTATTTTCTACTTTCCGAAAGAAAGAAGGCTCACTGGGGTCAGAAAACAAAAAAGAAAAAAAGATGTCAAAACCGGTCACAGGAAATAAATTTTACTGCCGAAATGTGGTTTAAATACTAAAGACTCGACGTAAAACAATAAGCATTCAATCCATTCTTCCAACCGATTACGGTAGCCTAGTGTTAGGGTGATCGGGAGGTCCGGGTACTATTCTGGTTCGCCGCGCCGCATCCAATCCTAAGAGGTAAAAACATAGTGACTGTTCCTTCGCAAGGCGCACGGCAATAGCAGGGATCGACATTAACGGTTGTCCGATTGCCCGGGACAAGTAAATTCTCAGTTCGGGCAAGTGAAATTGTCGACGTACTTGTCCGATCGGGCAAGTGAATTTTTCTCATACAAATGTACATATTTATTTAGTTTACATTAATTTATAAATAAAACAATAAATTGAAGACTTGATTTCCCCCACGCACCTGACTGATAATGTTTTTGCATTCGAAATTCCTCGGTAGCGTTTCTGGATTATACCGCTCATTTAAAAATCGGGTTCGTTATTTTCTTTCATAGAAAATACGCTCTACCTCTGACAAAATTTTGATAACTCCTTATTAGGAAATTAAATTATTTATTCAAGCACAGAATATAAGTACAGTGTAACACGATGTATTCTTATCAAGATAAGATGCATGTTTCGTAGCATCTACCTTAAGTATTGCTTCACAGTTATATCTGAAAATCACGAATCACAAAAGGATCCTACCGAAAATAATTTTTAAAAATATGAATTTTATTAAAAGGAAACGGAGGGTTATTGTTGCATGCCAGTGTGAGTTAACAGGTTAAATTTTCTTTTCAAGTACAGCGTTATACATTTATGTACAAATGCACCATGCATCGACATTTTTTTTAGGTAGCTCAACTTGCCAAATTGACAGTAGTGTACTCGTATTTGGTCACATTTTTTCTTATCATAACGTTTACATTGATTAATAATTTTCTTCTTAAGTTCCTTCCTAATTTTGGGCAACCAAGTTTTGCATTCGGACAAGTCAAAATTTGAGATCACTTGCCCGAAGGGCAAGTGAATCTGAAAGTTAATGTCTATCCCTGAATAGATATGAAAGTCACGAGTCTTTCGGATGAGATCTTAAAAACTGAGGTCCCTGTCACGTTAGGCGTTGGCACGATAAAAAAAAAACCTCACTGCTCAATGGCCGTGAGTGCCGAGTAATAGGTCCAACTTTGAAGCCCTTCACTGGTACATGGTGAAGTCTCTCTATGAGTGAAAAATTCTCGAATAGGACGTAAAACAACATACCATCAATCAATCAATCCATAGGAGAGTTGTACAAAGGCGGCATGGTATCCGGTCACCGAGATAGGATTAACCAAGATGTTGTTTAACCATGTTTTCTTATTACTACAACCTCGACTGATTATGATCCCATATGAACTGACGGTAATCTAGATTTGAAATCACATCGTACATTAGCATTCAATACATACAGTAAAAGTCAAATTGATTAGTTGATGACCTCTATTTAATAATGGAAGTTTGTCTTGTCGGTTTGTTACTTGGTGATTGGCGCTCTTCATTATCTTTCACTGGTATTCTTGTATGGGATGTCAAAAATTTTCCAAAAAATTGTCGTAGAACTTTTTTACCGCCATAATAATACTGAAATCTGCCGCCTCGGTCTGAAACTGCAAAAGATCAATCAATCACTGGTATTTTGTGCTGTTTTTGTACCGCCGCGTTGACCCCTGTTAACCCCTATTTTAGGACAAAGGGTATACATGACAGCCTTTGACATACTAAGAGCTCATCAAGGCAGTTTTACTGATCAAAATTTGTCCGTTATTTGTCGTTATCGTCGTTAAAATTTCATCTTCTCCATAACCACTTGGCCAATTTCAAACAACTTGGGTGAAGGTTATGTCTGTTGAAAATGAAGAGCCACGGCCTTTTGAAGGGGAGTTTACGAAGAGTTTGTGAAAATTAATGGCATCTTTGAAATACCCTCTTCTCAAGAACCACTCTGCCAGAAAAAATGAAACTTTACATAAAAAGATTAATTTTTGTTCCAATAATGATCCCGGGGGTAGGGTGGGGTCATACTGAACAACTTTACATAGGAATATATAAAGGAAAGAATCTCCCCCAAGAACAGCAAAGCCAGAATGGGTCGTATGAATATACGAGTACAATCATCCTGTAGGTACTGCAGATTCAATTCTGTTCAAGTTATAAACCCCTGGGGTATGTTGGAACCACAGTAAAAGACCAAACTATAAAACAATCTTCTCAAAAACAAGAAAGTCATGCTTAGTCATATGAATATATAAGCACCTTCAGGTACATGTAAATTGAAGTGTGTTAATTAAAATCATGGCCCCAGCTGCTAGAAGGTTTCGGCCAAAAAGATTTTGTATGGATCCATGTAAAAATCCTGCAGGAGGTGATAAATGGGGGGTTTCAGAATTTTTTCAAACTTTGGTAGAGTATGCTTAGATATTACAAAAAAATAAAATGATTTTTATCAATTCTGTTTCTGGTTGCCATGGCAACAGTTAAACTGTTTTCGGTAAAACATGGCTGAAATTTCCTCTAAAATTAGGCAAAAATATCAATATTTCAGATGAAATAAAAAGAAAATCAGACAATAAATCACATTTATGTTTATTTCTCATTCAAATACAGCTCAAGTAGTTACTTTTCATAATTAATCAAAATATTTCCATGTCAAAAAAGATGTTCAAATTTTAAGCTGAAAAGGGGAGAAAAATCTATATTGACAAAAACAGCAAAATATCAATTTGTTGAGGATTTTCAGCTATCAAAATATTAAAAAAAAAAAACAACAACAGCCAAACCAAAAGGTGATGCTTCATGTAGTTTCATAGACACCATACCCTATAGCAAATAAAATTATGAAAACATATTTGTGCATATGCTTATTATATTCCCAAATCGATTGATGAGTTTCATACAAAAAAATGGCAATTTCACTTTTTCTTGTCACAGTCTAATATATGCCATATATGTATGCATGTAAAGGGAAATTGACATTTCAACACAATTTCTTTACATTTCCGAACTCAAATACAACACAGTTATTTACTTTTTTTAATTAATCTAAATATTTTCATGACCAGTAAGATGTTCTAATTTTAAGCTGAAAAGGGGGAGATAATTCATATTAACAAAAACAGCAAAATATTTTTTGATGATTTTCAGCTATCAAAAAACTAAGAAAACCAACAGCCAAACCAAAAGGTCATGCTAATTTCATAGACACCATATATACCCTATAGCAAATAAAATAATAAAAACATTTTTGTGCAAATGATTATTAATTTCCCAAAACGATTGACGAGTTTCATACAAAAAATGGCAATATCCCTTTTTTGTCACAGTACAATATTAATGCCATATACCCATGAACATGCATATATATGCATGTAAAAATAAATTGACATTTTAAAACAATTTCTCAATTTTCCAAATTCAAATACAACACAATTTATTTTTCATTAAATTAATCAAAATATTTTCATGACAAGTAAAATGTTCTAATTTTAAGCTGAAAAGGGAGATAATCCATATTTACAAAAACAGTGTTACATCCACTTTTCGAGGTTTTTTCAGCCTATAAAAAAAATTTGAATCCAAGAGCCAAATCAAAAGGTCACGCTTGTTTCATTCACACCATACCCTATGGGTATGATACATAGGGCATTGTACAAGAATTGAAATTGCTTTTTTTTTTTTGTTTTGTTTTTGTTTTAATATAATGATCCAACAACCATCGAGGAACAATATTTACTTTCTTCTTCAGGATCGGTGAATGCGTACACCTAGGCAAGCTAAACCATTGTAATGACCTCAAAACAGCAATATTGTATAATACACAACTTGAGTTTAATTTTAACGATAATATGAAAATCATTTTATGTTTCTATCTTGGTTACACCTTTCAATATACACCAAAAGAATTTTGACTGAATTTTTACTGCATGCAATCACATGTATTAATTGAATGATATTTTTTACACATTATTACCAAGTTATCTGCTGATTTACCATTCAATTTTACTAGTTTACCCTACATCAAAATTATTAATTACCGGTACATGTATCAAAATCATTAATTGATAGATGTAACAAAAATTTTAATAGTTTACATCTTTGTAAAATGCAATAACGCTGAACAGAATATCACTAATCTCCAATGCTTCTCTTTTGTAGTAACTGACTTTCCTTTGTTTATTTATGAGTCTCTTCTTGTAAAATATAAAACTGTAACCTAAAAGTGCTTAAATGCGAGTTTTGAAGATCGTGACAAAGAGATCTTTAGTCTTGTTAGCTTTTCGATAAAATTAGTTGACATTATTACATGTACTTTCTCTTTCTGAGTATGATACTTAAACTAGCACGGATTATTTTTGTTTTTCTTTTAGTTCAAATATCTGACAAAGAAGGTGAATAGAAACTAGATTTTTTTTATGGTGGTGGTGAAATAGTCACTTTATTTTTAGTTCTTTAAAAGACTATGTGCATACAACTTTCTTGTGGGCCATTTTAAATCCTCCATCAGTCTACAAATCCATGATGGAAAATTTCAAAATATCTGACTACTGTATTAAATAACAAATTACCTTTGCCTTATTTTTTTGTCAAAGATGCCATCATTCACAAGATTATAACTGCTTCTTAAGTAAGCGAATTCTTTGATAAATCAATCTCGAAGAAGAATGTGAAAAATACTGAATACATATGAAAAAAGATAAATAACAATATTATTCATAGATGGTATCCCTTTTACTTAACACAAGAACTGAAATAAATTTTGTAAATCTAAACTTTACCTGGTGATGTTGAAGAAGCGTCTATGGTGGCCAACACAAGTAAAAGATGAACGAACGAAATTTTAACTTGTTCTCCCATATCTCTGCATTCTAATTTTCAGGTCTATTTTCAAAAATAATTTATATAACCATGAATAATATACTTAAACACAACTAAGTTTAAAAATAAACTTTGACAAATATTTACTGTCAATTTTCAGCTAAGAATAACAACAAAGGGCTTCATGGTGCTTTTGAATTAATCTATTCTTCGTATAATTTTTCAACAAAATGCTATTTTTCTATGCTTACAAACATATATAGGGAGAAAGAGTGGTTAAAAGAGACTTCAATGTTAGAGCAGAATGAAATAAAATATTGCATATTCCCTGAAATTTAAGTCCATTGACACGCTTGTATAATTCAAGAACAATGGACATTACTTATCTGAAGGAAGCCATGCTATTTTAGGAAATCATAAAATTATTTCATGAAATAAAGTAACAAAGCAAAGTTTTAAACCTTCTACTCAAAATCTATTGGAAATTCAGCCTGTTGGGCTGTAGCCATATCCTTTAGAATCCATCAGCTGATTCGAACATATTTTATTGTAAGTTCAAAAGTACAAAAGGATTGGGTAGAAGTTCATATAGTTTATTGCACTCGCTTCCTACGTAGAAATAATAAATTCAGGACAGTTAATCTCAAAAGAGAAAATGTCAATTAATGAATATGGTATTGTTCAAATATACACTGTAAGATGTTAACAAAATGCATTTTAAGTTTTCACATTTTATACTAAAGCTGCTAGAAATCTGTGCTTTAAACAATACATTTTAGTGGGTTTCTGAACTGTAATAACATACATGAATTCATAATGATTGCTAAAATAGTACAACGAATATTTCGTCGCGGGTTTGAATCCCACTGTGGGACGTGGAGACCGGTCCTTCGGATGAGACCGTATAAACCGAGGTCCCGTGTAGCAGTATGTGCTGGGACGAAAAAGATCCCTCACTGCTCGTACCGTTATAGAATTTTTCACTCATATAGATACGTCATCATATACCAGTGAAGGGCTTCAAATTTAGACCTTTACTCGGCACTTAAGGGCCATTGAGCAGTAAGGATTCTTTATCGTGTCAACTCTTACCGTGACAACGGGCCTCGGTTTTTAAGGTCTCATCCGAAGGACCCGCAACTTTTACTTCAAAGTGCCGAGCGCTTGGCGAAGGAACAGTTGCTACCTTTTTTTAATCGGCTTAGGTCAGTCGCGGCCGTGATTCGAACACACGACCTTCCGATCACAACCGACTGTGCTACCGTGGAGGCGCGCTATGTTCTATGATATTCATGAAATCAAGACGCTTAAACTGTGTGTAGATGACAAAAATATTGATTTGGGACTTAAAAGATAATAAAAGGGGGAGACAATTTATTTCTGGGGCCATGAAGGACCTCATTTTTTCATTGAGAAACAGAGATTTAAGTAGTAAATTTAAATTTTGTTACATTTATCATGAAATGTTTACAGAAATTAATATTCTTTCATGTGAAAAATGTTTTTATTTTGGTCCTGTGTGAACTACTCATGTTTGATAATTTATCTCCGTAAAATTGCAATCACATATATAACAAAAATTCCTTGATAAGTGCGATAAAAAAATTCATTTGGTAATCATTCCGCCTTCAAGGTATTACACCGTTAATTGACCAATTAAAATGAACTTAGTCAATTGTAGTTCCATACATAATAAAGATTTTTTTATTATTGTGAGAAATTTTATATTTTCCCTTTTTCTATTTTAACATTTTTTGGTATCAGTGCTTTGGATATTTATGTACTTTGTAAAATATTAAAGGTTTTTGACAGGAACTCTTTCTTTCAGGGCATATGAGGCCACTTCCTGGGGTGCACACAAAATGTTTACAAACACATTGAAAACACATGGTTTTGAGGGTATTCCTGTTTGCAGATGGAAAAAATCAGAAAATGCCATGTACGTGCCCTATATTTTGGTTTCAGCTGATGTGACTGGTAACGTTTAACACTTCCTGCTAAATATTTTTTTCATGAATTTTTTATTCTATATAGAATTATATAGTGAAAACAATTACCGGTGTGATACCTTTACTTATCTGAAAATCTATTCTATATGTTCTAATGGCTAATGACGAATGGAAAGATACAGAATAAGTAACCTTGGAACAAATAATGAAAAGTTTAATCAATTAACTCTCTCCAGCACTAATGTCTAGTGCAGATCTAGACTTGGTCCTTGGCAAAATTTACTTTTTAGGAATTTTATTTATCAGTTACTAGTGAATCTGAATTTCTTCTCAATATGGAATGTTATCATTATGTATTAAATGTTATTCCAACCCACATTATATTGACACTTGATATGTCCAATGAACTTCGATAAGAATTTCACACAAAAAAATCTAACAGGTTTGATATTATAAAAGCCGAGATACTTTCCATAATTTGGTATTATAAACAATGGCTAATGCAAGCGAATGGGAAAAGAATGGCACTCACAACATCAGTAACTCTGTTAATGTCCCTGAACCCCCTCAATATATACTAATCATTGCGAGTGTTCTCTACTCGGTTATCTTTGCTGTTGGATTCGCGTCAAACGTTTCTGTCGTGATTGTTGTTGTAATCGCTAGGCGGATCCAGTCTAGAATGAGTGCCCTCTTTGCTAACCTTAGTGTTGCTGATCTGATGGTACTCATCGTGGGCATACCCTCAGCTGCAGTTGATCTATTTGCAAAAGAAGTATGGTACCTCGGGGAATTCATGTGTAAGCTAATCGGATTTCTATTATTCATTATTTTTAATGAGATGAAAAAGGAAAGAAAAAATTTCATTCCAAGTTAAAAAATTGTTAAACTGAAAACCTTGTTGAAACTAAAACAATAACGAAAAGATGGGTGTTGATTAATATATCAAGTACAATCCTATATCTGTAAATAGAATCACGAGGGAGCTAGATTAATGAGATTTTGTATTTAAAGAATGTAAAATCAATTTCTTTAACCTAATTTATTTGAATTTTAGGTCGATTTGTTCCATTTGTAGAACATCTTGTGTCCCTGGCGTCAGTGCTTACAATTGTGGCCATAACATACGACCGGTATCGCGGCATATGTTTTCCACTTTATTCCACCTGTTTCTGGACCAAATTAAAGGTGAAATCCGTCATCACTGGGCTATGGGCAATTGCAGTGACAGCAAGTATCCCGATAGCGTTCATCGCCGTTTATCGCAATTCGAGGTTCATCGATGGGACTCTCATTAAAGTATGTAGAATGCCAATAAATATATTATGGAAGAAAGTTTACATAGTGGGGCTATTTTCGATATTTTTCATCCTTATGCTTCTTTTACTTCTCTTCCTTGTTGCTCGTATGTGCAGAAAACTTATTTGGCATGTACAGTTTTTAGAAACACGAACTGGACAAGATGCCGACAAAATGGCTAACGGGAGACGCCGTGTGATTGTCATGCTAATTCTCGTTATAACGACTTTTTTCATATTTCTTTTGCCACAGAGGATACTTGGGATATGGCTTATTTTTGTCCCTCCATCACAACTGTATAAACTGGGATTAGAGGGCTATTTGAACTTGATCACTTTTACACGTGTGATGTTGTATATTAGTAGTGCAATAAACCCAATAATATACAATGTGTTGTCAAAAAAGTTTCGATGTGCTTTTCGAGAGATGTTACCATGTGGATCCAAGTGTCAGAAAAACGACTCAAAATCTCTTCCACTGATGAAACTTATGTCAATAGTAAGCGTGCAATTGCCTCCTTCTGCACTTAAGAGGCGACGATCGGCGTCGGACAAATATAATAGGAGAGCCGGTAAAGGACATACCATATTGCCTAGTGAGATTAAAATGTTTCGCATAAAAAAGAGACCTTTCTTTGAAATATCTAAATTTTACTATTTTGTTTGATGGATGCAGTTTTAAATATTACTTTTTGTCTGAAATAAATGGTCTTTTCACCTCAACAATATCGTTTATATCATTATATCCCTGCAGGGAAGCTTCGGGGGTATATTGGAATCACCATATCCGTTTGTCTGTATAAAGGGTTTTGTCCGGAGAGGATCTCTGAAACTACTTAATATTTTTATGCCCCCGCCACAAAATGGTCGGAACATAGTTTTATCCCTTTCCGTTCGTTATTGACAATCCGTCATATTTAATTTTCAAGACTATTTTTCTTGCGCTATGTTTGTTGATAATGAGCTGATTTTTGGTACGCGTTTTACATTGATGACTAACAGATCAAGACCGAGTTTAAAGACGATTGCTAGTAACCCATTTTCACAAAATTAATACCCCTTCCTTTAGACTGAAAATTTATTTTCATCATTAAGTATTGATCAGGTAGACGGAACTTTCTGTAGTCAAAATTCAGTGTGAAAACATAATCCTGTTAATCAGTTTTTGATTTTGTTGAACGGTGTTGCCCTGTTCAATTTTTTTGCAACATTCTTTCAAAACGTAATAGTTTTTTCTTTGTGGTTGTGTTCTCGATGTTTTTACTAATTAAAAACTCAGAAAAAAAAGTTACACCGTATGCGGCGTTTGACTGCAGAAGAGCGTGCTAAGACAGCCAGTATGGGGTCTGCAGGGGGTTCCTTTGAAGAAATTTGTGAAAAATTAAAACAATTAAAAGATTATACATTTCTCTGGTGAAATATTGTTGAAAATGAATTAACGATCATAAAAATGTTTACAACAGATATCGACGGCATTAAGGAAGCACCACACAATAACTTCAAGATTGTTCCTCAAAATTGGGGCAACCGGAAGTTGAGTGGATTTGGTAGGGACACGAAGGCACTGGATGACTACTAAGCGATATGGTAGTCGATTAGGGCATATCATTTGATTTTTAAGTGGGAGACATTTTGAATGTTGCAATCACTACACTAGATGCTCATCATTACTTTAATTGTCAAAATCATCGGTGCGCAGTGCACGTCGGGAAATCGGTTTTCGGACAAGAAGGTCCTTTAAGGGTCTTGACATGACACCAAGACATTTGTCAATCCAACTGTTTTGGAAAAGATGGCATATTTTATATACTAGTACCAATCAGAAAAATGATCAATTCACAAATAAGGATAATAAGTCCAAGCAAAAAAATATGTGTGGTTCCGGTTACACTTCCAAAAAAATTAGGGTAAGTAGGTAGGGATTTTTTCTTTATTTTTTTTTTTTTTTTTAAAAATGATGTGGTATGATAATATACTAGTCAATATTGGTAGGGGACACCTACATGCTAGCTTGCTATGGATTTAACACTATTAAAAATTTGCACTATGTTTTGCAAGGAGGCCGTCATTGCTGAGACTAAAACTTAAACTGGAGCCATTGATGGAAATCGGGGGAAATTCCGGAAAAAATATGAAAATTGCCAAAAAAAAGTTTAGGGTCGGGGGTATAAAATAGGGAAGGTCGGGTAACCGGAACCACACATGTTTTTTTTATTTGGCCTTAAATCATTATAAACTTATAGAGAGCAGTGTCAAACCAAAATATTGTAATTCTTCTTAAATTATGAATATTAAAATAATATGCTGCTTTGTTATGCCAGGAACTATGATAATCTGTTTTCATTTATTGATTACATATATATACTATACCTCTTGCAGGAGATGATGAACTACATGGGTAGTTACATGCGAATGAATTGCTGGACTTTGTGGAATTACCTGTTTAATTGTGATTGCAATATGTAAGACAAAAAATGTCAATAATAATAATTTTAAAATGTGGTACATACTGGTATTATTTGCAAAGACATAGAAGTACCTAGCTAAATCCATTAATATTTATACAATTGAACACAGATAAAAAAAAAAGGGGGGGGGGTAAGTAAATTTCTTGAAAAATACAATTCTTAAATTTTACCATTTTTGTAAAATTAATTACAAATATACTGTTACATTTACTTAAATGTAAAAATTTGTGTTACATGGTCTAACATGGGACCAATATGACTCTCTATAGCTGTTTAGCAGCACATGCCACAAATAAACTTAGAAGTCTAAAAAAAAATAATTAATCATTACGGTACTTATTTTTATGGCTCAAACAAACAAAAAAGGAATATGTAATACCTGGTAGTATTCTAGCTATTCATTGTTGTATTTGTTTACCTTCAGTTGTGACCACAGATAATTCTGTGGTTGTTGACATGTTGTCAAAACCACCGCTGATGCCGGCAATCATGTCCTCATCCAGAACTTCAACAATCTAAACATCAAAGAGATTTCTATGTATTTATACCAAAAAAACTATATGCGTTTCTTCCCTTATTGGTTACATGTATATAAACCTACTTTTATTACAACTTGCATAATAGGCTTGAGTATGCAAGCTACCTATCGATACGATACATATCACGATAGGGTCATGCGATACATGTATCATGACAGAGCTGTCAACAATTGAATCGTATCTAGAGCCCTTGCAATCAATACGATCGATGTAATTTTGTTTCGTTACACTTCTATTGCATAATAATGTTTACACACTTATACAGTACTTATACAGTGGATATAGCTCATAGTTTTTGTTTTCATATGCATGGTTGTGATTAAAATGTTTTTTTGTGTGAAACTGATCAAGTCAAACATTGTGGATATACATAAACAAAATTTGTAGAGCGTGAAATAGCTAGATGTACAGAATGTGAGGAAATCGGTCACCCATGGTTTGTGGTAAAATATAACTTTTCATCTATTTTGTTTTACAAAAAAAAAAAAAAATGCTAAAAAAATAATTTTGAGTTAGTGTCGTAATATAATTATTTTTTATTATACATGTTTACATGATATCTTTTTTTAAAACATTTTTCAGCTGATTTTAAATTTTAATCATGTTCCTTTATTCTCTGCACTGAAAGATAATAATATGTATAAAACATCTTCCCACGGCTTCAGTGGATCAGGAGGTGGCCCCCCTCCTGTCCCCTTCTGTTCTCGCCGTCTGACGGCCTCCTTCTTCCTGGTCTGAGATTGTAAATCAATCCGCTTTTTCTTATTACTCTTTATGTCTCTTTGTGCGTAACTGCACACATTTACACTGAAAAAAGGAAAAAAAAACTAAGCATAATCAACATTAGGCAACAAAGAAATAAAAGACACTTACAAATGAAAACTGAGAAGTTGACAAAATCGTAAATTTCGCGAAACTCTGACAGGAATACGTTCTATTTCCACCATGGAAGAGTTATAGTTCTTAGTGCGCTCTTTTGTGAAAAAGTCGGAAAATGTACAAATCTCGCGGGATTTCAGGGACAATCGTAACAACATGTAAACAATATGTTGAATGTCGATGAAAAATCGCGTAACAAACATGCAAATGAGACACTGTATTGTTGTGGACTTAACATGCATAAGAAGTAGAAACAACAACGTCAATTTTTTCACCACAGGAAGTTGTTGACAAGACGTAGTGTTGACGGTTCATTTCTAAATACAATGTATATGCCTCGGAAACGTCGTAATGTTTATCAATAGATGATAAATCCTGGGCTTTCGCAATCTCACATATGCCTATTAGTTCTTCTATTCTAACTGGAATGACAAATTCATTAAACATTCAAAATTGGATTGAGATCGGCATGTTTTGTATCCTCCGCTACGTCATTGTTGTTCCAGTCAGACGACCAAACGCGCCTCTAATTTGAAGAGTTCCAGTAATGGAAATAGAAAGTATTGAAGTGTATTGTAATAAAATCGGCATTTGTTGTAGATGACTTAAATCCGGGAAAGTTAAATTCTACTTTTACCTTTCTCTGACCTCCTCCCAGGCCTTGTTTTTCTTTTCTACAGTAAGGAGAGGAGAAAACTTCCCTCTTATTATGTCGACGCGGTCCGAAACCGCGTCGACGAGGGCGTTTATTTCCTGCTTGGACCAATTACTTTTTCGCGACATTTCGGAAAATGTCGTCTGCACGTCAACGGCGTCGGGTTTCCCGCAGTATCGAAGGACATTTCTACCGCCAAACCTAAAAGATTTCCACTACGACTTGCGACGTCAATCTAAGACTTAGAACTTACGATTTAAAGATACGACATGTTTCGTAAAACGGTCTTACGATTTGTCTTAAGTTCGGCAAAGTTTAAGACTTAGGACTTGTAGGACTTGCGACCTTTTGTAAAACGCAACCCTGTTCATCATTTTAATAAGAAGCTGCAATTGAAATACTCGCAGATCGGATAGATGAATCTTGAAGTGATATGAGGCATGAAACTATTTTGTTAAACTGGTCTTTTATGAATCCAGTCAATGCGAAATACTCTTCAGGCGATAGAAAGGATGGATTTTCGACATTTAGAAGACACCAGTGACCGGTCATCATATGGAGTATAATGAAAGCAGCCCACAAATATCAATCTTAAATAACAGTTTTCAATTTCTTTGAGGAAGTCAAGCTCACTGTTGTTTTTGTTGGAGTATTTATATTATATTCGAAATAATTAGACATAAAACACTTTTCCATGTTATTGAAAATTAAAAAAAGGTAAGGTAAAAGAATTATCAAACTTCAAAAATTCTGTAAAATCTATGAACTAGTGAGCATTGGCTCACAGACTTCTTGTTTGGTCGTATTTTGCCTTGTATGTTTAATACCGATTATTTGGCCTTTGCTTCATACTAATTGCCGGTACATCACAGCTATTAATTTTAAACATAGTGATCATTTTAACTAGATTACATTAGTTCTTGAAAGGTTCCTACATGCATCCTCTTTCGAAATAAGGTGATTTTCTCTACGTTATTATTGGAAGAAAGGTACTATTCAAGAGCTCGCTAGTTGTTCATTTAATACCTTAGATAAAGAGCAGCCATCCTAAAAACTGAAGCATATCTGAGTAAACTTAGAAATGTGTACAATATAGTAAAGGTTTGCTCTATTTCGAATTTTTATGTTCTAAAAGAGTTATGCATTTTTCCTCAAGTGTAAGTATTTCACTTGTATGAAGATAAATGTTAGAATCTGAGTGTGCAATGCCATCATTATCATTAAATACAAAAGCATATATTAACAAAATAGAAATGCTTTTTTATCCATAATTATTTATTAACATAATTTTTCTCTACGAAGTAACCATGTATAGTTTAATATTTTTAAACACAAAGCCATGATTCTTTATTACTCCATGTGATACTAGATGTTATGTTCGATTGACGTCATATAATTGTGCTGCATAGTGTGAACATGAAGATTTATCATTATCATGCATGCAGTCCTGTCCACTGTTTGGATTGGTGAAGCATATATTAGGTAAAACTAGCATTTTTGTCTAATAGGCATTATTTTGAAAAATTATGATTCTGCATTTTTCTGTGAAGTTCAAATACACCTGACTGGATGTCAAGATGTAGGCTATAACGCTATCAGAAATCCACTCAAGGGTGGTCAAGGGTTTCCTTTTTTGATGAATGGGAACATTCAATGACCTTTTTCTTGCCATAAAAATGCACAGAACAGCTGATGAAGGAAATGCATACAACAGGTCTTAACTTGAAGGTTAACGTAGTCTTTATTTCAGTTGTTATGGTGTGATATAGAATTTGCGAAAGGAAAACTATCAATATTTAGTTAAAAATGGATTTAATTCTGATGAAAACTTTATCAAAAAGGAAATTTGCTAAAGATGCGCCAGTCTTGCTTAGACGAAAACGACTTGCATCGAATGGAGAAGTGCTGGAAACCCATGACAATCCGGGTTACGTTGTTGTAGGAATTGACATTTTTCAGTGTGTTTTAAATGGCGATAAAAAAGCTGTTGATAACTATTTATTGTCCGGAAAAAACCCCAACATTCGAAATAGAGATAAAAACTCGCTTCTTCATTTAGCAGTGGAAGCAGGGAATGTCGATATCGTGGACATGTTTTTATCCGATGGTAAAAATTAGAACTTATAAGAGGTCAACCATTGCATTTAATAATTGATATGTACTTGCACATATTGCCACAGTAGTTTTAAAACATCTAAACACGTAAACAAATACATGCATATATGTCTCTGTATCATGGAACCCACTTGATTTCTTTTTCGGTCATTTGTTTCATTTTTTACAGATCGATGCCAGATTGATAACAGCAATGACTTGGGACAAACCCCTCTAATGTGCGCTGTGACACTGAACGATATGGAGTTGGTTAAATGTTTAATGAAAGCAGGTGAGATGGCAATGTAGTTTGCTTTGCATAATAATCACATAAATTCCTATTTTGATAATAATGACAAAAGCGTACGTCAAAATAAAGAAAGATGTATAATTATAGAAATCTAGGAGGAATAGTGTTTTGCATAAATGACTATATTTAACGCCTTTTTTTTTTGTCTTTTTCGGTCGCTTCTTTTGCTTTCATATCTTAATCTTATTTCACTTTTGTTAATAATAAAAAAAAATGTCAATTTGGAACCGAATATAAATGTTAAAGTTACAAAATGAGTCAAAATCATGTGCTTCTTTTGAGATAATTGTATCACCAAACAAAAGATTTATATGAAATATAAATAAAGCGAAGTTTGACAACTCAACTGCACTGTAAAGCAAGAAAGAACTGCAAAACGTAAGTGCCTGAAAAACGAAGGTTGTATCGTTATCGTCAATGTCTAGGTCACGCGTCTTTTACTTTTAGCGTGAACCTGTGAACAATATTGAATTGGTGCAAGCAAAAGCGAGGAATAAATTCTGATCATCTTTATTGAAGATTGTATCAAAATTCTCGGTCATCCGACATTTATATCTATGGAATTGACACCATGGTAAATTCTTCAACTTTTCTGCGCATGTGTACAATAAAGATGAAGAAGTGAAGCATTTTTTGTGTGGGGGCAAAGAAGAATTATTTTTACTTTTATTTTTCTCCGTAAAGGTAGATTTTTTAGGTTCTGAAACCTGTGATTTTCTGAAACCTAATATCTCCAAGAATTGAACAAAATTTGCATGTATCATGCAAACATTCTACTTTTGTCAATTTTCCCCTTTTTCCGTCACGGTGTCTCTTTAATATAATTTTAGACCATGATACAATAAAATGATTGTATGTATTTTGTACTTACCGCTTTCCAAATATAGAAAATTTACACTTACTTGCCCTCGATTGAACATTTATTTTCCTAAAGGTTGATAAATTATGCATAGTATTGAAAGAATGGGTCTAAAATTACCGGTGGACAAGATAAATAAATATGACATGTATAAAAAATACATCTCTCTTTCCCCATGTCCCTCTCTATTCTGTAGGGCACAAGTGCACTATTTACAAAGGTTTCAAAATGGAATTAACAGTATGGCCACGTCCATGTTAGTTCAGAAGATTTTAAATATATGCCTGACAATTTAAAGGGGCTGGGACATATATTTAAAGCTCATATTTTTTTAAAAAATTTTCTAGATAATATCATGACTTTAATGTTGCTAGAGCACTTCACACCGAAATATAGTAAAACAAGTTAAGAGACTACTTTTTTTCTGGAAATTATTAAAACTATGAATTTTGAGACACGTTTCATGACACATTTCCTTAAGCTTGCACTTTCACAAAGTAAACTTTATCCATAATGCTTAAGGAAAGTAGAAATTTTGTTGTGTATTAGTGTAAAACATGAAAACTATAATCCAGAAAGTTCAGAGTAGAAATGCGAGAAAGCAAACTCACGAGTATTGTCAGTCCGTGCTCAGTGATGTGTGCATACACACCCGGTAAAACACTAAGTCAGAATCAGATATCAGTGCGCGTGCATGCATGTCCTCATATTCATTTCTAATAATTGAATAATGTAGGAACTTGCATTAGTTATTTATTACATTTTCAACAGTGAAATACTGATATTTATTTATCGAATAAAAGTGTTATTCTCTCGAAGTGTGAAAGGATATCAAAGTGATATTCTGTCACAGTGTGAAAGGATATCAAAGTAAGTAAAAAATAATTTTTGGCCTGTCATAAGATATAGTATTTAAGCCGTCTTGTTAGAGATTAAAACTGCCAATTTCTTCCTAAATATTTTGCTAAAACCCATGTTACAGTGTGTTCAATATCACAATTGCTAAGCTATGACGTCTCAGCCGCTCAATTATGACGTCACAGCCTATGACACTGTGTCAAGGGGATGAAGGACACATGGTCACATGACTGGTTAACTACGTCATAGTCTCCGTTTATATAAGTGCAAAACATGTAAAGCATCAGTTCATGTATAAATTTTTGCCATTTTTAAAACTTTAATTACCATTTTTTATATTAAAAAAAAATTAAAAGTGTTAACATTCTTGTAAACATTAACAAATTATGAAAAAGATTGATCCACTCCTCTGTTTCCCTAAACTGCGCGTCCAACAAGTCGGTGACGTCATAAAGGATCTGTTAGTACAGCAAGATCATACTCGGTGAACACAGGGGCGGTATTACGTAAAAAACAGGTCATAATCAGCAAATGATGAAATATTTTGAGAAACGGGGAACACAATTTTTTTTTTTAGCATGGCTGATGACGGAAATCTTATATAGGTATATCTCATTTCGCTTATAGTTGGTTTTTCCCCATCTTCGCTAGCCAAGGGCTTCTGATACGCTACTCTCCTCATAAGCCCTTGACATACGGTGTTAAAAAAAGTTGGGATTTTTTTCTCAAGTTGTGATTGGAGTTGATCGACATCGTTCGACCAATCAGCAATTGTTTTTTGTAAATGACGATATAGGTGACTCTCGATGGCTCGAACTCCGATCTCTCGAAGTTCTCGATCTCTCGAAGTGAACCTCCGGTCCCATTTTTTTCCTCTATATAACTAAGCAAATTTACTCCTGATCTCTCGAACTCCCGATCTCTCGAAGTTCTCTATCTCTCGAACCAAGACCTGGGTCCTGTTACACACATTTCATTGTTTTTTACTCTCTATCTCTCGAAGTTTTGATTGCGCCGGTATACACATCAATCAAGGGTAAAATTATAATGCATCTTAGACTTACCTGGATAACAGTGAACGCCAGGGGCTGGGATGGATGTGTTAACTGGGTGTTGACATAGATGATACTACACCTGTGAGTCGTCCGAGTGTTGAAATAATTTAATTGGTTAATTGTAAATTATATACAAATCGCTTCACAACTTATTTTGACTGGACGAGACGATAATTTTGAGAAAATAATTAAGGGACGTGTCAGTAATTTTCCACAGATTATGAACTTTAGTATTTTAGAGTCTAAACAATTCCAGTTTGGCAAACATTGCACAAGAAATCCTATCTCAAGAACTGAATACCGATTACGAGCAATCTTTTGAAGGACCGTTCAAGCCCGGGGGGTAGCTAAATCGACAATTGCTATTCAGGTCTCATGTAATCATGAAATAAGAACAAATAAATATTGAAACTTAAAATAATCATTTCATTTATTCAAAATACGATCATTTTTGTTGAAATTAAGTGAATTACCTGTAAAATACGAATGAAAACGTGTAATGACATTATCAATATATCCTTCCAGCATGTATAATAGTAGAACAATGATGATCGGACCTGGAAATTCAGGATTTTATTCACTTTCTATCTCTCGAACCCCCCGATCTCTCGAACTTTTCTTACGGTTCCTTGAACTTCGAGAGATCTCGAGTCACCTGTATTTGCGTTCGGGATATATCTTGACTCTTTAATATCGGTAATGTAAAACGCAAGTAAACAATGATTCGTAGGATAACATGCCATTCTATGAATAGCAATACGGTGTCATCCAATTTCTAAAGCAACGTGCAAAATATGTGATTAAGAATCTAAACTGAAGATGTAGATTTGCATTTTTACATGTTTAAATAAATTAACATAACTCAATACTTTCTTGTTAATTATTCTTTAAAAACAAATTTTTTAAATACGCTTTTTATTTCTGTCGATGACGCAATCTGTGCGTACCTGGTAAGAATCATGATCACGTGACAAGAACAATCCCGTCTTTTGTCAGCAGCGTATGCCAAGGGTTTATGAGGAGAGTAGCGTATCAGAAACCCTTGGCTAGCGAAGATGGTTTTTCCCGTACTCGTGAAATGTAACATGACACGTTTTTGTCATGCTTATGTCCTCTTTAACGATGTCCTGTGAAATAATGAGGTCAGCTTCATCATTCGAAATTTTTACAGTTAATAATATGAAGGATTTGCAAGTATTTTTTTTAGCTCAAGGTCCTTCTCCTCCTTAAGAAAAGACAGGGGCAGAAGGGAAATAAAAGAATATGTAATAAAGAGAAAATTCAATGCATGTAGTTGGATTTGGAATTTATTTCACTCGTGAGTAAGATTTTTTTTCATATATTTTACTCGTCCTTCGCACTCGTGAAAATACAAAAAAAATCCTGTCCCACTCGTAAAATCCATATCCAACTACAAAACACTGAATATCCTCTATACATACTCTAAATTTCGGGGTTGTTTTTTTTTTTCGTTAACAATTAAGAACGATATACAATGTAAATACTAAATAACAACCTTAGTCAATCAGATTTTGACTTAGTATAATGTAGGAATCCATTATACCTATCTCTATTTTTAATTTCATTGTTTTCTGTTGAAAACGAAAGAAGTTATAGCCATTTATAGTTTCAGCCAATCAAATTGCAGAACCGTGCATGCGCGTGTTTTCAATAATTTCTGTATATGACATACTGTAGAACCTTTAAATATATACATCTACCTGTATCTTAAATTTCAAAGGATTTCGTCAAAAATCAAGAAGATATTGATAATTATTTGTTTCGGCCAATTAGAGCGAAGCGCAGGTGAATAGGCGTACGTTCACGCTAATTTGACCATGTCGTCTTGTTTACACCACTAATATATCTTTATGTTTTGAGTTTCAAAGCATTTCATCAGAAATGTAAAAGTAATGGTTATATTAAGTATATCAGTCATTTTACTTATTGCACGCGCACTTACGTGCATGCATGTGCGCGCAAATCACCTTTGTTACGCACATCTACACAGCATGCCTGTTAACCCTAAGAAGGTTTCATCTCAATCGGATGAGTAGTTTCCGAGAACACTCGCGGACAAAAAGTACCGGAGAAATTTTGAAAAAATGAAAGTAAAAACAATATATTCACAAACTTCGTTTGGAGAACCTAATTATAATATTCAACATGTCACAACCCTTGGTTACAACTGAGAGGGCGAATGTACCATGAATCAGTTTTATCTCTTTTAAACCATGAGCGCATATTTATCTATTAATCTTCTGACACAACTTTATTAATGCACGTATAAAACTACTAACTGTTAAACGGTTAAAGAGATAACAAGCATTCACCGACTATGTATACTGGCTAAAAAAAAATGGGCGTCCTCATTATCGTATGAAGATTCAAGAAATCGTGATTAACCCTGCCTATGAAAACAGATTTGTTCTTTGTAAATACATGTAATAACGTAAAGTTGTAGATTGGATGTTGACCATTCCTGCAAAATGCTCGTTTTGAAAGTGTATTTTGTCGCAAATTCTTTCGCATGTCGTTAAGTGCAGTCATCATTCATATTTTTATCAGTGTGGCAAAACCCTTCATCAAATTCATTGAAATTAATTACCTATATACAGGCCCGTAGCAACATTTATAAAGGCAAAAAAGCAAATAAAACAAACACGCACACACGTAAACTGCCAAAACTTGAAAATTCTATTTAGTCAAATGCTGGATTTTGCAAGTGAACAAAAAAAGGTGGATTAACCAGGCCTGTTGTGTATTTAAGTTTAAAGCAATTTTTGTTTTATTTAAATCAAACACGTTATGAGGAGTACGTTTTTTACAGAACTTCACAAAATTTTCTTATCGTCCGCGTGGCACAGTGGTTAGAGCCTTTTCTCTAGAGTCGCGGAGTAAGGAGATGATCCTTACATCGCGGGTTCGAAATCCACTTTGTGAAGCGGAGACCGGTCCTTCGGACGAGACCGTATAAACCTAAAGGCCCTACTTGCAGAGTACAGGTATAAATTTGCAGTCCTCCTCCGGTAAATGGTGGCGTCCCAAATTAATTGAATCGAATAACGCTCAGCCTTTTCCTTTATTTTGGTTCTCGATCAATTTTTTTAAGTTGTGGTGATTTGCTGGTGTAGCTAGCATTTTAGGCATCTGAACAACACAAGTTACAATGTAAAAAAGCGTAACGGATATAGTAAAACTTGGTTACAGGGCAGTGATGAGGACTGTGAATAACCGTGATTCATCATATCCGTTTAATAAGGAAAAGTCTTAATAACCGAGATTTCCTTAAAAAATTTAGTTATGACAGTAAAACCCGAGTTTTACTGTACATGTTTCTTTACGTCATATACAAATTATTGCTAACTGAATTAACACTATCGACATCAAATCTGAGTGGACTATTTTGACAGTGATCATGAATTCGCACATGTAGATACATGTAACACGCAGAGGTTAAAATATGTATTCCGATAATACAAATTGAATACTTGCTGCAAATAATTGAAAACGATGTTGGGTTTTGGTTTGTTTTGAGGAACGAATCACTTTTAATTTCAAATGCAAGTTATAATCTTATTAGCACTTTCCTGCGTGTTAATCTTTTGCATCTCCGTTTCACCATTGTACATGTAGCTAATGACGGTTGTGTTTTTAATTGTGATAATTTCTTACCATCATCTTGTTTATTATGCCTCGAAAGCAAAGTTAGGAGTAAAACAGAGGTTACTACAAGTAGTGCATCTTATTTATGCAAACCACTGGTCTGCAAAGTTCATCTTTGACATTTTGTGAGCATATGTATGCTTCTCTACAAGTTTCGAGAGAAAAAAAAAACAAAAATTGTGAACTCGATTCTGATAATAAATAACTTTCCGTGTAAATGCAATATCTTGATAGCGCTTCTGTTTTAGAACATCTAGACAATCAGTTAGCCCTTTTTACTGAACGTGGGGGTTATTATTTAAGGTCTGTCTGTCCGTCCGTCTGTATGTGATTGATTGTATGTTGTTTAACGTCCCTCTTGAGATTTTTTCACTCACATGGAGACGCCACCACTTGCCGGTGGAGAGCTGCAAATTTTGTCCTATACTCGGCACCTACGGCCATTGAGCAGTGAGGGATCTTTTTCGTGCCAGCACCTACTGCGACACGGGACGTCGGTTTATACGGTCTCATCCGAAGGACCGGTCTCCACGTCCCAAGGATCAACTCCTTACTTCGCGACTCTAGAGCAGACGCTCTAACCACTGCGCCACGCGGGCGACCCGTCTGTATGTGTGTGTTTGTAACACATTCGTTTCCGGGAGATCTCTCAAGAAGACTTTGAAAATTTGCAATGGAATTTTATATCAGAACCCCTTTTGATTTTAAGATCCCAAGGACAAGGAAATAAATTCATATTTTCTGTCTGTATGTAACACTTGTTTCCGGGCGATATCTCGAGAAGCCTTTGAGCTTTTGCAATGACATTTTTAAACACAACTTCCTATGGTCTAGCAAAAACCCTTTTGATTTTGAGGACAAAAGCTCAATGATCAAGACTATAATTTCATACCTTCTTTAACACTTTCGTTTCCGGGCATTATTTTTAAAAGTTTTTTGAGCTTTTGCAATAATTTTAAGTTTATCGCAACTCCTTATGGCCTAAAGAAAACTTCGTTTGATTTTGAGATCGAATGTCAATATTAAAAAAATCATACATTACAAATAATATTTTTCCAGAAGATAACTTTATATTTCTTTGACCTTTCTTCGATAAATTCATTATCAAAAGTTGTGATATTACATAAAGAAATCAATTTTAAGGTCCAGAGGTCAAGGTCGTATACTGATATATTATGTTTGTGTGTAGCAATTTCGTTTCCGGACAATATCTGAAGAAGTCTTTGGGGTTTTACAATGAAATTATATATCACAACGCCTTATGGTCTGAAGAAAACCCTCTCTTATTTTGAGGTCAAAAGGTCAAGGGTAATAAATTCGTACTTTCCAGATGAAAACTTTAGTTTTCATTGAGCTCTCGTCGATAAAATTTAATACCACGACTCCATGTGGTCTAAAGAACCCTATCGACTTCAAGGTTAAAAGGCCAGAGGTCATAAATTCATACATTGTCTGTGTTCCACTTTTTTTTCAAATTATATCTTTAAAAGATTTTGCAATAAATTTTATTTCGCAACCCTCATGGCCTAAAACAACCCATATTGATTTTTAGGTCAAAAGGTAAAGGTCAGAAATATATATTGCATATTAGTTTTCAGAGAATAATTCTACGTTCTCTGTTACATTTATTGCATGATCGTGAGGGAAATATGAAGATTTATTCATCCAAGAAAAATCATATTTCTCGAGGGCTTCGCCCGAGGGTAATATGTTTTTATTTTTGGCTGAATATAAATCTTCATGTTTCCCAAACATTCATGCAATGAATTGTTTATTATACAGAAACAAGCAAAACCTTTTTAAAATAAACATGAACTTCAAATTCGGCACCGCTCTTAAATTCACTTTCAGCAGTGTAGCCTGGTTCCCTGGCTCATTCTTGCCAAGGCAGGAGGAGTATACGAAGCATAACAGGGACAGGGAACCAGACTATCAGTAGTGTTACTGAAACAATTTACAGATTTGTGACGTGAACCAGGCTATTGTGACGTCAACTACTCTCGGGGGGTTTTCGTTAAACGAACGATAACTATTGCGGGAAAATGCATTAGGTCTCCGAAGAGTTTGAATATGATGAAAAGCATGACGACGACAGGGAAATATGAAGTTTTATGGCCCTGTCACGTGAAAATCTAGAACCAATCAGATAACGCGTTGTATAGAATAATTAATGAATTATAATGAGATATAATAAAGGCTTTTGCAATGAAACTTTTGGTCCTGAATTTCTTTATCTTTAAAAGAACTGATATTGACTTTAACGTCTGAAAGGTCAAGGATGACCTTCTTTCCTTCTCCATCTGCAATTTTTGTCTAGTTCTTCCACTCTCTTTTTCTCCTTAAGCTGGGGACACAATTCTCTGACTTAGCTTGTTTGTAGTTCAGATTACTATGTGGTCGGGACAAAAATGTCTTAAAGCGAGTGTCTAAACTATACTTAAATGCTATACAAGTCTTAGTTTGACCCAACGGATCTCCATTTCAGCGAGTGCCCTTTGATAGTTCTAATTAGACAATTTTTTTACATTAGGTTTATTATGCAATTAAACTTGTTTATATGGGTATTTTTCTTTTTTTTTAATTTTTAATGTATAATCTTGAATGAAGTTGTGTCAAAGCCAAATTTTATATTGCGTCTTGCATTTTCCCATACAACATACATGTATACTGTATCTTTACATCTACGGATTGTGCAGACGCGATAAACCACATTATATTCCATAAGTAAAACAATCTGTTTAAAAAGAGTTATGAAGTAGAAAGTGGCAAGCAAATATAACATAATGTAAGCAAACCAGTCGCTGTGAAATTACTCATTTTCATGGGTATGCAATTTTCGATGTCTCGAGGTACAATGTATACAGAGACTCACATACTCATGCTAAAAATTCAAAAACATTATAACTCTACACTTTTTCAACCATGAAGTCAAAACCAAATGAACAATTATTTTCATCTCAGACCATAAAAATTGAAATGACGAAAGCAAGTAACTTCACAGATGCCTTTGCCATGCGGGAATCTGTCAGGATTGCTTTAGCTATTTATTATTAAATCGCACATTAATAAATAAAAATTGAAAGAGTTCCTTATCTCTTTGGAAAAAGTATATTTTTGGATGAATTGTGTGATTGTTGGATGAAATACTGAAAAAAAATAAGATGACAATGCTGAAAAATATATTTGTTTAAACAGGAGCTGATATAGAAATGCGAGACAATACAGGGAAAACTTCCTTACTGATAGCTCTGCAAGATTCCAACTACGACATTGCTGACTACCTGATCAGACACGGAAGTGACGTCAATGTAACAGATACACTTGGACATAGTGCACTTTTTATTGCTATTAACACACTTGACAGGGGTTGTGTCAAGATAGTTTCTAAACTCTTAAAGGCTGGTAAGTCACCTATTTTCCCTATCTTCATTCACTATAATGACAATTTCTCCCATGGGATGATTACTAAAATACATGCACTTTGCATGAAGGAACGTAGAGAATTGCTGCCAACTTTGAATTAATGATCATTGACCATTACTCATTCATAATTCACTGACAAAACGTCAGAGATACTCAAGCTATAGAGTGCCATAAATATCCTAAAATGACATAAGACATACATGTAAGATGTAGGCCACTGAGTTTCAGCAACTATTGGATAAAATACTTAAGTACTAAAATACAAAATTTATGTACTTCTGCATACATGTAGAGGCTTTATCACGAAGTTCCACTTGCGTGAAACATCGTTTTAATTGCTTAACCTAAAATTCATAAAGAACTTAGAATTAACATAATAAATCTCATACTACGTTTGAAAGTAAATTGTATTCTATATGTCAGAAGCGGATTTGAATGGGGGAGGGGGGAGGGACCCAGTTTCCGTTTGGATGCACACAATACACAGTAAATGAACAATACAGAGGGTGGTAGGGAGATCATGACAGTCTGTGCTGCTAGTGATGACACAAGGACGTATAACGTATACATATACAAACAACCAAAACTGCACACAGTTACAGTCTTGCTTTGTCATTGCTTTTCTGTAATTATATTCTCGCAAGCATTTTTTTAATAAATGAATATTATTTTACTGAACAACTTGAATAAACTGGTTGAATTAAAAAAAATATTTTATGCTCCCTTCGAAGAAGGGAGGGCATATTGCTTTGCCGCTGTCTGTCGGTCCAACAACAGTTTCCGTTCAATTTCTTCGCAGAGGTTGCACATACTGCAATGAAATTTGGTATACAGATTTATCATAAGAATATCTAGGTCAGGTTCTGTTTTGGGTACGACCGAGCGATTTTTGACAGTTACTCCCCTTGGACTTAGGAAAAATCCAATTATTTGCTTTCCGTTCATTATTTCTGCAAAGGTTGAACAAATTCATTACTGATTTATCATGAGAAAAGCCAAAGATGTGATGTAGAAGACTATTTCTGGTTGATGCATCACGGTAGATGACCCCTATTGATTTTAAGTTCAAAAAGGTCATTTTCATTTCCATGTACATTGTCCATAATAAAGGCTTGTGCACCCTATAATGTGTGTCCCGGGGGGGGGGGGGATATGTGTTTCACAAACATCTGTTGTTACAATCAAATTGGCTTTACTACATTGAAAAAAGTAAACTCCTCCAGTCACTAGTTGTGACGTCACTCATTTTCAGGAATATTTTATGAAGCATGTAAGGGTGGTAGTTTCTATAATGATTGAAATGTATGTCTATATAAACGTATTTAATTCAACACGCATTATTTACAAATGTAATTGTAAATTACTGTTCCCTAAACGACATCGCAAAATTTGATATACAGCAATCCAAATAGCTTGCTATAGGCCTGTAGCTAAATTTTGTAAGTGGAGGGGGAGGGCAACTTCCGAAAAATCCCGCGTACTACGGGCCGATGCTACATGTGTACCATCTGTCTTTCCAATCATGGAGTCTTCCGTACAATGTCAAGTCCAAGTACTTTTACATTATCGAAAATAGCCCGATTTTTTTTTTTTAAATTACAAAACTATAAGGTTATCGATAATAGAACTTAACATCTGTGGTATTAAAATACTATCACTCAAAGTTTTTTTGTTTGTTTTTTTTTTCTCTCTCTCTCGAGAATTTTTCACCATTTCCCGGTGGAAGACTGCAAATATAGACCTATACTCGGCACACAGGTCCACTGAGCACTGAGGAATATTTTTCGTGCCAGTATCTACTGCGATTCTTTTTATATAAAATATTAATCACACTGCAATAATGATTCTTTGAATAGGTTTGTACACACTAGACGTCATAACTTCATTACACATATACATACGTTGAATACTATCATTTTGTAAATCGAAAACAATATGAAAAAATATATTTGGGCTAAATTCGAGATTTGAATCCTGGACCTCACGCACCTAAAGCGAGAATCATGACCCTAGACAATAATCCATATGACTTTATTACAAATTAAATGCAAACAGCACATGCAGATATAATATAAGCTAAATCTTTCAAACTAACGTGGAGTAATTCTAAAACTTTAAGCGTGATCGATGCCAACAAATTCCCAATTGACTTTTGATTACTATATAAAACAAATTGACCCATAGAAAAAAACAACGGCGCGGTACCTTTGAGAGGGGTGGATGGGGCCATGAGGAGTTATCGTATAAAAGTTAATTGCAAAAGATCAAGAGCTTCTTTAGATATCGCCCAGAAAAGAGTGTTTCACACAGACAGAATGTATGAATTTAAGACCTTGACTTTTGATCTCAAACCCAATAGTGGTCTTTCTTAGGCCACAGGGAGTAGTAGTATGAAATTCATTGCAAAAGCTCAAAGGCTTCTCGAGATATCGCAGGAGACACAAATTCTCTGAAAGTGTTAAAACACAGAATTTATGACCTTGACCTTTTACCTCAAAACCAATAGGGGTAGACTTCTTTAGGCCATAGGGATTTGTTATGTAAAACTTCATTGCAAAAGCTTAAAGGCTTTTCGAGCCCCCACTTTCAGTGAAAACGGAGGACTAAAATGTTAACAAAGGTTTAACCTGTGTCACCTTTCACAGTAACCAATAAAATCGTCCATGCATTGGCGGTCGTTGGAAAATTTACCTGAGATTCCTACGCAAACGAAAGCGCGCAATCTCTGTATAGAAACTTGTAACCGTGAGCATCACTCATTATTCCTTCGTCATAGAATGTAATCCGACATTTACACATAATATCTTTAACTATACAGCCATTTCCAAGATAAGCTTCATTTTTGTTGGTAGAATTTTTTTTATTTACACAAATAATATATTTTCGTGTTTTTCAACTGAGTAATTCGATGACCTAGCATCGTTTTAAGGGATTCAAAATTTTATTTTCTATAGTCGCTTGCAATATTCGAACTATAGTAGAATATTCGGAACATTTTGTAAAAACGAATTTTGTGTAGGTTAGCAAAGACTATGCAAGAGTTATCCTTCTTCGGTTCATTCACGTTTACAGGTATACGACTTATTTATAATTCAAAAACCCTTTTGTTACTTACGCAAAAAGTAACATCAAATGGATGTGTTAGTTTCAGATGTTCACAGGCATCTGACATGTGGATAGTGTGTTTCAGAGCCAATAATTTCTCCAAATTGTGTGATTTTCCCCAGCATCATTTGCATTCATGAATTGATCTGTAAAGACCGTTTTAGGTAATAATAAACATTTTTGAAAAATGCCAGCATGTCGTTTTTTTAATACTTTTAATATAAATTGGGAGGATGATTTAAACGCAGTGACGCACACATCCACACGTCGGGTGCTTGCATATGTTGAATACTGTTTGCTCAACTTTTGATTGCCCCGGCCATCAAAACGCCCAATCTCTACAAAGCATGTTATTTTAATAATTATGGAGGTATTAAACGGTTTTATTGTATGCTCCCTGCATTTGAACATTCTTAAAATAGCTAAATAATGGGTACATGGTATGAGATCAAGTCCAGTTATCTGTACTTTCCTTATAATTTAACAAACAAAACGCAGTAAAGTGATGCATAATTTATAAAAAAAAAATAAATAAATAAAAAAAAATTAAAAAAAAAATAAAAACAAACAAACAAAAAAACACCACACAGACAATAATTGACAAATAATTCTCGCAGTATTAAAGCATTTATAATTACTTTCTACATGTACAATGGAAGTTCAGCAGTTTTTGTTAAGGAAAATCATCTTATCGATATTGTCTAAGAAAAGACGGCTTTCTTCAACTTTGAGGTAAGTAATCCAGTTGCCGAAGAAAATATTGATTTCTTTCTGATGGACACGAAACGGATGAGGAATTGTCAACAGTCGGTTGCGCTTCGTCCTCTAATTTATCTGGATTTCAATTGCTAGCTTATAAGACATGATTCTACAAAAGGATCATTGGGCTTCACAGATCGTACATTTCACAGTTTTTGTTGTTGTTTTTTTTTTTTATCCGTTTCGATTGAAAATTTCCACATACTTGATTTTTAAGACTGGAAGCATCAGACATCCCCTATCGAACCTTCACATCCGCAGTGAAATTTTTGTCTTGATCAGGCAAGCTGATTTGTATCTGTAGAAAAAGCTGATTTTATTTTAAACGCCAGTCAGCACACGACTCAACAACACGCTACATTTCCACAGATTACAAATTCAATGAAATGATCATGGAATTTGCAAATATTGATTTAAAACAAGATTGTTGATACTCATGTAACTTTAACTTATTTGTCAGTATCCTGTTTGGTTTAGGAATTCATCGTACTCAGAACATACATTTGTCTATCGCATCAACTCGAAACAATCCGGTAGGAGACTAATAAGGGAAGTAGTGATGACTTGCAATAAATTGAAGTTGTAAGTTTGACAATGTCTCTCTCTATTAAAACATTCAAATATGACACAGATGTATCATAATCTGTGGTGGCTTATTTTAAGTTCAGTTAAGGTCAAGATCTAGTAAATGACTTCAGACTAACTTTTTGGTGCTAGATCCATTATGACGTCATAATCAATTTTAACTTTCTTTTTCCCGTACTTTACGGCTCTAGTAGAATTTTGTAGAAAATAAAGTACTTTCATACAATTCAATTTGAAATCATGTGAAAAGTCATCCCGATACCTATATTCAATTTAATATTTTTTTAAAGAAGAGGCCAAGAACATACAAATTACCGTTTTCTGAGAGACTGTAGGCAATCTGGATGCATTTCTTTGTCTGATATGGAAAAAAACTCCCGTATTCATGACTAGTTTTCTTAATTTTCCATGGAAAATGACAGTTTAAAATATGATTTTTCGTCTTGTTCATCTACAAATTATGCCCCGAAACACCTTATCTGACCAAGCTAAAGTTATAAAGCACCATTAAAGGAATTTATTTCTTAAATTTGAGAAATCTGTAGGCACCTTTCATTTACTAGATCTTGACCTTAAGATGTATCTGATCAATATATGCATGAAAAGAAGATGATACGTTAATCATTGAAATCGGCCTAGTCACCAAATATGATGAAGATTTCCAGTATCAAGTTTCTTGAATCGCGTTTGTTGTGGCCAATAACGTTTTAACAAAGTGCCATATTTAGTGAAAATATTGGTAAATATTATGGCTTTGAATCTACATAGTATTTTGGTGACGTTTTGGCGCCAATTTACACCCGTGATTAGATAGACCCAAAGGCGTAGGGGAAAAGTCAAACTAAAGATATCAATGTTTAATTTTAGAGAAGTTACAAGGTTGATATTTGAAACAACAGTATTTACTTCTTTATAGTGTTAATTGATAAAACGTCATCGATGTATCTAATGTCAACTGAAAGACACAGAAAATGACTTCTTTTCATGTAAAAGTTATGAGGTAACGAAAAGCCGTGTTAAAATATTTAAAACTCGAAATCGGCATCAAGTAATCGTCATTTTGTATAAAAAGAGAACATTTTCTTTAAGTCAAAGTAAAATGTAAAACTAAACAAAGGAGATATATTTCTAATATCTTTTTTGTAGTTTCTATCTAACATTATTACCTCTCGAGCAGAAATCCGCCATATTTCAGTCAAAACAAGTATGGCCACAGCATCCAAAGAAGCAACTTGAACACTATTTTTATAATACAATTTTGAGTCTAAACAAATATATTAAGTGATGTTAAAAAAAATAATTGACCATTTGATGGAGAAATCCATATATTCACCTGTAAACTATTCAACATAAAAGAAAAAGAATTACTATATAATAATATACGAAAAATCGCTTAGTTTGGAAACAAATTTTCCTGGCTTAAGAAAAAATATTGGTTCATGGGGCTTTCATATGTGGTTGGTAGACAAGGATGAAACTCGGTTTGATATTTTAATATTTCGTGGAGGACGTGATTTCGTAGGTCTCTGAATACTGCAAAAGCAACGAAAATTAAACCCTAGTGGCCACAAAAATTATTGATTTCACAGTAAAACAAAAAAATCGTTAGTTTTTCCTCCATCGAAATGAAAGTTGATACCTGATAGAGTATCCCTGTTCCTGTAATAGCCAATTTTGCATCATTTGGAGCGTTTTAACCATTTTATACTACTTTTCATCTTAGATTACTCCCTGGACAAAGACAAGGAATGGCTTAAGAAAGAAGGACTGGAAATTGAAGTAAACAAGCCTCAAAATAGAATCAAGCGAGTACTACGCAAAGTTTCTTGTGGCATTAATTCAACCGAGAACAAGGAGAATCTGTTGTCGCTTTTCAATATCCGCCAAACATCTGACGGAGATTCCAAACTTCACATTATGATGATTGAAAGATAAATATATCGTAATATTGTCGTATCACTGTGTACTAAATGTTAGTTTGATTAATAAAAGATCGCCTATGGTTTGTGCTTGGCTATGATATCAGTTGGTGTTATCTATCCCTATGTTTAGGGGAGAGAAAACACACAATGAATGTAAGTCATCCAATATTAGAGCTGTAATTCATTTGAAAGTGAAGGTGGACGTCTGATGAATGTACCAGTGGAGGCTATTTACCATAAAACTGGCATTAATTGTTGTTAATATATATATGAGTGCACTGGCCTGACCTCTCTGAGAGACATGACTTTCACGTGGGAAAATCCACGTGAAATAAGCATGGGTGTGAAAAGTTGTCTGCAATATTATAGAAAGTAGACTTTCAGGTATTGAATACCTTCGACAGAACCATTTTTAAAATTGATTTTAGCGTTTTCTATAAAGTAGAGATTACGGTTTTTGGCTTTATCATGCCCAAAAAATTTAACGTTTTCACAAAGTTTTGAAATTTGCTTTAATGTGAGTTAAAAATATGAACAAGTCAGGAAAGAGTATCAATGAGATAAAGGCGGGCCGTTCTGGAAATACGACATCATTATTTTCTTACATTTCGAAGTTTTAAACATAAAAAGCCTCATAATGAATCATTTAAGGGTGATTTTTCTTAAGGAGGTTGGATCCCACTTTCAAAGGTCTTAAGCATTTTTCGTAAAGTATATTTTTAGTATTTACACACATAGATTAAATAAAAATCAAAACAAGAAATGATGGTCAGTACGGTTCTACAGTACATTTAATATGACCTCTTTGCACTGAAATTGTGTATATATTTACCATAAATCACTTCAACGTTTTCCTCCAATATTTTTTTTTTCATTGAAATAAATCATTGGACCAAATACTACTATTCTGTCTTGAAAAATTTAAGCAGTATTATCAAAGTTATTTTATAAATTCAGAAAAGAAAATCGTCGCCCGCGTGGCGCAGTGGTTAGAGCGCTCGCTCTAGAGTCGCGAAGTAAGGAGTTGATCCTTACGTCGCGGGTTCGAATCCCACTGTGAGACGTGGAGACCGGTCTTTCGGATGAGACCGTATAAACCGAGGTCCCGTGTCGCAGTAGGTGCTGGTCACTGCTCAGTGGCCCTGAGTGCCTGAGTATAGGTCAAAATTTGTAGCTCTCCACCGGCAAGTGGTGGCGTCTCCATATGAGTGAAAAATTCTCGAGAGGGACGTTAAAAAAACAATAAATAAACAAACAGAAAAGAAAATCAAAAGTGGGGGTCTATGATGTAAATTTTTAGATATTACTGAAAAAGTGTTAAATTAAACTTGGCCCAGTCTTTTCCTGGACTTGAAATTATATATTTGCTATAATTGTCACAGTATGATGATAAAATTCATAAAAATTAATTATAGAAATATTTCAGGACCAGCATAAAGCATTTCACTGCACAAAATAGCTCTATGTACAGCCTGCATGGAAAAATAGGCATCCAAACTAAACAGTACGATAAATACTTTGAAAGAGTAAGGTTGATTGTTGTTTTACGTCCCATTCGAGAATTTGCTTAAAATGTACACATATCCCGTTGTATTACATTTTGGTGGTCCTGCAGAAAATCACCCTAGGCTATATATATCCATTTTATTATGTTACGGCAGTCCCTCTCTAAAAGTGCCTGGATGTGGAAAGGATATGGGTTGTGCAAGTTTTGATAAAGCTATATTTTTCTCAAATTGAAGAAATCTTTAAGTACAAAAACATAAAAGAAACTTGTTCAAGAACCAAGTCAAACACCTTGAAACAGAACTGTAGCTCTCTGGTTAAGAAAATTCGGAAAGACAAATGCAAACCAGAGCTAGAGATCTAAGCATTGCCATAACCGATTTACGGCAAAGCCTTTTGTCGCTCCGTTCGGGTATTATTTCTTGTATTATATGCGTTCCCCCGTTTAAAGCATGGTCTCCATTTTTTAACCATATATTATACTCATATTCTTGATACTTTATTTATCTTTAGGGCGTTATTCTAGCAAGACCCCAACGTGGACGTCGGAATGAAACTTTTAAAGCTGACATTCCAAGGCGCAAGATGCAATTCAAATGGAGGTAGTAGAACTAAATAAATTTTCGAAATCTTTTATTCAATGAAGTTCTCTTCCTGGATACATAATTTACAACATAAATTTTTCTATGGGTAAATTGTCAAATTATAAGTCGTATCTTATTTATACTTCCAATAATTTTCCAAAAAATTATCCTCTATAAAAAAAAATGCATTTACTTACAAAATAACCATTATCCTGCAGTTTATCAGTTAAGAATGAAATGCTTCGATAAGAAAAATATATTAAAATGTTTTGATTATATAATTCAACATTTTCTCTGTCTCTAAAAATAATTAAACAGAAATTAAGAACCATACAGAAAGTAATTAAAACTTCTTGTTGTTTATATTGCGCACAAAAGACATTCCGAAACTGAGGGAAAAACACATTGTGTTATGCGATAATTCTTTTATAATTATATTCAAGGTATATTGTGCATATAAAGCAATAAAGCAGAAACCTTTAAATTCCAACGAAATACAACCACACAAGTTGTTTTTGACACGCTGAAATGCCACTTTAATGATTCTCTTAACATCTGAAAATGAGAATGTTTACCAATGTTTATGTTTCCATTAGCGGTGATATTAATGTTTTCCTTTGTATTTCTGGTAAAAATTAAAAGAGCCTATACGATGATGATGTATCCTTCAATCTCTATGTCTTTGTTAATTTTATATTCAAAATTTAAGTCAAACGTCGTACACAAGTAGAGACACAAGAGAAAATGCACAATTCTCTGTATCGGTTTATGAATCTGACACAAGTCTTGTCATGGCTAACAACATTACCTTGTAAATGCTTCCTTTTCTGCAACTTTGTTCCGATCTGAATAGAGCTTGGTACTCAGGGAGACTGCACTATACTTTTTTAAAAGTTCAACGAAAGATGAAGTCATAGTAACTTAAAAACAAGAGGCCCATGGGCCACAGCGCTCACCTGAGTAATTTTGGCCCTGCTGTTCTTCACCAGACTTTCCCCCATGTAATACACCTATTGTGGTCCCATCCTATCCCAGGGGTCATGATTTTAACAATTTATAATCAACACTCCCTCAGGATACTTCCACATTAGTTTCAGCTTTTCTGGCCGAGTGGTTCTTGAGAAGAAGATTTTTTCTATATATTTCAATGTAAAACTTGGATTCCCTATTGTGGCCCCGCCCTACCCCCGGGGGTCATGATTTTAACAATTTAGAATCTACACTCCCCCAGGATGCTTCCACATAAGTTTCAGCTTTTCTGGCCCAGTGGTTCTTGAGAAGAAGATTTTTTAATGACTCCACCCTATTTTTGTATTTTCTTGATTATCTCCCCTTGTAAGGGGGCTTGGCCCTTCATTTTAAGAATTTAACTTCCCCTTCAGCCAAGAATGTTTTGTGCCAATTTTGGTTAAAATTGGGCAAGTGGTTCTTGAGAAGAAGTTGAAAATGTGAAAAGTTTACAGACGGACGGACGGACGGACAGACAGACAGACGGACGGACGACGGACAATGGGTGATCAGAAAAGCTCACTTGAGCTTTCAGCTCAGGTGAGCTAAAAATCAGTTGAATCCTGATCTGAAATCCAGTATCTCAAACATATACACAAGTTATAAATTTGGATACCAGTATTAATTAGAATAATCAATAATTATAAATAAATGGAGACATTCATAGATTAAAAAGAAGCGTTGCGTGAACTTTTTTGGTAATTCATACATGTATGTAAACCCATTCTTACTTGCATGTACTGTTTGCATTTAGTTGAACATGATTCTTGTGTTGAAATGTTTTACAGGTATTAAATAATATTTTTAACAAATCCAATCAGTCGTTTTCCATAACTGCTTTTAAAGATGAAATGTGTATTTGCTACACTTTAAACTACATTGTATAATCGTCTAATTCGGGTGTTAGAATAATTTCATTCCTACATATTGTGACTTCTCTCAATATTTCACTATACACAAGAAACAAACATTTCGGTACATTGTCTCTTTTGAAGTAAAAGTTATGTGATTTTTGACCCTACCTCATTGATGTTTTTTGACATAATGTATAATTCATCGTACATAATTTTTTGGATTTTTAAACTAGATTCTAAAGGTTAAAATTCCACGACCAGTTTGATCTTTTGTTTAAAAACAGGCTACAGTTTTAATTTATTATTGTTTTGAAAACATTCATTAGTGGTAGCTGTCTAATAAATCGACCTAAGTTCACCGACTTTGATAATATTTTAGTAAAAACTGTCTGTCTGCTTTTGAGTCACAAAGAAATTAAAATGCACGATATGTCACTCAATTTATCTTTTAAAACTCTTTATATAACGTTAAAGTAAGACTTAATTACAAATTAAAAAAAATTCATTGATGAATTACAGGTTGGTCAATCGCGTGAGAATTTTTGAAATAATTAGTTCCTTCATTGCTTAAATAAAAATAAATCAAAAATAAATTTTACATGTCAAGAAAAGGTTAATTAATTTTGTAAATGGTATACATTTAAGTAACATGTATCTGGATAGCTATTGCAGTGATACCTATTTTCAAAATGAAACAAAACACTGCTTCTTATTGAAGATACATTTTTAAATATCAACCTGTAAAATAAATGGAAGTAAAATTTAGCGTTTAGCTTGTATTACTGTAATTTATACATATTAAAATAAGCGATAAATGAAAACATAATTTTCTTTGAAGAAAGGACATTAATAGTCTCCCGAGTGCAATACAACCCTGTAAAGGATCCATAGAATGGCAATTTAATGATTATATAATAAAACCAAATAAGCCTAAGATGAAGACATGTTCCTCAAAACAACTAAAATATAAGAATCAGGGATCAACTAATATAGTTAATATTGTAATCAGCAAACCTTCAAAAGTACATTTATTTACTTGCCTATATGTACTCTCTATCACCATTACCAAATTAATCACAACTCCTTTGTGTCTCATTTTTATTCATTTATTTTTTACAAGTCTACTTCACAATTGGTACTTTTTATTATACATTTTAAATTCTCATGAAATTCTTTTATTTGTTTGACCAATCTACTTCATTATTCACAATGATTAAATACCATAGGTGAATGAAAAAGGGATTGATTGATTACATGTTGTTTTACGTCCCATTCAAGAATTTTCCACTCATTTAGAGACGTCACCGAATGCCAGTGAAGAGCTTCCAATTTGGACCTATAGTCGGCATTCGGGGCCATTGAGCAGTGAGGGTTCTATATCGTGCCAACACCTACCGTGACCCGGAACCTTGATTACAAGGTCTCATCCGAATGACCCGAGATTTTCACTTCTAGTGCAGGGCGCTTGGCGAAGGAACAGTCACTACCTTTATTTAGGTTTGACGCGGCGACAGAGAATCGAACCCGATCACAAAACGAACGCCTTACTTCTAGGCTATAGTGATCGGTTGAAAAAGGGGGAAAATTCTTAAAATCGAATTATAAACCCTACATGATTAATAGACATTTCCAACAGTAGAACCCGTACTCCGTGGACAAGAATATCACTAATCTTAAAAAAAAAACATGAGGTGCAGAGATTTTCAAATAATTTATCAATTTTCTCTACATAATAATTAAAATCTAGTCTTCACACAAGAACCCCTAACCCAGGGGTAAATAATTTCAAAATTTTGGAAAAGGTACATTGGTCATAATAATGCACTTAGTTTAACTGATAAATACCTAGGAGCAGAGAAGACGATTTTCATAGAATGCATTTTCACTATTATATAATAAAGCCCCATCTTACCCCCAGACTCCTCATTCTCACTTCTTGACTACATATTCCTTTTGTAAAAGTGAAATTGAGATCAAAAGTAAGCTTATCAAAGTTTTATGGCCCCGGAACCTGAACCTCAGACACAGGAGCCATTAATTTTAGAAGAGGCATGCTTGCTGATCATTCCAAGGCACTTCTTTTACTAGCAAATATCTAGGAGGTTGATTAATTGTATGTTGTTTTACGTATCATTCGAGAAGTTTTCACTCATATGCAGTTCTCACCACATACCGGTGAAGGACTTCAAATTTATATCTGTACTCGGCAATCATGATCACTGAGCAATGAGGAACAGTTGCTACCTATTTTTTTTTAATTAGGTCAGTCGCGACCGGGGTTTAAACTCACAACCTTTCGATCAAGGAGCGAGCGCTTTACCGACTGAACTACCATGACAGTTAAATACTTAATAGGAGAGAAGATTTTCAAAGAGATGATGCATTTTTCACTATATAAACAATAGAGCCCTACTATAGAAAGAGAATCCCTAACCCACGGGCCATTAATTTCATAATTTTGGAAAAGGCTCCCTTTCTCATCAAAACAATGAACTTGGTTTATCTGCCACCTGCCTAGGAGCGGAGAAGATGATTTTCAAAAATGTAATGAATTTTCAATAAAATGTCATCACTAGAGCCCCACCCTATCACTAGAACACTTGACTCGTGAATTTTACAATTTTAGAAGAAGCACTCTTACTCATCATATCAACATTAGTTTTACAGCGGAAGAGAAGAAGCCTAAAGAATTTATGCATTTTCACCATATGATCAATAGAACTCAACCATAACTTCAGAACCCCTTGGTTCATCAGTTTAACTATTTTGGTAGAGGGATCAATGCTTATTTCAATCATGCCAACAATTTGACTGCTTGATGTGTAGGAGCTAAAAAGATTTTTTAAGATTGCATTAATTCATTAATGATCAGGCCCCGGGGGTGCAGACACCATAAAATTCATAACCCCCCCCCCTTCACTCACAGATACTATATACAAGAATTGGTTCAGTGGTTCCAGAGAAGAATATGAAAATGTTCAAAGGTGATCAAACTCGTAAATAGGCATACGCCATATTATTTTTCCTATCTCCTATATCAGCACTGGTGTATATAAACCCTTTTATTCACCTAATTGCTTTTACTTTGTCGCTGCTGTGTGTAGTATATCTATATCTAATATTGTACTTTTTTGTATTTTTTTTCATTGAACGTGCCACAGGCCAGTAAAATACTTTGCTTGATTTTACGTCATCACTATTATATACAATGAAAGGAGAACCAACGTCAACCCGAATTTACACGGGGTCGTTATGAAAAACACTCCGTATTTTCAATAAAATACGTTGCAGCTAGCGGAATAACGACTGCAGTCATTCAGCAATAATTATTCTTTAATAAAAATATGATCAGGATCATTTACGAAACGTTTAAGCGGTGTTTTACAAACCAGATATCCTGTCATGTAACTTGATGTAGTTTGAGTCGCCCACTAAATTCGCTCAACACTGCATCCAAGTTTTAACGCGGGACTTGATTGGTCAACAGTCTTATTCTACAACATTTTTGACCAGTTACTATCCGCCTTCCAACTTGCATCGGGTTTCCCAAAATGTCGTTTGTTCTTGGTTCGACACCTTACTGTGTACGAAAAAAGCCATCGTTATTCTTTCAATCGGAGAGCTGATGTATTTTAATAGCAAATATCATAAGAAAAAGGTGGTTTGGTTTTCGTGAAGGATGAATCAATAGTTTGCGTTTTCCACCTTCGGAAATACTTCAGAACTGGATTTATTATGCAAATTTTACCTCGTTTTAGTGGACGACTTCAAGTACATCGACTCGCACGACTGAATATCGAGTTAGTATATATATCGCCCGACTTAAACGCTTTATAAATGAACGGGGTTACATTTTTATTAAAGAATAATTATTGTAGTATGATTTCAGTTGTTATTTTATTGGCTGCAAGGTATTTTCCATAAAAAACGAAGTATTTTTGAGATTGACCCCGTGTAAATTCGGGCTGACGTTGGTTCACTTTTCCTTTTGTATATATAGTGATGACGTAAAATCAAGCAAAGTATGTTACTGGCCCCTGTGGACGTGCATCTGTGTTTATTTCACCTTTAACATTGACCTGTGCAATTAATACCGAATATATTTGGTAACCTTTTTTCCTGACGTGGCAGCGGCTTACAGAAGTCATTTTTGTCGCGCTTAAGTATATCACAATGACAATAATGAAGACATCCGAGAAGCAAAGAACATTGAACTCTGAACAAAGCTAAGGCTTACATACATGTAGCTATATAGGCTGGAAAAAGACAGTCTTGAGGAGACCTATATGGCGGACAAAGATAACTCTCTTCCTTTTACAAATCGTGTCCAGCTGTGTAACTCAGTGAGTCACCTGATTGTCTCAACTGATCTACAAATGATATGACAAATTGTTTTTTTTTCCTCATTTAATCATCAGAAATTTACTCTTTTTTGACATGTTAAAACATACAAATTTCATCTTCATTTGAATGTTTTTTTATACACTCGAATAAAACAAAATAGTGAAAAAGAAAGTCGAAAAGGTGAATATTGCACTAAAAGCATACATGTATTTAAATTGTTTTGGTTTCATACATGTACATGTACCACTTTAATGATATCTTTAAAGGAACTTCGACACTGATTTTAAATTATTTTCTAAAATTTTCGGTAAAAAATCATTACTTGTATGTTGCTTGGGTAGTTCAGACTGATATGTTACAAAAGCATGTTTAAAAACGTTTTTTCTTTGAAAATTAATTAATAAAACTACGAATTTTGGGACGCGTTTGATTGGTACACATCCTTGAACGTTCAAGAAGTCTAACGTTACATTGATATTTTTTTCCCTGATATTGAGATGCCACGACTTGTCGGTGGAGGGCTGCATTAGTCTTTTTCTGACCGTTCACGGTACGTAGCTCAGTCGGTAGAGCTCTCGCTCCGTGATCGAGAGGTCATGAGTTCGAATCTCGACCCCGACTGACCTAAGTCGATAAAAAATGGGAAGCAACTGTTCCATCGCCATGCGCTCGGCACTTTGAAGTGAAAGTTGCGGGTCCGTCGGATGAGACCTTAAAAACCGAGGACCCGTGTCACGGCAGGCTTTGGCACAATAAAGATCCCTCACTGCTCAATGGCCCTGAGTGCCGAGTAAAGGTCAAAATTTGAAGCCCTTCACCGGTATATGGTGACGTCTCTATACGAGTGAAATATTCTCGAACGGGACGTAAAACAGCATACATGCAATCAATCAACAGTCTTTTTCTACTGGAATACGCATGTTCGACTTCACAGTTGGGAATCTAATTGTAGATAAAGAACAAGTCTCAATAAAGCTTATCTGTGGTCCCCGGTTACTCGTCAAATTTCGAACATTTATTAAAATTTTTAAAAATTAAATTTTAATATTAACTAATGTCTTTATTATTTGAATCATCATCTAAAAATGTCAAACAATAGATATAGGCAGCATACGAAGCTGCGCGTTGATGGTAGGGTCCTTTGATTTTCATGAATATCAAAAGAAATCAGCGACAAGCTTTCGTAAACACCGAGCACAGGTGTTTGTTCAGAGTCGAGTTTGAAATATAATGTGTATATCATATGTGTAGATGTTTAGTGAAAATATCTTTGTTGAACAACCCTGTGCTCTGTGTTTTCTAATTAAAAAGTATTAAGATTTTGAATCTCTTGGCTGACTTCATTTACATGCGATTAACCTCTTTATGACCTGTTTAGAATCATAGCAAGCCACGTGGATTTGTATCGTTACGGGTAAATGCCCACAGTAAACGTGCTAGTTCTCAGTTGAAACGTACTCAGTTTTATATCGATCAGCAAGGACTTGCTTGGTTCATCTTGATATATAGCTTTTATTGCCAAAGTTTTGTAAATATAGAAAATTGTATTTGTAGTTCATTGTGAATCTTGAACATATAATTCGTCTTTGAAAGAAAAACATCATACCAAGATCTTCTTTTTATAGTATCTAATCTAAATGTCTCCGCCCATTTCCATGTAATAGAGAAACCGTAGTCTGATCGGGGGAAAATGTTCCGGCACTTTTTAGTGCGATAGGTGTAAAAAATAGGCTTGTATTTTTTGATATGTTTAATATTCATTATAGATACACAACGTTTTAATTAGAATTACTTCGTTATACACCATGAAAACAAACAAAGTACCGTATGCTTATATTTAACCGGTAAACCAAGGGTGTAAAAAGGGACCACACTATTATACTTAAGTAGAATACTCCTTTCGTATTACCATCTGAAAATACATATGAACTGAAGTTTTCTGTTTTGTTGTCTAACCTGTGCATAGATGTATAAAAAGTAACCGTAACTTAGGTCTTACAATGTCAAGACAGTTATTTCTAAAATTATAATAAATACCTAGTTTTCCTGGATCTTTCCGGCAAGCTTGGGAAAACAACTTTGGATATGTTTTCCGAGCTTGCCGGAAAGGCCCGAGAAGATGCGATTGCTACAAAACAGTATACGTACCACACTGGAATATTTTAAACTAAATGCTCATTAGTGTAACTGATCTCTTATTTTCACCTCAAAAATTGTATTTTTACATAGTAAACCACCCGTGTTAACTAGTATCTTTGGTACCAAGGTAATTTTTATGCCCCCGGATCGAAAGATCCCGGGGGTATATTGTTTTTGTCCTGTCTGTCTGTTTATCTGTTTATTTGTCTGTTTGTCTGTCTGTCTGTTGTCAACTTTAACCTTGCCCATAACTTTTGATTGGTTGGAGCTATGACTTTCATATTTCACATGTGTATTCCTTGTGACAAGACCTTTCTTTGGGTACCATCATATTTGACCTTGACCTTGGAGTTTGACCCACTTTTGCCAAATTTTATGAGACTTTAACCTTGGCCATAACTTCTGAACAGTTGGAGCTTGGCGTTTCAAACTTCACATGTGTATTCTTTGTGACAAGGCCTTCTTTTGGATACCAACAACTTTGACCTTGACCTTGCATTTTGACCTACTTTTAAAAAACTTTAACCTAGGCCATAACTTTTGAACAGTTGGTGCTTAGGGTTTCAAACTTCACATGTGTATTCCTTGTGACAAGACCTTCCTCTGGATATCAACCACTTTGACCCTTTTGACCTTGACCTAGGAGTTTGACCTACTTTTGAAAAACTTTAAACCTTGGCCATAACTTTTGAATGGTTAGAGCTAGGGCTTTCATACTTCACATATGTAATCCTTGTGACAAGACCTTCCTTTGAATACCAACGAATTTGACCTTTTGACCTTGATCTAGGACTTTGACCTACTTTTGAAAAACTTTAGCCTTGGCCATAACTTTTGAACAGTTGGAGCTTAGGGTTTCAAACTTCATATGTGTATTCCTTGTGACAAGACCTTCCCTTGAATACCTACGAATTTGACCTTTTGATCTTGACCTAGGAGTTTGACCTACTTTTGAAAAACTTTAACCTTGGCCATAACTTTTGAATGGTTGGTGCTAGGGCTTTCATACTTCACATATGTAATCCTTGTGACAAGATCTTCCTTTGGATACCAACCACTTTGACCTTGACCTTGATGTTTGACTTTTATTTAAAAAACTTTAACCTTCACCATAACTTTTGAACAGTTGTATCTAGGTCTTTCAAATTTCACAGGTGTTTTCCTCGAGACAAGATCTTTCTTTGGGTATCAACATTTTTTATCTTTTGGCCTGGATTTTGACTTGCATTTGAGAAACTTTAACCTTCGACATAAGCTGCCATACGGGGGCATCAGTGTTTCACAAACACATCTTGTTTTTTTTTTTAAATTTCCATCTACTTCTTAATGAAAAAAAATTACGTCACACCTACAGTGCTGAAAAATGAGTATCTCCACCAAACCTACATAAGAATAAATAAAGAATAGGCTCATTGTCCACAACATTCATCCGAGTAACTTACAATGTAAGCCTTGCTGTTCTTAGGAAGATGTTAATTTTCTCATGAAATTGTTACCCATAATGTGGCCCAACCCTAACTTTAAAGAGTCTCTGAATCCACTTAACATGGGATGCTTCAACATCAATATGACTACCATGGCCTTGCTGTTACAGGGAATTTTTTTCGACATGTAAATTCTTTCCTGGTTTTTAGCCAATTTTACCTTGGGATCCACAATTCGAAGAGAAATCGGTATGTTCGAACGTTACTGGTTCTATTGTGTTTCTTGATAAAAATGATTCAATTTTTTTTTCTTATAAAGTCCAATGTCAAACTTTCATTCCCTATTGTGGCCTCACCTACCCCAGGGGCCAAGATTTCAACGATTTAGAATTTACACTACCTCAGGAAGCTTTCACATAAGTTTCACCTCTTTGGTTCAGTGTTCGTTAGAAAAAGAATTTTTAATAACTATGTGAAATCTTGAACCTTTATTGTTGCCTCTTTCTTCCTCAGGTGGCTTTTATTTCAACATTTAGAAATTGCACTACATCAGGAAGATTTCAATTAAATGCATTATTCAAACTCAAAGTCCATTAAAACAAAAAAACGAACTGTATTCAAGCTCAACGTCCATTAATTCAATGTAAATCGGGAGCAGTGCAAACGGACCACGATAAACATCAGAGATGGAGTCAGGTACTATGAAGGAGTGAGCATCCCCTGACGACCGGTCACACCTGCCGTGTGCTCCTTGTCATACTCGGGAAAAATTCGTTGACAATTCGGTGTGTACATGTAAATAATGACCTAACAATTATTATGAAAAACAGCATTTGACTTGATGATAGGTTATATTTGCTGACAAGGTCATTGTATCGACCATAAAACTTTCGAAATAATGACTTCAAACGAGACTGTTCATATCCTTGTTCATCAACTTGTTTGTCAACAGCTTGCATCGTTTTAGAAACTGTTCATACGTAGAACATGCCCTTGTGTATCGAATCAACTTGGAGACAAAAACCCCATATGCAGGTGATAAGGATATATTGCTACATATGTAAGGGAAATTGACGATTGAAAAATTATAGTCATCACGTTTATCATCAAGTACAAGTCTCTGTAAGAATCAGGCAAAAGGTGAATCATGAGGGTTCTCAGAAATTGATGATTTTCAACACATAGATTTCTCTTGCGCTATAAACCATGTATGCAAAGTGAAAAAAGTTTTGGATCATGGTTACTATGGAAACATGACAAAAGAAATTTCCCTAGCAACCGGTCAATTTTCCATGCGTATGGACAAAAAAATCACTAATCTTTAGGGCTTGAAAATGATTGTAAATATTATAGAATTTCTTCTTATTCATTCTTATCGTAAAGATAAACATTTAAAGTGTTTTCACAATGCACTACATAGAAATAAGAATTTGAGATATAACTGTATTAGACATGGGTAGATAGACATGTTTTGTGTTTTTTGCTGATTCAGCACTTTTGTTGATTTTGGTACTTTTCAAGGCCTTATTACTAAAACTTCTGGCGTAATACAGGAATTGCATATATTTTGCATTAAAGCAGAGGAATGTGTCTTTTGGACTTTCAGTTCAAAAAGGTGTGTTTTTTGAAAATTCCAATCCGTTGCCTAGCAACAAAAATGGATGTTTTGATAAATAAAAATGGAAAATCGTACAATGTCAAACATTATTAATCTAATAAATTGTAATCTGAGAGTACAAAAACACAGTTTAAAGTAAGAAAATATATCTGAGACAATGTTGCAAACCAGGAAATATTGTAAAGATACTTATCTCCATGGCAACAGCAAATTCTCCATAGCAACAAAGCAAATAAAGTCACTTTTGGCACTTATTTATGAACAATTGTAAAATATTAGTCCACAGTTTGGTAGCATATTGCAATTAATCAAATTTTATTTTGTAATAGATGTCTTAGCAAAGTACATTTGTATGATTTTAATCCATTTTTATACTTTTAACCCATGGCAACAACATTTGAGCACATAAGAACCAAAATATGTTAACGAGAGTTAAGAGCAATTTTCTAACCACTTGAACTTTTTTTTTGGCATGCATGGTCACTGATTTCCCTGAAACTTTGTTCATTATTACTGATTATAATAGTTACAATTATAATAGTTTGACAACAGAATTTTAAATCAATTAATGTTTGGTTTGCTATGTGCCTTAGTTGTCATGGTAACAGACAGGATGATTTCATCAAAATTTAGATTTTCGGCTACTTTGAATCTTTACTGACCCTTCACAAGCACTTAGAAACCAAATTGGCCATTTACATATAAAAAAAACCCCAATAAACCTTGTTGCCACTTATTATGTAAAGAAAGTTTTTGGAATATATCTCTATATAGATGGTAACCATGGCTACATTTGGCATACATTTTATATGCAGAAAAACGCTCAGTATATTCTTATTATGGGAGTTACATGACTCAACTCGATCGCCAGTGATAAAAATTCAAAATACTTGACCTTATAAAAAGAAAGGTTTTAGCAATATTATTCTAACAATGAAAATATCAGTTGCCAAGATGACACAGCAAAGTACCTCAATTTGTCATAACCCTGCAAACAAAAATATGGGTTATGAAGGAATCACCTGTCTGTCTCTGTGTCCTTTTGTCCGTGCAATCATGTCCGGGTCATAACTTTGTAATGCTTTGTAATGTAGAAACATTACAAGAGTTCATTCTTGATAGAAAAATTGTTAATAATCTGAGGGTGTATCTTGACTTTTACCCAAGGTCATTTCAGCTAGTTCAAGGTCGCTAGCAGTTAAAAGTGTAAAATTGATGTCTAGTCTACAACTGTCTTTTTCTGTATTGCTGCAAACGTTAAAAAATGGGACTCTCAACATGCTCAAAAGTGCCATGAGACATAGCAACTAATATTTGCTTGATATGAGTTAATGGTATTGAATTCAGGCTGAATCATGTCAATAAGAATGGAAAAAAGTTGTTTAGCCATGGTATTAATAAAAAATTGGGGGGGGGGGGGAGAAAAAATTCATTGTTTAATATGTTATGTTGTCAAGAAGTCTCCTTAACAAAAAAATATTATGCTTCCTGTCAATTTGTCTCTATATTTAATCAATACCCATCTATTTTCGCATAGTTTTCTAAGGATTTTATAATTTTAAAAGCGTAAGCATACTATGCCAAAGTAGTGCACGGCTTCTTTTTCTAAAGAAAATCCGACGACAGGGATCGAACTCATGATCACCAGATTGTCAGTCTGACGTGCTACCGACATGACGCCATTATCAAACACTGTATTTTAATGTAAATAACCGTAGTTTCAAATATTTGACACTTAAAAGTAAACAAAACAAAATATTTTTAACATAGTTTCTTACAATTTTCTTATCCCTTTATTCAATTAAAATTCTTTGAAACTTTCTGTACATTATACCTATAACTGCATAAAACACTCAAAATTATGACATAATAGTATCACATCATGACATCATAAAAGGGGTGTACCAACATGTTAGTGAGAGACGTTGAAAATCGAAAAAAAAATATTGTTATACTTCCCTTCGAAGAAGGGGGGGTGGGGGTGGGGGGTCATATTGCTCTCCTACTGTCTGTTGGTCGGTTGGTTTGTCCGTCTGTTGGTCCACCAACAGTTTCTGTTCATTTTCTTCGCAGAGGTTGCACATACTGATATAAAATTTGGTACACAGATGGATCATAAAAATATCTACGTCAAGTTCTGTTTTGGGTACGATCGAGCAATTTTTGACAGACTTATGCCCCTTGGACTTCGACAAATTCCAATTATTTGCAGTTTTCACAGAGGTTGCACATACTGAAATGAAATTTAGTATACAGATTTACCATAAGAATATGTAGGTCATCTTCTGTTTTGGGTACGATCGAGGAATTTTTAACAGAGTTATGCCCCTTGGACTTAAAAAAATTCCAATTATTTGCAGTTTTCATTCATTTTCTTTGCAGAGGTTGCACATACTGAAATGAAATTTGGTATACAAATTTATCATAAGAATATGTAGGTCAACTTCTGTTTTGGTACGATCGAGCAATTTTTGACAGAGTTATGCCCCTTGGACTTAGAAAAATTCCAATTATTTGGGGGAGGGGGGGGGGGGATGTGTTTCACAAACATCTCTTGTTGCTTTTATACAACAGTCAGCATAATAATAACAATAGTGTTGTGGTTTGCATGCACCTTATGTTTTTGTGAAAAACTTATGTCCCTTGGTCGCCATCTTTGGGCAATACGCATAGAACCCTCACAGTAGGCTTTGTAGTTTTCTGGTTTATAACTTAGTCATTTAACTAGAAAAAAAATTTGCTTCTATGTTGATCGCCACAGAATAAGGCTCCCCAACATTGAAGGAAAAGAATTTAAACACAATGGATGCATCGGAGCACGCCTAAATGTTTAGTAGAAAAAAAGTCATTTTTTTCCCTTTTGACCTTTTGGTTGACCCACAAAGCTGAAAGGGACACAACTTTTGCAAAGTATGGATTGCATTATTCACCAAAGTGATGTGGAACAGTCTATTAATGTCCCCAATTTAACATTCCAAAATTATACACGTTGATACAAATTAATAAGGAGAATATCAGTGGTCCTGATATATCTACACTTTTAACAGAAAGTGACATTGAACATTGCCGGAATGACCTTGAATCAAGGCAACGTAATAACTAAAGGCCATATGTAATATTTTTGTGAACAATGAACGTTCAATGTTTTTCAATTAAGAGCTGTGTACTAGAAATGAACTTGACATTTTTCTTGGAAGCGACCTTGACCTTGCCAAAATGACCTTGAATAAATATGAAGGCACACCCCTGAGCCATTAGAAATATTTGTGTTAGGTATGGGCTTCCAATGCTTAATCATTTCAAAATGTAAACGGGACACAATGTATACATTTTTCAAAATTGACTATGAACCTTACGTCAAAATCATGACATACTTTAAGGTCATAATCAATTTTTCTACGAGGTATAAACATCCAATACTTTCCATTAGAAAATAAGTTCAGGCACAAATTTCAGTGGTCTTCACTTGCTAGAATTATCATGGGTCAAGACCATGACACACTCTTTGTTTACAGGCAATCTACCGGTATGTCAAAAATGAACTTCTAAATGGTTCTCCATTACAAAGTTATGTCTTCTGGACAGATGTTTTAAGCTTTTTCTTGTAGTGACCTTGATCGTGCTGGAATGACCTTCGGTTAAGGTTTGAACATACCATTGGGGCATAAATCTTTTTGTCAAGCATGGGCTTACAATATTTCTCCGTAATGAAATGTGGTCAGGACACGAATTATACATTTTTCTATAAAGAACCTTGAATTTTATCATCTGACATTGAATGAAGTACATGATACACCTACATGTCTTAAACAATTTCTGTATGAAGTATCAATATCCGATGTGCCTTCAAAAGGAAGTTATAGACCAGACACGAATTTTACACTATTTACTGCCAACGACCTTGAACTAGATGAAATGACCTTGGGTTAAAAAAAAGTCAAAATTCAACCTCAAGATTATAAACAATCATTTTATCAAGAATGAACTTTCTCCATTAGAAAGTTATGACCCCATCATAATCGCACAGACAAAAGAATACAGAGACAGACAGACGAAGTGTTTCCTTTATACCCCAACCTTTGTTTGCTGGGTTATAACTATGGCACAAATGATGTGTTATCATGGCAACTGATATTTTAATTGTTGGAATAATATCGCTATAACTTACATCTTTTCATAAGGTAGACTATTTTTATTGTTTCTTTATTACTGGCAATTAAGTTAAGTCATGTAACTCCCATAATAAGAAAATACTGAGCGTTTTCTGCATATAAAATGTATGCCGAATGTAGCCATGGTTACCATCTATATAGAGATGTATTCCAAAATTTTTCTTTACATAATAAGTGGCAACAAGGTTTATTGGTTTTTTCATATGTAAATGGCCAATTTGGTTTCTAAGTGCTTGTGAAGGGTCAATAAAGATTCAAAGTAGCCGAAAATCTAAATTTTGTTGAAATCATTCTGTCTGTTACCATGACAACTAAGGCACATAGCAAACCAAACATTAATTGATTTAAAATTCTGTTGTCAAACTATTATAATTGTAACTATTATAATCAGTGATAATGAACAAAGTTTCAGGAAAATCAGAAACCATGGACGCCAAAAAAAAAGTTCAAGTGGTTAGAAAATTGCTCTTAACTCTCGCTAACATATTTTGGTTCTTATGTGCTCAAATGTTGTTGCCATGGGTTAAAAGTATAAAAATGGATTAAAATCATACAAATGTACTTTGCTAAGACATCTATTACAAAATAAAATTTGATAAATTGCAATATGCTACCAAACTGTGGATTAATATTTTACAATTGTTCATAAATATGTGCCAAAAGTGACTTTATTTGCTTTGTTGCTATGGAGAATTTGCTGTTGCCATGGATATAAGTATCTTTACAACATTTCCTGGTTTGCAACATTGTCTCAGATATATTTTCTTACTTTAAACTGTGTTTTTGTACTCTCAGATTACAATTTATTAGATTAATAATGTTTGACATTGTACGATTTTCCATTTTTATTTATCAAAACATCCATTTTTGTTGCTAGGCAACGGATTGGAATTTTCAAAAAACACACCTTTTTGAATTGAAAGTCCAAAAGACACATTCCTCTGCTTTTATGAAAAATATATGCAATTCCTGTATTACGCCAGAAGTTTTAGTAATAAGGCCTTGAAAAGTACCAAAATCAACAAAAGTGCTGAATCAGCAAAAAACACAAAACATGCATATATACCCATTTCTAGTACAGTTATATCTCAAATTCTTATTTCTATGTAGTGCATTGTGAAAACATTTTAAATGTTTATATTTACAATAAGAATAAATAAGAAGAAATTCTATAATATCTAAAATCAATTTCAAGCCCTAAAGATTAGTGATTTTTTTGTCCATACGCATGGAAAATTGACCGGTTGCTAGGGAAATTTCTTTTGTCATGTTTCCATAGTAACCATGACCCAAAGCATTTTTCACTTTGCATACATGGTTCATAGCACAAGAGAAATCTATGTGTTGAAAATCATCAAATTCTGAGAACCCTCATGATTCACTTTCAAACCTATTTTGCCTGATTTTTACAGAGACTTACACTTAAGCTTGTTGTTAGGTCACCATTAATGTCTTTTTTTAGTAAAATAACTTTCATCTCTTCTGGTCTAGTGATTCCTGAGAAGATTTTTCTTTCATACGTCAATGGAAAACTCTAACCCCGTCGTTTACCCCCACCTTACCACTTGAGACATGAAGCTTCCGCATAAATTCCATCTTTCCTGACCAAGTCGTTCTTGAATTGAAGATTTTTTACGACCCAACCCTATTTTTACCTTTTCTTGATTTAACTATTAGTGCTTCTGTATTATTTTTAACCCCACATTATAACCTGCCACATTTGCCTCTCTCGGTCTTTGAAGAACATTAAATAAGATTAAGTTATTTTTGTCTCATACTTATTTATCTCTCATTTGCACGTCTACCTAAAATTAAAACTTTTGTATCATACAATAAAAAATCTTGCGTAATTCTCTTATTCTATTGACTTTTCAACTACATTATTTACAGTGCAGTGATTAATTATCAAAAGTGATTGGCCAAAGGGGAATAACTTCTCTCAGTAGAGTACATAATGGAGCCCTGGCCAGGACCAGAACAATTGTTCAAAAATCTGGGAAAAATACCCTTGCTTATTAAAATTTTTACTCTGTTTGCCTCCTGTATGCTCAGAAGCAGAGAAGATTTTCAATGAAATAAAGCATTTTCATTACAGAATCAACACAGCCCTACCCTAACAACAGACCTCATGATCAAGGGTCATGAAAGTCACAAATTTGGATGAGGTACCTCCATCATTATAGCTTTGCTCTTGATTAAAGATTCTCAAAGGATTAACATTTTCACTATATTAGCAATAGAGCCCCCCCTCCCCCCCCCCCCCACACCCCAATCGAGAACTCTTGATCCTGGGATTGCAAGTTAAACAAATTTTGTAAGAAGCACCCTTGCTCATCATAACTATGAACTTTGTTTATCTTCTAAATATTAAGAAGCACACAGAATTTTTAAATAGAATTAAAGCGTTTTCATTATATTATCAATAGAGCCCCACCCTTACACAAGAATATCTTACCCAAAGGCCATGAAACCGAACTCTGGAAGAAACTGTTTTGCTCATCAAAATAATATAAACGTTTTTTGCTTTATAACCAGGAACAGAAAAGAATATTTTTATAGAAAATATGCTTTTTATTAAAAAGCATATTTTCAAAAATATATAGTTAAACTATATAATCAATAGAGCCCCCCCACCCCTTTTCACCAGAACTTTGGAAAAGGCACCCTTGCTCATCATAACTATGTACTTAATTAGTTTATTCAATACCCAGGAGCAGGGAAGATTTTCAAAGAAATAATGCATTCTCACTATATGATCAATACAGCCCCACCCTAACACCAGAACCCCTGACCCTCATGCCATGTATATCAAAACTTTGAGGGCTTAATGCTTAGAACAATCATGACAACAGTTTGACTGCTTGATGTCCCGGAGTAAAGAGGATGTTTAAAGATTAATAATTTTGATTGTTTTAGCCCTACTCCTCAGGCCCCGGGGGGGGGGGCAAATAAAATTCACAATTTTTGTTCCCCATTACCAATAGATGCTATATGCCATAATTGGTTAAAATTGTTTCAGCGGTTTTAGAGAAGCTAAAAATGTTCAAATGTAAACGAAAGATGACCTTCTTTGAATAAATTATATATGGTTGTGTAGATAAATTATCGTAAAAAACATAGGTATAAACAGTTTGTCAGTGTATTTCCTCTGAAAGTGTAAATGAGTGCGGTTCTGGGGGAGGGGGGTACTCCGTGTAATTCGATACCTTGTGTTATTATTATACTATGGGTTAAAAATTTATTACCGAAACAAGTGCCTGTGTCACGATAGCCTATAGCTAGTTTTTGGGTGTTTGCTTTGCGTCCGAGAGGCCCGGTTTCGATTCTCGTTCACAGCGCTATGTCAGACTTGAAACGCATACAAAGCCAGTGACTGTTCCGTCGCCCAGCGTCCTGCATTAAAAAAAAAGAAGGGTCTTTTGGGTGAAACCTTTAAATCCGAGATCTTGTGTCACGTACGATACGCGTTGGCACAATACAGAATCCTCACTGCTCAATGGCCCTAACTGCCGAGTATAGATCTAACTTTGAAGCCCTTCACTGGTGTAAGATGACGTCTTTAGATAAGTATTTAAAACAATTCTCGATTTGGACGTTAAACAACATAATTAACAACGTTGTACGATAGTAATATGTATTCAAGCAAATATGTACTCTAACTGAGACCTTGTAGAAGTCTCTGGGGCAGGCTACCTAAGACTGAACTATTATAGAAATATAAATTCATCACATTCACCAGCAACTGAATGTGCATTATATTTGTACAGAAACAAGTTATTTAGTTCATGCCATTGACTTTTAATGGAAATAAACTGTTAAAGACAAATAAAACTGACAAAACCTTACGTGCGTTGATTGTAGTTCTATAACTCGGAACAAAGGTGGGTGTCTGGTTTAAAAATTAATGTCGTAAAGAGGAGTCGGCAGACCCACTAAGTCAATTATTATGTTCAGCAGTATTCAACACTCCCATTATAGGAAGAACGGGGAAAAGATCAAATACTTGTGTGTGATCAACGTTAAATGAATTAACAATCCACTAAAACACGTAATCATAAATAAACATTATTATCTTCAACAAAGAACCAGACTTGAATGGAAATTAATATATTCTTAATAAAAAAAATAAAGTAACTTTCAAAAATTGTCTTGCAAATCTGATATCTGAAAAAATCCCTGTTAATTGCTTTCTGATGAACATTTGTCGTTGGCAGATTTAACTGGATCTTCCAGGTGTAATCATTCATATTCCTGTAGGTAACTGCAAAACCCCTTTCACAATACCACGTATTTTGATGACAGATTTTTGATGTTTCGTATGTTATAATTACTAGCAGACTAGAGGTGAATAAAATTGTAAAGGAATCCATTACCTCTTGAAATTAAGCATTAAATTACCATTACTCATTTTTAGGGAGTCCATTACATAACCGTTACTTTATTAAAGTTACACATTATCATTACTTAACAATTCCGTAGAACGCGGAAGGGGGGCAGAGGGGATCCGCCCATTTCTTTTCCGAGTCTAGTTTTTGTTATTATAATAACCCTCATTTAGATGCAGGTTTTGTTGTTAAAAGGTCAAGGACTGGCAAAATTTCAGGATTTGAAAAAAAAGAATGTACCAAAATGTAAGAAAAGTCCATCCCCCCCCCCCGAAATACGATTTTATATATATATATAAATTATCTAGTTTGGACAGATGTTTCCTCTCTTTTGCGTGTCAGATTTTTGGGAGGTTGCCCCCCCCCCCTTATTTGGCAGTTAATTTATTTTACTTTTCCGATTTTTCTCGGAGGGTGCCCCCCCCCCCCTTTTCAAACGTCACATACTTACTTGACTTTGTCTTCCATTGCTGTTAAATCCCGAGGCATATGACTTTTGATCATCCATCGAAAGCAGTTTCAGATTGACTGTCACATCGTCTATATAATTAAGGCGATCGTACTTTTAGTAAAAAATCCTGATAGTCCTCGGACAGCTTAAAAGTGGCTCAAAAGCCGAGGATAAAGTTAAACAATCTTATCGTAATATGCTTTTTCTATATAGAAATGAACCATTCAAAATTCTTTATTAATATTTTAAGATTTTATGCATATATTTTGAAAAAAAGACATTTTTGAAAAATTTTATTTCGTCTAATTATGGGGGGAAATATTACCTGTATAATTAAGTGCATTTTTTCAAATTTCTCTTTGATTTCCAATTAAAATATTTTGTAATTTTAACCTAATCTCAGTTAAGCTACATTTTAACATACAATGTCATTCATGTATATTGAAAAGTTTTTCTATTTCAGAAAACACCCATTTTAGGCGGTATTTTTTAATTTTCTATGAAAATCATTAAACTATACCATGAGCAGATATTAATTTATGGAGAGAGAGAGATTATATATATATACAGCTGGACAACTCCCAGGCTAAGGATTTTGTTGTCTATAACCAGAAGTCTCTGATAAGACTGTAGCTCTAATGGTCTGTACGTATAACAAAGGAAAAGTAGCACTTGGATTTGAAACTTTGCAACATGCAAATTGAATTATTTAATGTAGTCTACTTCTGTGCCAAAGTATATTGAAATCAAATGAAAACTGCTGGAGGAGTAAGTGTTCTGAAAGTATTTAACAGAAATTTCTATTTTTAGTAACCATGACAACACCATTCACTGAAATCAAAAACCGACATACATATTATGTATCGTAGTGTATTCTTATTGTGTGCCAAATTAGATTAATATCAGACCAAAACTGTAGGAGGAGTAGCGTTTTAAAGGAATTTCACAGAAATTTCTATTTTTAGTAACCAAGGCAACACCGTTCATCGAAATCAAAAACCGATGCACTAATTTATGTATCTTAGTATAGTCTTCTTGTACGCCAAATTATATTAAAAGCAGACTAAAGCTGTAGCATAAGTAGCGTTTTAAAGTATTTTCACAGAAATTTCTATTTTTACTAGCCATGGCAACACCGTTCATCGAAATCAAAAATTGAAGCACCAAATTATGTTTCATTGTACAATCTACTTGTGTGCAAAGTTATATTGAATTCAGACCAAAACTGTAGGAGGAGTAGCGTTTTAAAGGAATTTCACAAATTTCTATTTATAGTAACCATGGCATCAGCGTTCATCAAAATCAAAAACCGATGCACTAAGTTATGTATCTTAGTGCAGTCTACTTGTGTGCCAAGTTATATTGAAATCAGACCAAAACTGTAGGAGAAGTAGCGTTTTAAAAGAATTTCACAGAAATGTCTATTTTTAGTAACCATGGCAACACCGTTCATTGAAATCAAAAACAGATGCACTAGATTATGTATCATTGTACAGTCTACTTGTGTGCCAAGTTATATTGAAATCAGACCAAAACTGTAGGAGGAGTAGCGTTTTAAAGGAATTTCACAGAAATTTCTATTTTTAAACACAGACAGACGGACGGACGACGGACACCTTACTATCGCATAAGCTCTTCTGGTCTCTGACCAGTAGAGCAAAAAATGACGGGAAAAAATAGGAAAGAGTGCAACTGAGGCACTCTATGAAAATAGTGATTAATTATATTTGCAATGCTTGTGCCCCGTATGCAGAGGACAACCTTTGTAAAAAAAAAAAAAAAGAAAAGAAAAGAAAAAAAGAGAAGAAAAAGAAACCACTAGCGCATCATGAAAAATATGCCTACCTGCAAGTTTGTGTGATTTACACACTAAACTTAAAAACATTCCTTAAATTTACATTTTACGTTTAAAAGCACCAAAAATATACTCGGTGTTTGAATTATTTACTGCTCTATATCGTTACATTTTTATGAACGTCTCTGTAGCCTCATTGTGACTATACTATCATATAGGAGGACCAGTTTATGTGACATTCCTTCGGAACTATTATTTTCCCGGCCTTTTTAAAGTTTGAGGTAAATTATTTTATTTTTCTGCAAGGAAGTTATTTAGCTTAGAAAATTCATACAATCTTTTTACTAAGAGTTTCAAACCATTTGTTTGTCATAATAAGAGCTTCTTCTTTGTGTTTATAATACTATAGAGAAAACCCGGTCATATACCATACGTTAGGTGCGTTCCAGGTTTCACCATTGGTAGCATATGCCAAACATTGTCACCGATGGCAACAATTAGTGACAATTGGTAATAATCTCTTCCCAATCTTTACCGTTGGTTTACTTTCCCATTGAATGTAGGTCACCAATTTTACCAACAATCTAGAGTGTAGGTAGGATTGGTGTAACATCATTGAATAAACTAAATATGGCGAGGAAAGTCGACGTGCACGGCCTTGGGGAGGATTTCTTTCCTTTTCCCATCATTATCGATGGCGAAAAAACATCTTTTGTGAGACAATCAGCAGGTAATTTTATATGATCACATTTTTAAGGATGTATGTTTGTTTTCTAATAGATATGTTAAGAGACACATGTCTGTATTAAGACATTCCATTTGTAGAAAAAAATGTTGTGAAAAAAGGTTTGTTTGTTTTTCTTAAATTTATAGGCTTTTAAGACCGTGAAAAGTGAAAATTTTAATATTATCTGATGTTTCAAGAAATTACTTATAAAAGATGCTTTATCACTTAACAAGCTCAGCGACGTTTTGAAAGGAGATAGTTAAATCTCAAGATCATATTGTCAGTAAACAAGGCATGGACATACTATTCTACTCTCTGAAGATATCTGCTGAAATTATGTATAAAAGCCTCTTCTCTCTTTTTTTCCATGTCCTCAAAGAAAGTTGGTTTAAGGAAAGATTGGACTTCCTCAGCAGTTGGGACTTCCTCAGCACTTGGGCCATCACGGAAGCTCAGTCGTTAGAGCGCTCGCTCCGTGATCGGAAGGTCGTATGTTCGAATCACGGCCGCGTCTGACCGCTAGAAGTCGATAAAAAATAGGTAGCAACTGTTCCTTCGCCAAGCGCTTGACACCTTGAAGTGAAAGTTGTGGGTCATTTGGATGAGACATTTAAAACCTAGGCCCCGTGTCTTGGTAGGCGTTGGCACGATAAAGAACCCTCACTGCTCAATGGCCCCGAGTGCCGAGTAAAAATATAAATTTGAAGCCTTTCTCCTGTATATGATGACGTCTCTATATGAGTGAAAAATTCTTGAACGGGAAGTAAAACAACATTACAATCAATCAATCCTCAGCAATTGTAAAACTGTCCCCAGAGAGCAATTTTGCTCCATCAACTGGAAACTGTTTGAGAAGTTATAACATTCCATGTAGATTTAATCCTGTAAAATCCTAAAAAAGTAAGTAATAACCTCCTGACTTAAGATGCATAACACAGATCAAAGGCTAGAAGGCTGAAGAAACACGGGACATCAAATAATGAATTTTTAAACAATACATATATGTAAAAAAAAAATAATTTATCTATGTTTACATGATTGATGGCATATACACTTAAGCTTGCATTAGATACTCTCAAACTTGCACGATATGAGGTAATTTCGAAACCTGCATTACATCTTTTTTAAAGTGATAATACTATATGTGGAGATGACATGTTAAATATTCATGGGTATACACAAGAAACGTGTTCTTTATTATTGCATTAATAACACTTTCTGTACTTTATGTTTACACCTAATATTTATTAAAAAAAATTTCAAGGCAGGGTAAACAAGAGGCCCATGGGCCACATCGCTCACCTGAGCACACTGGCTAGGCAAAGCACAAATCAGTTCAGTATTGAAAAGATTACCTGGGGGTGGGGAGGGGGGGGGGGCTTGAATTTTAAACTACCTGATGATGCTTCCATGTCAATATAACAAATGGCTTTATTGTACTTGAGAAGATTTTTTAAAAAAAATTTCCCATATATTCCTTTGTAAAAATTTGATCCTCCATTGTGGCTCCTCCCTATC